>NW_027507892.1:4753298-5153298 GCF_037356315.1 Lithobates pipiens | reverse complement strand
AAATAGGTCACGCAGATATAACGTCAGAATTCGCGGGCTTCCAGAATCAATAACTGATGTGTCCAGGGCGGTGCAAGACCTCATTCAACAGCTAATCCCTGACATCCCAGCTACTAAGCTTGAACTTGACCGGGTCCATAGAACCCTCGGCCCCCCCAGGAAGGATGGCACCCCGCGCGATGTTCTGGCCAAGCCACATCACTTCTCGGTGAAAGAAGAAGTTATGAAGAGAGCCAGATCCCTGCAACACGTCAATTACCAGGGTCACCAGGTTCAGATCTTTGCGGACCTCTCCCCCTCCACTATACAGAGACGGAGAGCTCTAAAACCCCTCTTGCTTGCAATGTCACAAAAAGACATAAAATACAAATGGGCATTCCCATTTGCGGTCAGGTTCACGGACAAAGGGAAGTCTTTTGCCTTCTCCACTTTCCCCGAGGGGGAAAAGCTCCTCACCAGGCTGAAAATCATTTCTCAAGAAGCTGACATGGACACTTCTAACCCTAGCCAAGGATCCAACAAACGACCCACTCCTAACAGCCCACAATCCCCGTTGTGGACCTCCGGAAGAGCCAAGAAGGTCAAGGATAACGCACCCACCTGAGCAACTTCCAGTCCCATTTTCAGACTCTCCATTCTGTGACTGACCGTCCGAGGTCCTGGAGAGGGCCGGAGGACTGCTCCCCAAACATTGAAAGTTTGGCCCTCCAACCCTTTTTGCCCTCCCCTTGCCTAGGACTTGTGCTACCCTTCTCCCCATTGCCTCCAATATTCCGGGACGCTATGCAGTACTTCGTCCATCTACTGGACTGCCCGTAACCCCTTATATTTTTTACGTCCCCTCGAAATGGGCCCTAAGGTTGCTTTGAGGATTTCCCAGGGGGCTGCATTCCACAGCACCCTCCCTGGATATACCATCCTACCTTCTGCCCAAAGAACAGCATTCATTGTTTAGCCCCAGTGTCTTCTAATCAATATGTTTAGCCGTGCCTCAAGAAAAATTCTTTTTTTTTTTTGTGTATTGCTGCTTATATGTTATTGCTATTTAATGTTGATTTCACAGTTCGGGTAGTTACCCGACTAGGGGTCCCCAGTTCCGCGAGGGACCACATGTGTAACTCTCCCTCCCTCGGCCTATCCCAGGCGTCTGAGGGTCGGGACTTCTGACCTTATGGGTCGGTTGTCTACATTGTTTTTTCTTGGGATTTCGGGGGGTGTCTCCTGCCCTGATCTCCTCTTTCTCTTCTCAGGAACCCTTTCTTTCCTTGCCCTTTCTCCCCCTCTCTCCCCCCTTGATGGTAAGCTACCCCCGTTGAATGTTTACATGACACTATTTTTTTTCTCCTCAGGTTGGGCTGAGCCAACCCAGTCGGCATGGTATCCTGTGAGACAACCTCGGGCCACCGATCCCAATGCCCTTACCGAGAACCCCGCTATGGATTGGGTAAGTGAGGTCGCTTTCAGATGCTGGGCTCCCCCTCTGCTCCATGGCTGATCCACAGGCTGCTAGGCTTAAGATAGCCTCCCATAACATTCAGGGTCTTAATTCCCCCATCAAACGGAGAAAAGCCCTTGATTACTACAAATCCCTGAAACTAGATATAATTCTACTTCAGGAAACCCACCTTCCTATCCGGTATAGTCCCAAGTTCCTACATGCCCACTTCCCTCAGTTCTTCTTAGCCAACGCGGAATCCAAGACCAGAGGGGTGGCCATTTTGATTGCCAAAACATGCAAATTCAACAAAAGTTTTGAAAAAGCGGATCCGGAGGGCAGGTATTTACTTGTAAAGGGCACTGTGGGGGACCAACTTTACTCCTTGGTCTCCTACTACGCCCCGAACACGGGTCAGGCCAAATTCTTCGAATCCCTGCTGCGCACCTTAGCACCTCTTTTAGAGGGAACGGTTATTGTCGGAGGGGACTCTAACGTCGCCTTTGATCAAGGACTTGATAAATCCTCCCCCTCACATTCCCGCTTAACCAGGCCCACGAAGGCAAGCTTACGGATCGCCAAATTGCTGCACGCTCACGGGTTATCCGATGTCTGGCGGGAATTAAACCCCACAAAGAGAGACTACACTCACTTCTCAGCGCCTCACCAATCATATGCACGCATAGATCACATACTTGTCCCCTCCTCGCTCCTTCCCAGGATGCTCAAAGCCTCCATCACTGACACAGTGATCTCGGATCACTCGCTGGTAATTGTGACGGCCCTGGGGGGTTCGAGTGGGAGACACCCTAGGCATTGGAGGTTAAATGAATCCCTCCTTTCGGAGCCATCACGAGTTATGGATCTCGACAAAGCATTGCAGGAATATTTCTCTATTAATGCGACTCCTGATGTCTCCCCCGAAACCCTGTGGGCGGCGCACAAAGCATATATCAGGGGAAAACTCATGCAATTAGGTTCTCAAATAAAACGGGAAAGGCAATCAACCATCCTGAAGCTAGAAGAGGAATACTCTAAACTCAGAGCTCTTCACAAAAAGGACCCCCTCCGCACCCCCACCTCCATACTAGACAAGACTCGCTTAGAACTCAATCTCGCCCTCACCACGAAAGCTGAAAAATCGGTTAGGTGGTCTGGCCACAAATTTTACTCACAGGCGGACAAAATAGGCACACTCCTGGCTAATAGACTCTCCCCTAGAACCAAGCTGAGCACCCTCCCTCGGATCAGAAGCGCAGGACTCCCGCCTACGTCTAATCCGGTCACAGTTCTGAATGCCTTTCAGAACTTTTACACCTCTCTCTACAGTAGCCCCCCACCTCCCAAAGATAACCTCCTTCCAAAGTTTTTGGAGGGACTCCCCATCCCTGCCTTATCGGACGTTCACAAACAAGTTATGGAAGCCCCCTTCCAGGCAGAGGAGATACTGGAAGTCATAAAGGATCTTAAAAAAAGCTCCGCCCCTGGACCCGACGGTCTTTCGATCCCTTACTATAAAGCCTTTGCCAACACGCTAGCCCCTCACCTGGCCAATCTCGGTAATCATAAAGCTAATGGAGACCCCCTGGATCCCCACCTTAACACGGCGTATATCACGGTCATCCCCAAACCTGGCAAGAACTTGGAAGATGTCAGCAACTACAGACCGATTTCCCTTATTAATAATGATCTCAAAATTCTCACGAAAGTTATGGCCAATAGGTTAGCCTCCTTTATCGGTCGCTACGTCCACAAGGACCAAGTTGGTTTTATCCCCGGCAGACAGGGACCTGATCAAATTCGGAGGGCGATCGATATTATCTCCATTTTGCAGTCTAATTGGGAAGAGGGACCCGGACAATCTGGCTTCCTCCTTTCCTTAGATATCCAGAAGGCTTTCGACTCGGTCTCATGGCAGTACATCTTCCAGCTCTTTGACAGGTGGGGATTTGGGGCTCGCTTCCTGGGCTTATTACGGGCCTTATACTCCCAGCCGAGGGCCCAAATTCGAATGCAGGGATACCTCTCTGAGCCAATTCCCATCACCAGGGGGACCAGACAGGGGTGCCCCCTGTCCCCCCTCATATTTGCAATAGCCATTGAAACACTGGCGATCGCAGTCCGCCACAATATGGACATTGGAGGTGTCCAATGCGGTAGTCAAACGCACAAATGTGGACTCTTCGCGGACGACATACTGTTGTTCCTCACTTCCCCCCTCACAACCCTGCCCAACTTATCCCGGGTACTGGACGACTTTGCCAAGGTCTCAGGCTTGAGGGTTAATTACTCCAAGTCTGTGGCATTGAATATTTCTCTCCCCACCCACCAAGTCTTCTCACTCAAACAATCCTTTCCGTTCCAATGGAGTGACACTGCCATCCAATACTTGGGTATCTCCCTTACACCTAAAATAGAGATGTTGTATGCCCACAATTACCCCAAATTATACAGACAGCTGGAAACTGATCTCTCCTCATGGTCTAAACACGAACTATCCTGGCTTGGCCGGATTAACTCCATAAAAATGACCCTTCTCCCCAAAATCCTCTACTATTTTCGAGCCCTGCCAATACCAGTTCGGAAGGACCACCTTTGCTCTCTGCAAAGCAAAATACTGAAATATATCTGGGGTAATAAGGGATACCGTCTACCGCAAAACACGCTCTTCCTACACAGACGCAGGGGGGGGTTGGGTCTGCCTAACCTCCACAAATACTACCTTGCAGCTCGCCTAGCCCAACTCTCCTCGATCTACTCCAAATATGAGAAACCGGATTGGCAGTCCATAGAACGCTGTTCGGTACCCTCCTTTACACTAGATTTTCTATTATGGTGCCCGCCCAAAGCCAGGCCGCCCATCATGTCCCCATCCCTATCTCACTCCTGCGCCCTATGGGACGGTCTTCGCAAAGAGCCTTCCCTAGTCTCCACTTTAAGACCCCTTGCTCACATGTTCCGTAATCATGACTTCCCCCCTGGTCTGAACATTGAGGCCTTCAGATGGTGGTTGGACAAGGGACTATACCGGATAGGTCACTTTTTCAATTCCAGGGGTCCGATTTCCCTAGCTTATTGTATCGAACACTTAGAGCTACCAGACACAGAGAGGTTCCGCTTCCAACAAATATCTCACTTCTTGAACTCACTTTGGAAAAACAAACCCCTTCCTCCTTCCTTTACTGAATATGAAGCCTGGTGTGGTAGGATCGGGGAGCAGAGGGGTGGTATTTCAGTGATCTACGCGGCTCTCACTTCCCCAACGGGCAAATCCCCCTATATGACGGCATGGGAATCTGATCTCCAGAACTCTGGCAGTCTCGAAACCTGGCAGCTGGCCCTAGCCAGATCCTTTCGTGGGATCCAGAACACCTCACTAATGGAGGCTAGCATCAAATTAATAACCAGGTGGTACCTCACTCCAGTCAGGCTAGCCAAAATATATCCCACGGCTAACCCCTTATGTTTCAGGGGGTGCCAACTTCGTGGCTCCATGATCCACATCTGGTGGGAATGCCCTAGACTTCGATCGTTCTGGACTAAAATCTTCAACTTGATTTACTTAGTCACAGGCTGCCGGGTTCCGAGAACTCCAGAGGTTGCGTTACTCAATACCCCGGTTCCTTTGATGTCTGGTAACACTCAGAAACTAACTTATTTTATCCTATTAGGAGCCAAAATTGCGATTGCCTCCGCATGGAAGCAACCCAGACCCTCCTTCCTCGCAGTTAAGAGGAAGATATCGTGGATAATGTCCCAAGAAAAACTGTCAGGTATTCTGTCAGATACCACACCTAAATTCCGAAAGGTGTGGGACCCTTGGGCCCGTTACATGGGAATCTCTCTGCTGCCTGGGGTACCCCCAGGCTCTCCTCTAGTGACCAGACCTCACCCCTAAAGCGCCCTCTCTTACATTGAATGCTAAACATTCTCCCGCTATAACCCTCCACCCTTTCAGGACATAGCTTACCTCCCCTTACCCCTCTGTCCTCCTCTTCTTCTCCTCTTTTCTTTTATCTGTCCTTCTAGACGTTCTAAGTTTTTGGTTTGCTCAACAGAGCTGTAATTGACAGGTTCACCATACAGTCCAATTTAATGTTGCGGTACCCACTGCGGACGGCCTTCCAACTGCTTTATCCCTCTGAGAGGGGGGGGCCTGGGAGGATACTCCCCCATCCTGGCACAGCAAGTTCCCTATTAGGGGTGTCGGGATGGGGGCTCCTGGGGGCTACCCCTAATGGTTCTATTTGGTGGGCTCTCCCGGGGGGGTCACCCTCCGTTTACCTCTATTTTCATGTAGCCCCTCGATGAGTAAGGGCATGCCGACTGTACCCTTTTGATATTCTCTGTCTTTCACTAATGTCTCCTGTTTTCATTACTTACATTGTGACAGCAGGCCCTCCCTGCTGCAGTTTGTTTATGTACTGTTATACGTATGTAAGTGCCTTTACCATAAAATAAAATATTTTGAAAGTAAGAATATTTATTCCGATGTTGAATTTTCTACAAGTGGTATTATGATGTGAGAATATAATGTCCTATATTATATAATTTCCAAAGGCCAGAGAGAACTCATATGGACATGCGATTATGCCTATGTATACTTGATACTTTCCTTATCTAGAAACGTGTTAATTACCCGAGGTGTTTCTGCTGCCCACGCTGCTAGCAAATATGTTTTGTGTTGGCTTTATATTATATATATATATATCAAATTTTATATTATTATATTATTATAATTTTTAAATTTTTTAATTAAGCAAAATAAGAATGCATTGTATATTTGCTGTATGTACACATTTTTTTTATAATTAGTAAAGTGGATACATTAAGCTCCAAGAGAATATGTTGCATTTTACAGGAGGAAGATCTATTGCCAAAAAAAGAAGGATCCAGGAGGTGACATCACCGATCAAAACAAGGTCCCTCATTATGGAGGCTAATAATGTCTTAACTATGGTTCAACTCCTCTTTTATGCTCTTTCACACAAAATTTGAAACGTGTTGACACCTGTTAGCTCACTAAATGAGCATGGGAACTCATGGTGAAATGGTGAAGTGTTAATTCACTGTCCACTGATATTTCACTTGTAATCTCTATAATTAAGTTTAGATATAGAAAAGTTAGCACGGCGGAATAAGCAGAAGAAAGTAATCACAACATAAGGCGTCATTCCGAAAAGTCAGAACATCGCATGAAGGCAAAAGAAAAGACTCATGGGGGGTTATTAAATTTTATTGTATAAAACAAAATACAATTAAAAAAGTTATTTTATTACTACTCTGCAAACACATATCTGTAGGATTCGGGGGAGAAGACAAAAGAAGGAAAGGCTAAAACTGTACAACAATTATGGTTTTGTTTCCTCCACAATTTTGAACCTTGTTCATCAAAGTCTATAATTGACTGATCAAATTTATTTCTAAAAGAAAAAAAAATATTAGTAGTAAATCGCAGCTTAGCAATCCTTAAATGTAGTGAGTGCAATTGTTTTCTTTTAGTTTTTTAGACTTTTTTTTCCCTTCATTTTCTCCTGGTGAACCAGCCACTTCCTGTCTAAGGGTGTCTCCACTCGGGATGGAGGAGCAACGGAGACACTCTTGGACAGCAGCATTGTGAGCCTGGGGGAGAGGGGAGTGTTAAAACTGAATTTCAGGAATTCAGCCACTTTGTAAAAAGTGCAGGCACGCCATGGGGTTGATTTACTAAAACTGGAGCGATAAGTTCAGGAGATGTCATGCACCTCCTCGGTCTTGATTTAGTTACTAAAACTGGAGAGTGCACAATCTGGTGCAGCTCCGCATGGAAACCAATCAGCTTCCAGGTTTTATTGTGAAAGTTTATTTGAACAAGCTGAAGTTAGAAGCTGATTGGCTACCATACACAGCTACACCAGATTTTGCACTCTCCAGTTTTCATAAATCAACCAAGTCCAAGGAGGTGCAGGGCATCTCCTGAACGAATCTCTATTATGTACAGTATCTCACAAAAGTGAGTACCCTCCTTCATCTTTTCATGTGACAACACTGAAGAAATTACACTTTGCTACAATGTAAAGTAGTGAGTGTACAGCTTGTATAACAGTATAAATTAGTTGTCCCCTCAAAATAACTCAACACACATCCATTAATGTCTAAACTGCTGGCAACAAAAGTCAGTACACCCCTAAGTGAAAATGTCCAAATTGGGCCCAAAGTGTCAATATTTTGTATGGCCACCATTATTTTCCAGCACTGCCTTAACCCTCTTGGGCATGGAATTCACCAGAGCTTCACAGGTTGCCACAGGAGTCCTCTTCCACTCCTCCATGATGACATCATGGAGCTGGTGGATGTTCAAGACCTTGCACTCCTCTACCTTCCATTTGAGGATGCCCCACAGATGCTTAATAGGGTTTAGGTCTGGAGACATGCTTGGCCAGTCTATCACCTTTACCCTCAGCTTCTTTAGCAAGGCAGTGGCCATCTTGGAGGTGTGTTTGGGGTCGTTATATTGGAATACTGCCTGCTGCCCAGTCTCCAAAGGTTCATGCTCTGCTTCAGTATGTCACAGTACATGTTGGCATTCATGGTTCCCTCAATGATCTGTAGCTCCCCAGTGCCGGCAGCACTCATGCAGCCCCAGACCATGACACTCCCACCACCATGCCTGACTGTAGGCAAGATATACTTGTCTTTGTACTCCTCACTTAGACTAAGGAGTACAAAGAGGTTATCTTTGGGAAATAGACCTATGAGTGCTGCCAGCATTGCTGCAGAGGCTGAAGGGGTGGGGGGGGTCAGCCTGTCAGTGCTCAGACCATACGCCAAATACAGCATCAAATTGGTCTGCATGGCTGTCATTCCAGAAGGAAGCCTCTTCTAAAGATGAAGCACAAGAAAGCCCGCAAATAGTTTCCTGAAGACAAGCAGACTAAGGACATGGATTACTGGAACCATGTCCTGTGGTCTGATGAGACCAAGATAAACTATTTGTTTCAGATGGTGTCAGGCGTGTGTGGGGGCAACCAGGTGAGGAGTACAAAGACAAGTGTGTCTTGTCTACAGTCAAGCATGGTGGTGGGAGTGTCATGGTCTGGGGCTGCATGAGTGCTACCGGCACTGGGGAGCTACAGATCATTGAGGGAACCATGAATGGCAAAATTTACTGTGACATACTGAAGCAGAGCATGATCCTCTCCCTTCAGAGACTGAGCCACAGGGCAAAATATTTACATAAATGTTAGGGGTGTACTCACTTTTATGAGATACTGTATATAAGACACACAAAGGCAGCTCAGAAGCAAGCACCCATGAGTGCCCTCAAAGTAAGTGGTTTGCTATGGGGGCACTAGGCAAGGGGGAGGAGCCAGGAGCACAGTGGTGGAACCCCAGAAGAGGAGGATCAGGGCTTCTATGTGCAAAACCACCGCACAGAGCAGGTAAGTATAACATGTTTATTATTTAAATAAATAAATAAATGAGCCTATACTATCAATTTAAGGTCACTAGATGGAGTTGATAACCATAGAAAAGAAGCATATTAGACACAATACAGGGATTATTCGTGACAGCTGTGTGAATGCTTGAGACAGCTGCACAGCAAATGTTCTTAAAGTGGTTGTAAACCCTTACAAACCACTTTGACCTACAGGTAGGGTTGCCACCTTTTGTTCAAGTCAAACCCGAACACTTTTGTGGCGCACAGCAATGTTTTTTATAATATAAACTATACATCTATTTTGCTATTAAATAGCATTTCCAATCATCTGACGTTAATAGCAAGAGTCCTCCTTTACATCAGAGTCCACAGAGTCCCCCTATACATCAGAGTCCACAGAGTTCCCCTTTACATCAGAGTCCGCAGAGTCCCCCTTTACATCAGACTCCACAGAGTTCCCCTTTTACATCTGAACTTGCAGAGTTCCCTTTCACTGTAAGGGGGAACTCTGGGGCCTCTAACATAAGGGATGATCTGGAAAACCTGATTTGGGGGGGGGGGGGGGGGGGACACTGAGAACTCTGATGTAAAAGGAAACACTGTGGCCTCTGGTGTAAATGGGAACTCTGATGTAAGGGGTGCTCTGGGAACCCTGATTTACCTTTGTGTACTTTCTCAGAGGCAGGAGAGAGAAGGGGGGTTGAGACTTCAATCACAGACAGGGATGGATGGTGAGCTCACTCACCCTTTGGCTCAGCCTTAGATACATCCAGATGTATCTAAGGCTGCTCGACTTCATATTTCTGGCCCCAACTTTCCTTTTCTGAGGCACAGCCCCAGGGTCTGGAGTGAGAGCAGACAAAGAGGGGTAGGGGGGGAGTAAGAGGTGCAGATCGAGCCCTCTCTCCCCTCCCATCTGTGTGTTTTCGGGGGGGGGGGGGGGGGTTGTTAGTGCTGGCTTTGGGCAGTGTGAAAGAGAGTGTAACAGACACTCTCAGCTGAGACAACTGCAGCCAGCAATCCTGCTGGGAAGCCATAGTCCAGTCTAAATAATGTGTCCGGGTCTCAGACAGTCTGAAACCTGGACACATTATTCCAAACCCGAACTGTCCGGGTGAATCCTGGACAGGTGTCAAACCCTACCTACAGGTAAGTCTAGATTAAAGGTGTTGTAAAGGTTTGTCATCAGGGTTTACTTCCTCTTTAAAGTGATGATAAACCCAAACGAAAAAAAATTATAATAGTGTAGCTTACCAATTCTTAGATGTGATGGCTGCATTCCTTTTTATTTTTTTTTATTTTTTTTCTATTTTCATCTCGTGATCAAGCCAGCAAGTCTGCTGTTTTTCAAAAGCACAAGCTTTCTTCCAGATGTATCAGTTTACAGTGATGAGACAAACCACTCAACACTGACAGAGGTGCTTACAATGATCAGCTTTTATTTATTTATGTAAAGCCCAAAAAGGAGAAAAAAAACTGTTACTGTAACTGCTTATAAAAAGTGTGAGCTGGAGTTTGACTTCAATTTGTTAGTTTATTTAAATCTGCTAGTCCTTTTTAACACTCCCCTCCACACAGACTGGTAATGCTGCGGTCCAAATGTGCCCCTTGCGCTCTTTCATCCAGAGTGGGGGCACTCTAAGGCTGGATTCACACCTATGCATTTTTTTGGTGCGTTTTCAGCTTTGCAGAAACACACTACAGTCCATTTAGACCTGATTTACACCTATGCAATTTTTATTGCTTTCTGCATTTTGCACTACAGTCCATTTAACATGGTTTCCTATGGAACACATTCCTATGGAATTCTGCAAAATGCAAAAAGCACCAAATCAGCATAGGTGTGACTCAGGCCTTAACATGGATGTAGTTCACATCTGTGCATTTTATGGAAAGGGCCAGATTTTTTTTTTCTGGTTTTTGGTTCCATAGACTTTAATGGATCAAAGATGTGTATTAAAAAAATGCAATATGCACCTGTAATATGCAAACTGCAACCTGCATAGGTGTTAACCAGGCCATAGGCTCGATTCACATCTATGCATGTTGTGTTTCTGTTGTGCTTTTTGCTGTGCTTTTCGTGTTTTTTTTGTTTGTTTTTTTTTACAGCAATTTTGCCAGGATTTGCATTTTGCGTTTTTTTGTTATTTTGAAAATTTGTTGTTGGGCAGATTTAAAGAATGCAAAACGCAAATTATGACAAAATAGCAGTAAAATTGCAGTAAAAACGCTGTAAAAATGCACTAGAAGCTTTTCTGAAGCTTCACCATTGAAGTCTATTGAACCAAAAAGGCATCGTTTTGCACTTAAAAATGTCCCTGACCCTTTCCAAAATCGCAGAGGCGCAAAAAATGCATTGTTAAAAAAATGACCTGCGTTTCTGCAAAAAAGCATGAAAAAAAAACGCACTGGTGTGAATGGAGCCTAAGGCTGGATTCACACCTATGCATTTTTAGTGCTTTTTGCACTTTGCAGATTTGCACTACAGTCCATTTAACATGGAACACGTTCCGTAACGCAAATCTGCAAAATGCAAAAGGCACTAAAAATGCATAGGTGTGAATCCTGCCTAATGCCCCATACACACGAGCGGATTTACCCTCGGAAAAATCTTGGATGGTTTTTCCGATGGAATTCCGCTCAAGCTTGGCTTGCATACACACGGGTCACACAAAAGTTCTCTGAACTTTCGACCATTAAGAACGCCGTGACGTACAACACTACGACGAGCCGAGAAAATGAAGTTCAATGCTTCCGAGCATGCGTCAAATTGTTACCGAGCACGCGTAGGAATTTTGCACGTCGGAATTTGTACAGCCGATCGGAACTTCCGATCGGAACTTTTTCCGACCGAAAATTTGAGAACCTGCTCTCAATGTTTTGCTGGCCGAAATTCCTCCAGCAAAAGTCCGATGGAGCATTCACACGGTCACATTTTCCGACCAAAAGCTCTAATTGGACTTTTGCTGGTGGAATTTCCGATCCTGTATACACAGTATTATGCCCTGTACACGCGGTAAGCATGGTCGGACTTTCCAACGTCAAAATCTGTCAGATGT
This sequence comes from Lithobates pipiens, assembly GCF_037356315.1. NCBI lineage: Eukaryota > Metazoa > Chordata > Amphibia > Anura > Ranidae > Lithobates > Lithobates pipiens. Next base: position 5,141,384 of record NW_027507892.1, on the reverse strand, counting down.
TTTCCGACGGATTTTGTGCCAAACTTGCCTTGCATACACACGGTCGCACAAAGTTGTTGGAAAATCCGATTGCTGAAAACATGGGTAACGTAGAACACGTACGACGGGACTATAAAGAGGGCGGTAGCCAATAGTTTTTGTCTCATAATTTATTCTGAGCATGCGTGGCACCTTGTCCGTCGAAATTGTCTACACACGATCGAAATTTAAACAATCTGATTTTGTTGTCGGAAAATTTTAGATCCTGCTCTCAAACTTTGTGTGTAGGAAATTCCCACGGAAAAAGTCAGATGGAGCCCACACACGATCGGATTTTCCGACAACAAGATCCGAGCGCACATTTTCTGCCGCAAAGCCCGACCGTGTGTACGGGGCATTATTGAACTTTTGCTGGCGGAATTTCCGATCGTGTGTACGGGGCATAAGGAGTGAAAACGAATGCAGCCACTACATCTAATGATTGGTAGGCTGCAATGTATTATATTTTTGGGATTTATTACTGCTTTAAAGAGGAAGTAAACCCTGATGAGTTTACTTCCTCTTTCATTCCCTGCAAAGGCAAAGCATAATGGACTACTATGCATCGCATAGTAGTCCATTATGTGTCACTTACCTGACATAGGAGCCAGCGATGTCACCGCCGTCCCCTGTAGTCCGGCGCATTCATCTTTTCGGTGGGGTCTCGCAGCTCCGCCGCTGTCATTCGGCGGAGCCACGATGATGTCACTCCCGCGCATGCGCACGGGAGCCGACATGCGCGGCAGCTCCGTTGTTGGAAATGCCGCGCTCAGTGCGCCTGCGCGCCGCTGTCTACGGCGCATGCGCCGTAGACAACGGTGCCTGTTTTTGGGCAAATATCTCCTATACCGTATAGGTTTAGGAGATATTTCTTGGACCTACAGGTAAGCCTTAATCTAGGCTTACCTGTAGGTCAAAGTGGTTTGTAAGGGTTTACAATCACTTTAACCGATTCCCGACCAGCGCACGCCGATGTACGTCGGCAGAATGGCACGGGCAGGCATATTGGCGTACAGGTACGTCCAATCTTTAATGCTGTCCGGCGCGCTCGCGTGCTGGTCGGGACCCCCGTGAGTCCAGTCATACCCGCGATCGTCTCACGGGGCGGCTGAACGGAGAGATGCCGTTGTAAACAACATCTCCCCGTTCTGCCTAGCAACAAGTGACGCTGATCTGTGTTCACTAAATTAAAGCCCAGCCCCCAACAGTTAGTAACATACCCCTAGGAACACTTAACCCCTACACTGCCACCCACTGGATAACCCCTTCACCGCCAGTGTCATTTACACAGGAAACAGTGCATTTGTATAGCAGTGATTGCTGTATAAATGACAATGGTCCAAAAAATGTGTCAAAAATGTCCGATGTGCCCGCCATAATGTCACAGTCACAATAAAAAAAATCGCTGATTGCCGCCATTACTAGTAAAAAAAAAAATAATTAATAAAAATGCCATAAAACTATCCCCTATTTTGTAAACGCTATAACTTTTGCGCAAACCAATCAATAATCGCTTATTGTGATTTTTTTTACCAAAAATATGTAGAAGAATACCTATCGGCCTAAACTGAGGGAAAAATTTTTTTATATATATTTTTGGGGGATATTTATAATAACAAAAAGTTAAAAATAATACGTTTTTTTTTCCAAAATCGTCGCTCTATTTTTGTTTATAGCGCAAAAATTAAAAACCGCAGGGGTGATCAAATACCACCAAAAGAAAGCTCTATTTGTGGGAAAAAAAGGACGTCAATTTTGTTTGGGAGCCACGTTGCATGACCGCGCAATTGTCAGTTAAATCGACGCAGTGCCGAATCGCAAAAAGTGGTCTGGTCTTTGGCCAGCAAAATGATCTGGGGCTGAAGTGGTTAAATTACATTTGGCTTTTCATTTACAGACAGGTTTGATCAGAGAAGCTAAAGTTGTATTACCCAATGCAGAATTTCTGTTATGCCCCATACACACGGTCGGACATTCCAACGACAAAATCCGTTTGATTTTTTCCGACAGATTTTGGCCCAAACTCGTGTTGCATACACACGGTCGCACAAAGTTGTCGGAAAATCCGATCGGGTGACGTAAACCAAGTATGTCAGGACTATAAACGGGCCAGCAGCCAATAGCTTTCGTCTCGTAATTTATTCTGAGCTTGCGTGGCACTTTGTCCGTCGGAACTGTCTACACACGATTGGAATTTAAACGATCGGATTTTGTTGTCGGATCCAGCTCTCAAACTTTTTGTGCGTCTGAAATTCCGATGGAAAAAGTCTGATGGAGCCCACACACGATCGGATTTTCCGACGACAAGATCCGATCGCACATTTTCCGTCGGAAAGTCCGACCGTGTGTACAGGGCATTAGTGCCGTTCTTTTTTTTTTGCCAGATTTGCACAGTAGATTAGGAACCAAACAGCTACAAAAGCCAATACCGCTCCATTGTAGAGCCAAGTGGGATCCATCCTACAATAATCTCACACGGATAGCTCATGTTTTATGCTGCTCCATGTAATGTCAGGTTGTGTGTAGAACATAGAAGAGGCCATAGCTGAAGTGCCAGGCGTCCCATCCACAGACTAATGAAGACATCACAGTCCTCTCCAAAGACCGTCCTCCACATCCTTCCCAACTTCAAAGATGTCAGCCTGCAAGAAAGCCCGAGGTGAAATCAATCATACGTTATAGAGGTGATCTGAGTGTTTAAGGATAAATTCCCTATGTACTCACATCATGTATCCACATTCCTCCTTATTAACATAGCGAGGAGCACAGAACTAATCCTGGATAGAATTAGGATTTGGAAGTTATCTCATCATCAAAACAGTTGTTACAGCCATCTTTTCTTGTGGTAAGACACCTATGACATTTCCCACCGGTCTATCCACTCTCCTCAACTACATGTAATAGTCGCGGACACCTATCATCATAATATACATATCAATATTGAAAACGACTTTCCTATGTTTTTTAACCACTTCAGCCATTTTGCTGGCCGAAGACCAGAGCACTTTTTGCGATTCGGCACTGCGTCGTTTTAACTGACAACTGCGCGGTCGTGTGACGTTGCACCCAAACAAAATTGACGTCTTTTTTTCTCCACAGATAGAGCTTTCTTTTGGTGGTATTTGATCACCTCTGCGGTTTTTATTTTTTGCACTGTAAACAAAAAAATAGCGTAGATTTTGAAAAAAAAAAAACACATTGTTTTTTACTTTTTGCTATAATAGATATCCCCCCCCCCCCCCCCCCAAAAATATAAAAAAATAATATTTTTTTTCCCTTGGTTTAGGCCCATATGTATTCTTCGTATTTTTCTTCTAAATATTTTTTGGTAAAAAAATTGCAATAAGCATTTATTGATTGGTTTGCGCAAAAGTTATAGCGTCTACAAAATAGGGGATAGTTTTATGGCATCTTTATTATTATTATTTTTATTGGGACTGCAACATTATGGCGGACACATCGGATACTTTTGGCGTGATTTTGGGACCATTCACATTTATACAGCGATCGGTGCAATTAAAAATGCATTGGTTACTGTGTAAATGTGACTGGCAGGGAAGGGGTTAACCACTAGGTGGCGGTGAAGGGGTTAAATGTGTCCTAGGGAGTGATTCTAACTCTGGGGGGGGGGGGCTGTGTGTGACACGACACTGATCACCGCTCCCGATTACAGGGAGCTGTCATCAGTGTCAGTGTTATTAGGCAGAACGGGGAAATTCTTGTTTACATTAGCATTTCCCCATTCTTCCTCTCCGTGAGACAATCGTGGGTATCTCTGCGGACATCGAACCCGCGATCACACTCACGGAGCTCCCGGCACGTGCCCACAAGCCACCTCTTAAAGGGCAACGTACAAGTACGTGATTCTGCCTGTACGTGCTTTTCTGCCGCAGTATAGCTGTGTGAGACAGTCAGGAAGCGGCTTAAGTGGTTGTAAACCCTTTACAACCACTCTTTACTACAGGTAAGCCTATAAAAAGGCTTACCTGTAGCTACCCCGGATATCTGCTAAACCTGCATGGTTTGGGAGATATCCCCTGTATCAGCATGTGCCGACGTCATCAGCACATGCGCACTGAAGCAACGGCACGTTGTGGTGTTGTTTCAACTAGTGTGCCATTACCGGCGGGTCCTGGGGGAGTGACGTCATCGCGGCTCCGGCCAATCACAGAGGCGGAGCCCGCAATACCCGGAAGAAACTCTGGGAGTGATGTCGCCAGCCGGACCAGTGTAAGAGGACCGCTGCGATCTAAGGTGAGTGTTTCATAATGAGCTAGTATGCTATGCATACTAGCTCATTATGCCTTTGTCTTGCAGGTTTTTATTTTTTTGTTAGTGAGTTTACAACCACTTTAACTCTGGTATGTTCTCACTGCTGCAACTCCACCATAATCGCAATATTGAAAACTGCTTTCTTATGTTTCTTAAAGTGGTTGTAAACCCTTACAAACCACTTTGACCTACAGGTAAGCCTAGATTAAGGCTTACCTGTAGGTCCAAGAAATATCTCCCAAACCTATACGGTTTAGGAGATATCTGCCCGAAGACGGGCACCACTATCTACGGCGCATGCGCCGTAGACAGCGGCGCGCAGGCGCACTGAGCGGGGCATCGTCGATTACGGCAATGCCGCGAGTCTCGGCTCCCGTGCGCATGCGCGGGAGTGACGTCATCGCTGCTCCAGCATATCACAGCGCCGGAGCAGCGAGACCCATGGAGACCCACCAAGAAGATGGACGCTCGGAACTACAGGGGACAGCGGTGACTTCGCTGGCTCCTGTGTCAGGTAAGTGACACATAATGGACTACTATGCGATGCATAGTAGTCCATTATGCTTTGCCTTTACAGGGAATGAAAGAGGAAGTAAACCCATCAGGGTTTACTTCCTCTTTAACTCTGGTATTCTACTCATGCTCCTCCATCTGTAGAGTATCCACATTGCTTTGCTATTGCAGACATCTCAAGTCTCCCACAAGGTGCGGGAACCTCCCGAATTTGGGGGGGGGCAGCTACCGGACACCCGCAAGTGCTGCCCGATATCCCGGCCACGGGCTGATTCTGGATGGTCCTGTAGTCCACAACCGGGGATGATCGGTGCAGCAGGAGGGACAGCTGTGATCACCGATCTCCCTCTCTCCCTCCCACGACTGACGGCTAAAAAGCTGTACAGGGAGATCATTGATCACAGCTGTCCCTCCTGCTGCACCGATCATCCCGACTGTTCCCTGTATCCTCCTCCTACAGCCCCCCTCCGTGTCGTTCTCCCCCCTTCTTCTCCGGCTCCCTGTCGTCCTCCTCCGACCCCCCTCCCCCTTGTCCCCCACAGCCGGCTTCCCTCCTCTCCTCTCCTCTCCCACCGGCTGTGGGGATCTGTCAGAATGGCAAGCGGAGGAAGGGACCGGTCATTTACTGGCCCCTGCCTTTTCTGAATTGGACACAGTAAGCGAGACCCTCATGAAAAGGGGAATGTTGCAGACTGTTATGTAAAGGAGAACTCTGATGTAAGGGGGTCTCTGGTCACCAGATCCCCCCCTCCCACCTTACGCAAGAGTCCACAGTGTTTCCCCTTACATCAGAGTCTGCATGATACCCCCCCCCCCCCCCCCGAACTCTGTGGATCCTGATGTAAAGAGGAATGCTGTGACCCAGGATGTAAGGAAGAATTCTGCGAACTCTGGTGCTAATGGCAACTCTGATGTAAGGTAGTCTCTGATCACCAGAGCCGCCCCCCTTACAACAGAGTCTGCATCATTCCCCTTTACATCAGGGTCCGCAGAGTTACCCCTTGCACTGTAACGGGGGAATGCTGCAGACTTTGATGTAAGGGGTAGCTCTGTGGACATTGATTTTAGGGGGAATGTCAAGAACAGACCACCTTCGACAGTGAATACGCTAAGGTAAGGGGGGCTACTTATATAAGGGGGGGATCTTTATATCAGTGTCCCCCCTACCTTAGTTTATTCATTCTCCCTTACATCAGTGACCCCCCCCCCCCCCCCCCACAGAGTTTGTGTGTCTGCTGGAGGCTGGAGCTGCCTGTTGCTGACCTCCTCCTTCACTGGCTTGTGTGCAGGGTAGTCAGGCGTGGTCCTTCGAGTGGCTCCCCTCTTCCCCACCTCTGTCCTCTTCTCCAAGTTCTCCTTTATGCCATGTACACACGATCGGACTTTCCGCCAACAAAACCGTGGATTTTTGTCTGAAGGTTGTTGGCGCAAACTTGTCTTGCATACACACGGTCACACAAATGTTGGCCAACAATTACGAACGTGGGAACACGGTGACGTACAAGACATACAACGAGCCAAGAAAAAGGAAGTTCAATAGCCAGTGTGGCTCCTTCTGCTTAATTCAGAGCATGCATGAACTTTTGTGAGATAGACTTGTGTACACACGATCAGAAATTCTGACAACAAGTTTTGTTGGTGGAAAATTTGAGAACCTGCTAAGAAACATTTGTTGGTGGAAAGTCCGACAGCAAATATGCGATGGAACATACACACGGTCGCATCCAACATTTCCTGTCGCAAAATCCGACCGTGTGTACATGGCATTAGAGTCTACGATTCCACATCCAGTCCTTCAGTGGCAGTGAGTGACAGAGTCCCTGGCAGGCAGCGGCGCTCCCAACCTGCTCCTAAATTCTATCTGTCTTCTTCTCCAAGTTCTCCAGAATCCAAGACTCTAAGTCCAGTCTTCTAGTAAGTGACACGGTCCTGGGTGGGAGGCGGTACTCCCAAGTCCCGCATCCCCGCCCACCACCTGGGGAAAACAGAGGAAGAGGAAACTGAGCTGCTGTTGATTGTGGGAAGGAAAGAGCCTACTCGGAGTAACTATGGGTTGTGGGAAAGTTAGTCCCCAAGCAGACTGACTCTGGGACTACATATCCCAGCATTACCAGAGCTCTGTGAATAGAAAAAGAAAGGGCTATTCTAGCACTCTGGGCTGTCTCAGGGAGGACATATTGAAAGCAGAGCCACTGTTAGAAATCATAGGGCCCCATACAGCCCTCCTGACAGGGCCCCCCCCAACCATGCCTACACCCCAACCACCCCTCCTGAGGTGCAGCGGAAAAGCAGCACTGACTTTATCCACCTACGTGCTGAAAATGCAAAAAAGTCGCTCCTCTGCTCCCACCTCCTGGGCCCCTCTGTTAACCTAATGGGGCCCAGGGAAATGTAATTTAAGCCCTGGTAAGCAAGTAGGAGGGGGGTGTGATCTAGTAAAATCCACGTATTCATTTAGGCAGACATGAACAATAAAGCTGCCCTGGGCCCCCCTGTTTAGCTGATGGGGCCTGGGCCCAGTACAACAGGACCGGTTGTACTGCCTTATCAGTGGCCCTGGGTGAAACACACAAACAGTGTAGAAGGCCGCTGTTGGGGATGCAGAGAGTAGAGAAGAGCGGACATCTCTTGGATTGTGGGAATGCCATTATCAAGCCTGGTGTCACCACCCGATGGTGAATGAATGAATGAATGAATGACTTGTATAGCATTACAAATGCGAACTGAATCGCCTCAAGGCGCTTGATCCATCCTGTGTTGTCCTGTTTCTTAGAAGAGGTGGGTTTTGAGTTTTTTTCTGAAGGCCCGATGGTTTTTCTCCATATGGATGTTAGTGGGTAGAGCGTTTCATAGCCGTGGTCCTTGGACTGCGAATCTTCCTTCTCCCTTTGATTTGTAGCGGAACTTGGGGATGAAGAGGAGGTTTTGGTTAGTTGATCGGAGACTGCGATTGGGTGTGTAGTGTTTTATTTTCTCACATAGGTATTGAGGAGCATTTCCTTGTGTGCATTTGTGGGTGAGGCAGAGGGTCTTGAATGTGATCTGATCCTTTACGGTTAGCCAATGTAGAGTCCTCAGTGATGGGGAGATGAATTCCCAGGGGTTTTTTTCCCGTTACCAGTCTTGCTGTCGTATTTTGGATGACTTGTAGGCGTGCAATCTGGTATTTAGGTAGTCCTATGTAGAAGGAGTTTGCGTAGTAGAGTCGGGAATTGATGATTGTTCCAACTACTACTGCTTTCTCCTCTTCTGGAATGAAGGGGATGAGTATACGTAGCAGGTGGAGAAGATGGCGAGATCCGCTGACTACTGATCCTATTTGTGCATCCATCGACATCTCTAAAGTCGAAGATGACTCCGAGACTTTTGGCTTTGGTGCTGGGGGAGATGGTCTGTCCAAGGATGGTGGGTGGTGTCAATGGGGTCTTTGTTTTTTTATTTCGGTTTGTGTGGAGGAGATGAAGCTCTGTTTTGGATCCATTGAGCTTGAGGGAGCTTGTGGTCATCCAGTCATCTATCAATGTGAGTACATAAAAAGTGTTGCGCTAAAGAACGTGTTACATAAAAAGTGTGACAAAAGTAACCTGTGTATCTTGCCAAATCTAAATTCTGAAAATGATTTGGCATCTGAGAACATACTTAATACCAAACTATTATAGACATATATGTATAGAAAAAAGTCCTTTCATAGAAAATCAAAATGTGATCCCCCTTAGTGCAAAATGAAGAGATGGAGAAATCCTTCAATCCATAGAAATGTTGATCATAAACACCTTGGTGTCGACACCGCCACACAAAAAAGGATGTAAGCTTACCGACTCCAATTGACCCAAGCAAGCGTATGCTCCAAGGGTCAAACGTGCTTTAGTATCTTATAACTGAAGGGCCCTCTAGCCGGAAAAGCTGGACACTCCATGCTGAAAATCGCTCCACACTTGTTTCACAGACCGAGTTGAACACGAAGCCAGTGCTCACAGAACAGGTAATACTCCTCACAAGGAACCATGCAGAACGAAAAGATTGGGCCAAATAGCGTAATTCCATAAAACAAACTACTTTATTAAAAAATTAAATCTCACTTACATTTATGCAGTGAATTGAGCGCTTCTCATATAAAAATTGGCAGCAGTGGAGTCCTCCCGACGCGTTTCGTCTCCTTGGACATTGTCTGGGGTTTTTTGGTGCTTTGTCTTTGAAATTCATCTATCAATGTGAGGCATTTTTCTAATTCCTGATATTGCTCTTTTTGTCTGGTGATGCGAAATTAGAGTTGAGTGTCATCAGCGTATGAGTGGAAGCAGAGGTCCGATTTGTGGATGATTTTGAGGAGTGGATGGATGTAGATGTTGAAAATGATGGGTGACAAGGGAGATCCTTGAGGGACTTCATAAGAAATTGCGCGAGTTTCAGAAGTGAAGGCTTCTAGTTTCACTGTCTGAGATCAATTTCCTAAGAAGGATGCGAACCATGGTAGATCTGAATCTGTGACTCCTGCTACTTCTGTGAGGCGGATGAGTAGAGTATTGTGGTCCTCTGTGTCGAACGCTGCACTGAGGTCCAGCAGTACCAGGAGACATGATTCTCTGTCATCTGCTGCTTCAAGGGCGTCGTCCCATATTTAGGGAAGTGCCGTTTCTGTGCCATGGCCTGGGCAGAAGCCTGATTGAAGTGGGTCCAAGAGTTTGAGTGTGTCCAGATGGAGTTTTAGCTGTTGTACTACTGCTTTCTCCATAATCTTGGAGATGGTGTTCAGGCTTGTTACCGGTCTGCGGTAGTTAGGGTCTTTGGGGTCAAGGTTGGGTTTCTTTAGGAGGGGTTTGACTATGCCTTGCTTGAGGGTAATCGGAACAATCCCATATTTGAACGACTGATTTACGAGATGTGTTATAGTAGGAGCCAAGATGTCATAACATTCTTTCAGGAGTTTTGTGGGAATGATGTAATTTGGTGATGTGCTGTCTCGGAGGCTTCTGATGATATTTTTGGTGATGTCACTGGTGATCAGGATCAGCGAAAAATGTGGTGATTGTGTGATGTTTGAATTGATTTCCTCTTTTTGCTGTAGTTGAATAAGGTTGGTTGTTTTTTTCTGTTGAATCATTTTCCGAATGTTGTCAATTTTGTCAATAAAAAAATCCGATAACTCATTGCAGAATTCTTGAGTTTAGTTCGCTGGGGGCTCTAGGCAGATAGGGTTCATAGTCTGAGCAACTAGTTTGAAAAGTTCACGAGGGCGGTTTAAGGCTTTCGAGATGGTGTTTGAGAAATGTTCTTTTTTTGCTTAGAAGATTGCTTTGTAATATTTCTAATGCCGCGTACACACGATCGGACTATCCGGCGGATATTTCGCCCGTATGTGGGCTCCGGTGGACTTTTTGTTCCCAAAAGTCCAGCGGACTTAGAAGTCTTGACTCAAAATTGTGCACTGGACTCGGCAGTCTGGTGGACAATCCGCCCGTCTGTGTGTTAGTCCGCCAGACTTTTGAAATGAACGGACTTGCCCACGCTATCATTCATTCACGTTCATTATGAACGTGACTCCAGGTAGACGGGACTAGCGAAGGAAGTCAATGTCGCCACCTCCATCGGTGAGATTGACACCTTGCTAGCCCGTCGCCTGGTATGGATTTAAAGGGGAACCCCCTACGCTGAAAAAACAGCGTGGGGGCCCCCCCAAAGTCCATACCAGGCCCTTATCCAAGCAAGCAGCCTGCCCGGTCAGGAAAGGGGATGGGGACGAGCGAGCAACCCCCTCCTCCTGAGCTGTACCAGGTCGCTTGCCCTCAACATGGCCGCAGACCCTGACAACCAACGGCCAGGGTTGTCGGGTAGAGGCCCTTGTCCTCATCAACATGGGGACAAGGTGCTTTGGGGTGGGGGGCCGCAGGGCACTCCCCTTCCCAAATCACCCACCCCAAAGCACCTTGTCCCCATGTTGATGAGGACAAGGGCCTCTACCCGACAACCCTGGCCGTTGGTTGTCAGGGTCTGCGGGCAGGGGGCTTATCAGAATCCGGGAGCCCTCTTTAATAATGGGGCCCCAGATCCTGGCCCCCCACCCTATGTGAATGAGTATGGGGTACATCGTACCCCTTCCCATTCACCTGAGGGAAAAAGTGTTAATAAAAAAAAACACAATACAGGTTTTTATAGTAGTTAATTAGACAGCTCCGTGGGTCTTCTCACCGGACTCCTCCTCTATCTTCTGCTCTTTTACTAGCGGAGGAGCCTGGTTTTCTCCTTCGTCGCCACCCTCCGGGGGTCTTCTTCCGACTTCGGAGGTCTTCTTCCGACTTCGGGGGTCTTGTCCCGCTCTTCGTTTCTTCTTCCGGGCCTCCGCTATCTTTTTCCAGCTCTTTAACTAGCGTTGGCCCGGTCTTGTCGCTGTTGCCGCTGCCTTCTTCGCCTTCTTCTTCTGCTCCTCTTCTTCTTCTTCCTTCCGATGTTGACACAACGCTCTCTCCGGCCATAATGCCAGGGACGCATTGTGTGGCGACTTATATAGGTATAAGTGGCGGGTCAATGAGTGATGTCACATGGCTACTCCGCCCATTATGATGTCACAGTCCCGGGGAATGCTGGGACTGTGACATCATAAGGGACGGGGTCACCATATGACATCACCCAGGGACAACGCCTCTTATGCCTATAGAAGTCACCGCACAACGCGTCCCTGGCATTGCGGCCGGAGAGAGCGTCATGTCAACATCGGAAGGAAGAAGAAGAAGGCGAAGAAGGCGGCGGCGACAACGACAAGACCGGGCCAACGCTCGTTAAAGAGCTGGAAGAAGATAGCGGAGGCCCGGAAGAAGAAACAAAGGGCGGGACAAGACCCCCGAAGTCGGAAGAAGACCCCCGGACGGTGGCAACGAAGGAGAAAGCTGGGCTCCTCCGCGGCAAAAGAGCAAAAGATAGCAGAGCCCAGCGAGAAGATCCCCGAAGTCGGAAGAAGACCCCCGGAGCTGTCTAATAAACGACTTTAAAAACCTGTGGTGTGTATTTTTTATTAACACTTTTTCCCTCAGGTGAATGGGTAGGGGTACCATGTACCCCATACTCCTTCACATAGGGTGGGGGGCCAGGATCTGGGGGCCCCTTATTAAAGGGGCTCCCAGATTCCGATAAGCCCCCCACCCGCAGACCCTGACTTCAACGCCGGGGTTGCCGGGAAGAGGCCCTTGTCCTCATCAACATGGGGACAAGGTGCTTTGGGGTGGGGGGGCCGCAGGGCACCCCCCTTCCCCAAAGCACCCACCCCCCATGTTGAGGGCACGTGGCCTGGAATAGCTCAGGAGGGGGGCACTCGCTCGTCCCCACCCCCTTTCCTGACAGGCCGGGCTGTGTGCTTGGATAAGGGTCTGGTATGGACTTCGGGGGGACCCCCACTCCGTTTTTTCGGCGTAGGGGTTCCCCTTTAAATCCATACCAGGCGATGGGCCTAGCAAAGTGTCAATCTCACCGATGGAGGTGGCGACATTGACTTCCTTTGCTAGTCCCGTCTACCTGGAGTCAAGTTCAAAATGAACAGACTTTACTCTATGTGTGGGCAAGGAGCTAGTCCGCCGGAAAAGTCCAGTCGTGTGTGGGCATGTGTCTGCAAGTCCGCTCATTCGAAAAGTCCAGCGGACCTCCGCTGGAAAGTAGCTAGTCTGATCATGTGTACGCGGCATTAGTGAGTGCTTTGTAGTTTGTGTGGTTTTCCTTTGTAGGATTTCTTCTCCAGGCTCCTTCAGCTCTTCTGCGTTCCTGCTTCAGTAAAGTAAGAGTGCCATTAAACCATCCAGAATTTTTTTGGCGGATGAGTGCTCTACATTTCGGAGCGACTGAGTTTGCTGTTTATAGTAATGCCTTGTTTAAGCAGTTGAGTGTTTGTTCCATTAAGTAGTTTAAATTTAGCATTGCTATTTTGTTGGATAATGTGGCTTTGAAGAGTTTCAAGTGTAGTTTCTTCTGGGATCTGGTCCAGTGTGTTGTTATTGAGTTTTTCAGTTTTTGGAGGGTGGTGTTGGTGGCGATTTTAAATTTGATAGCGTGGTGGTCTGCCCATGGTAGCGGTACGTTGTCGATTATGTTGATGTCCATGGTGGGAAGGACGTCACTGCAGCTGACATCACTGAGCCCCTGATGGAGAGTGGAAGGAGAGAGGTCATTGCCCTTAGTGAGAAGGTGCTGGCCATACCCTACTTAAAGTGAAACTCAGAAAATTTAGTCCTGCGCGATCACGTCAGGCTGGCCCATATTTGCAGGTATAGCTATTTAAAACATAAAAAATAAATGACGATACTGATTAAAATCCAGTAATAACCCAGCTCTGTACATGCTCAGTTGGTCTCCACTTTGCCCAAAACCAGAGCCCCTAAAGACTGATCTGCTAACAGCAGCGTCTGGCAAGCAAAAATGGGAGCTGGAGGCAATTTGCAGCACACACTAATTTTTGTAGCTTAATTATTAATGTGGAATGAGTGTTCCGTGCTACATTATTTTTTATCAAGTTGCTATGGGTAAAGTTCCGCTTTAAAGGAAGAGTATTGCTTACTGGAGACACCGTTCACGCACCCATAGCTCCCAACTGTCCCTGATTTGGAGGGACTGTCCCTGATTTGGAGCACTGTCCCTCTGTCCCTCATTCCTCCTCATTTGTCCCTCATTTTGGTCTGATCTATATAGTTGTATATAAAATGTACTTTTTAATCTCTCAAATTTTTTTTCCTAGTGCTAAACTCTGCATCCAAATTCTAAATTGTCAATTTTAAAAGCCAATATAAAGGAATATTGGTGGTAAAAAAAAAGCACTTGTGGATTTAATTAACCCTTTTTTTTTTAGTTATGCCCCCTTTAAGGGGCGTGGCAGGGGCGTGTCCTATGCCGACATACATAGGCATCTCTCATTCCCATCTCAAAACATTGGGAGGTATGCATGCACCTAGCAGAAGGTTTTTTTTTTTTATCTTAATGCATTCTGTGCATTAAGATAAAAAACCTTCTGTGTGCAGCAGCCCCCCTCAGTACCCCCATAATTATTTACCTGAGTCCCATCTCTCTCCAGCGATGTCCACAAGTGTTTTAGCTGTCCGTTATTCTCCTCCTGATTGGCTGAGATACAGCAGCGGGTGTCAATTAAAGTCAGTTAGCCAATCAGCGGAGAGAGGGAGCAGGGCCTGGTCAGGGCTCTGTGTCTGAATGGACACAGGGAGCTGTGACTCAGCTCGGGTGCCCCCATAGCAAGCTGCTGGCTGTGGGGGCACTCAATAGGAGGGAGGGGCCAGGAGCAACAAAGAGGGACCCGAGAAGAAGAGGATCTGTACTGCTCTGTGCAAAACCAATTGCACAGAGGAGGTAAGTATAACATGTTTATTTTATTTTTTTAATGAGACTTTACAGTCACTTTAAAGCCTAATTTCACAATTAATGCTTCTTTAACCACTTGACCGCCGGAAAGTGTTACCTCTTTCATGACAAGGCCATTGTTTGCGATACAGAACTGCGTTAATTTAACTTACAATTGCGAGGTCGTGCGACAATGAACCCAAATAAAATTTTTGCCCTTTTTCTCCCTACAAATAGAGCTTTCTTTTGGTGGTATTTGATCACCTCTGTGGTTTTTATTTTTTGCACTATAAACAAAAAAAGACCAACAATTTTGAAAAAAGAAAAAAATGTTTTACTTTCTGCTATAAGCCATATCCAATAAAAACATGTAAAAAAAAAATCAACTTTCTTCATCAATTTAGGCGAATATGTATTCTGCTTCATGTTTTTGGTAAAAAAAAAAAATATCCCAATAAGCCTATATTGATTGGCTTGGGCAAAAGTTATAGCGTCTACAACCTATGAGATTTAAAAAAAAAAATTTACTAGTAAAGGCGGCGATCAGCGACTTATAGCGGGACTACGATATTGTGGCAGACAAATCAGACTGACACTTTTTGGGAACCAGTGACAGTGATCAGTGCTAAAAAATATGCACTGTCACTGTACTAATGACACTGGCTGGGAAGGGGTTAACATCAGGGGCGATCAAAGGGTTAAACGTGTGCCTAGGCTGAGCTTACTCACTGTGGGGGAGGTGCTTTGACTCAGAGAAGGCAAAGATCTGTGTCACTGCTTTGCAGAAACACCGGATCAATGCCTTCCCTTCTGACAGAATGACAATCTGCCTTGTTTACATAGGCAGATTTTCGTTCTGTCCATGTCCTGTGTAATTGGCAGATGCCAGTGGACATCGAGTCCGGGATACCTGCAGCTGGGCTCCCGGTGTGTATAATCACAGTGGAAGCGGGTTGCCGGCGGCACATGTAAGGGATGTCACAACCAGATACCCCATAAAAAAGGATTATAGTTTTGTCATGGATAAAGTAAAACTCATGGCATTTCTATTAAATCACCAGTAGATGGCAGCATAGAGTGAAAAGTCTGAATTACATAAAGCACATTCTAATGGGACCTTTACTAATAAGAAGGGGAACCAAAAGACTGACCGTTGTTTCTGGTGGGAACACAATAGCAGTTGCTACCCAGTCTATCAGTCTGAAACCCCCTTTCACATCACACCACACCGCCCATAGTGTCGGTGGTAAACCGCTGCTATTTTTAGCGCGTGCATATTTGCGGTGCATTTCGGACGCTAGCGGGCGATTTTACCCCCCGCTAGCGGCTGAGAAAGGGTTAAAACCGCCGGCAATACGCCGCAATAGCGGCGTTTTTCCAGCGGTATTACACTTCCCTCGGGGCTTTCACACTACAGACAATGGTGCAGCAGTTTGAGGGCGGATTGCAGGCGCTATTTCTAACGCTATAGCGACTGCAAAACACCCTTGGTGTGAAAGGGGTCTTAAGGTCATGCGTTTGTGTCATTGCAGGTAAGAGTGAACATATTTAACCACTTGAGATCCGCGCTATAGCCGAATGACGGCTACAGCGCGGACCTCCTTTGCCGGGACTACGTCTATTGACATCCTCCCGTGCACGAGCGGCCTGCGCGCCCCCTGAGGGGCGCGCGCGGCACGCTCTGTGATCGGCGAGTCTATGAGACTCGCCTGATCACTGATCCGAGCAAGGGGTCGATCCCGACCCCTTATCACGTGATCAGCTGTCAGCCAATGACAGCTGATCATGTGATGCAACGGAGCCGGTAACCGGCTATTATTCCTCCTCGCCCTGACAGCGCGAGGAGAAAAAAAAAAGCCGATCACCGGCGGCCGTGATCGGGACATCAGTCCCGATCACGGCCAGCCCTGCCAGTGCCCACCTGCCAGTGCCACCTTAATAAAACATAAGTGCCCCCCGTCAGTGCCACCCAGCAGTGCCCACAGTGCCACCCAGCAGTGCCCACAGTGCCACCCAGCAGTGCCACCCACAGTGCCCACAATTTGCCTCAACAACAGTGCTGCACCCCAGTGCCACATATCCGTGCCCATCAGTGTCATCTACCAGTGCCCATCAGTGCCCAGCAGTGCCGCCCATCAGTGCCCAGCAGTGCCACCTATCAGAGCCACCTATCAGTGCCCATCAGTACCATCTATCAGTGGTACCTATCAGTGCCCCTTAGTGCCACCCATCCGTGCCACCCATCCGTGCCACCCATCCGTGCCCATCAGTGCCGCCTTATCTGTGCCCATCAGTACTGCCTTATCTGTGCCTATCGATGCCACCTTATCTGTGCCTATTAGTGCCGCCTTAACTATGCCTATCAGTGCCCACCAGTGCAGCCTATCAGTGCCGCCTCATCAGCGCACTTCAATGAAGGAGAAAAATTACCTGTTTGCAAAATTTTATAACAAACTATTAAACATGATTTTTTTTTTTTTTTTGCATATTTTTTTGTTTGTTTAGCAAAAAATAAAACTCTCAGCTGTAACTAAATACCACCAAAAGAAAGCTCTATTTGTGGGAAAAAAATGATAAAAATTTCATTTGGGTACAGTGTTGTATGCCCGCGCAATTGTCATTCAAAGTGCATCAGCACTGAAAGCTGAAAATTGGTCTGGGACTGAGGGGGGTTTAAGTGCCCAGTAAGCAAGTGGTTAACCACTAGGCGTTCGCGCTATAGCCGAAAGTCAGCTGCAGCGCGGATGCCAATTGCCGGGAGGACGTCCTCCTGTTTACTTTCACAATGCGTGCTCCCGCGCATGGGGGAAATTCTGTGCTGCCCGTGTCCCTTGGACACAGCCAGTCACAGATCGCTGTAAATGGCCAATCACAGCGGCCGTTTAGAGCGTGATCGGCGTGTCCAATGAGAGATGATCTCATATGTAAACATATGAGATCATCTCTCATCGCCGGCTCTCCCTCCTCACACAGAGACAGCGTGTGAGGAGCGAGAGATGAGCGGCTGCAGCGGCAGTGAGTAACCCAATGGGCCGTGAAAGATAGGTAACGTCCCTGTCCATGCCTGCTGGACCATGAGTCAGGTGTATACTGCGCTGTGCTGGAGGCACACACCACCCACTAACTACTGCAGATGCCTGTATAAGAGAACACCAGCAATACAATCATGAGCCAGCAATGCACTGCGATGGCGCAGTGCATTGTGGGCCGTGAGTGCCACACGAATTTGGCGCGAACGGCCCATAACGTTCGGTAAAGCTCATCCCTAGTCACCAGCTGCTGACTGTGAGCCAAACCCAGCCCACACAAACCAAAACAAACAGGCGCCTGCCTAAATTTACCTATACTCACAAAAAATCCTAACCTCTAGCACCTACCTATGTAGAGGTTGCTACACTTCATTATTGTGTGTAGCGGGGATATAATTGTGTATTAATGCAATTAATGTGAAGTACAAATGTAAGTCTATGGACAATGTTATTCACTAGTATTGGATGCCATCTAGTGACCAAAACTGGAAATGGACTTTAGCTATTTTCCTTTTCTATGGTGTTGGAAAGACAACAGGAAGTGACTTTGTTTACTTTGGTAATTTGACCTCATTTACCCAGGAGTCTGTGTGACCTACCCATGAACACTTTGATATGCAGTGCATGCTGGATAGGGTATAAAAGGGACTGCAGCGGCCATTTTTCGTCTCTTGGAACCACGTTGCCTGC
The DNA here is from genome assembly GCF_037356315.1 of Lithobates pipiens. Classification (NCBI taxonomy): domain Eukaryota; kingdom Metazoa; phylum Chordata; class Amphibia; order Anura; family Ranidae; genus Lithobates; species Lithobates pipiens. Next base: position 5,123,535 of record NW_027507892.1, on the reverse strand, counting down.
CTGTGCGGAACTGGGTGTAAGGTTCTCGGACGCATCGGTAGATAGTCACCGCGGAGTGCAAACCGGACTGTTTGCTGGGTGATTTGACGGAGCCAAGAGCTGGCGATCAGACCGACGGGGATCGGAGACGCTTGTTGGAGCAGCGGAGAGTCAGATCAAGTCGGAGCATCTGGCCTAATCAGCAGGCATGTACTGGCCATCGGGACTACCGGGAGATTCCCGGTGGGCCGATGGCTCAGTGGGCCGGTCTGGTGCAGTCCTGGAGCCGCTCCTCTCTGACAGTGAGTGATCGTGATTTCACTCCTGTCAGAAGGAGCAGCTTCTGTCATATGCTGGAGAGAGCATTAGGCTTTCTGCTCCCTCCAGCCTGCAGGGGGAGATAGACATGGTCAGCAGACTTTCCTTCCTCTCTCCCCTATCACTTGTTATCACATGACTGGAGAGAGGAAGAAGAGAGGCTGCCTTTAGAACTGTGAGTACATGTGGGAGGGGGACACTCTGATGTAAGGGGGCTGGTGGTGGGACTCTGATGTAAGGGGGCTGGTGGTGGGACTCTGATGTAAGGGGGCTGGTGGTGGGACTCTGATGTAAGGGGGCTGGTGGTGGGACTCTGATGTAAGGGGGCTGGTGGTGGGACTCTGATGTAAGGGGGCTGGTGGTGGGACTCTGATGTAAGGGGCTGGTGTGGGACTCTGATGTAAGGGGCTGGTGATGGGACTCTGATGTAAAGGGGCTGGTGATGGGACTCTGATGTAAAGGGGCTGGTGATGGGACTCTGATGTAAAGGGGCTGGTGATGGGACTCTGATGTAAAGGGGCTGGTGATGGGACTCTGATGTAAAGGGGCTGGTGATGGGACTCTGATGTAAAGGGGCTGGTGATGAGAATCTGATGTAAGGGGCTGCTGATGAGAATCTGATGTAAGGGGCTGGTGATGAGAATCTGATGTAAAGGGGCTGGTGATGAGAATCTGATGTAAAGGGGCTGGTGATAGGACTCTGATGTAAGGGGGATGGTGATGGGACTCTGATGTAAAGGGGCTGGTGATGGGACTCTGATGTAAAGGGGCTGGTGATGGGACTCTGATGTAAAGGGGCTGGTGATGAGAATCTGATGTAAGGGGCTGCTGATGAGAATCTGATGTAGGGGGCTGGTGATGAGAATCTGATGTAAAGGGGCTGGTGATAGGACTCTGATGTAAGGGGGATGGTGATGGGACTCTGATGTAAAGGGGCTGGTGATGGGACTCTGATGTAAAGGGGCTGGTGATGGGACTCTGATGTAAGGGGCTGCTGATGAGAATCTGATGTAAGGGGCTGCTGATGAGAATCTGATGTAAAGGGGCTGCTGATGAGAATCTGATGTAAAGGGGCTGCTGATGAGAATCTGATGTAAAGGGGCTGGTGATAGGACTCTGATGTAAGGGGGCTGGTGATGAGAATCTGATGTAAAGGGGCTGGTGATGAGAATCTGATGTAAGGGGCTGGTGATAGGACTCTGATGTAAGGGGGCTGGTGATGGGACTCTGATGTAAAGGGGCTGGTGATGGGACTCTGATGTAAGGGGACTGCTGATGAGAATCTGATGTAAGGGGCTGCTGATGAGAATCTGATGTAAGGGGCTGCTGATGAGAATCTGATGTAAAGGGGCTGGTGATGAGAATCTGATGTAAAGGGGCTGGTGATAGGACTCTGATATAAGGGGGCTGGTGATGAGAATCTGATGTAAGGGGCTGGTGATGAGAATCTGATGTAAGGGGCTGGTGATGGGACTCTGATGTAAGGGGGCTGCTGATGAGAATCTGATGTAAAGGGGCTGGTGATGAGAATCCGATGTAAAGGGGCTGCTGATAGGACTCTGAGGTAAAGGGGCTGGTGATATGACTCTGAGGTAAAGGGGCTGGTGATAGGACTCTGATGTAAAGGGGCTGGTGATGAGAATCTGATGTAAAGGGGGTGCTGATGGGACACTCAAAACGTAAGTGGGCCAGTCTGAATGACGTCCAGGGCCAAATTTCTGTCCCAGTCCAGCCCTGCTAATCAGCGGAAGCAAGCTGCAGTTGTAGGACCCAAGTCATCACTCAGAATTCTGATCCGATTGGTGAGCGGGTTACGGCCCACTGTTTAATCTATTACATGTACTTAGACTTACTAATAGGCCTTGCTGGGACCTGTTCCACGGAAGCATAATTGAGCAACTGACACTTAATAGTCTTGAGGCCCGTTTCACTTTAGTACCTAAGTATGATTACAAGTTTCTGGAGCTATACCTGGAGTGTTCTAAGTTAACTTTCTCTACTTACCCCCTTTGGATTACAATTATTTGAGGAACTATTTAAAGGGGTTGTAAAAGTTTGTTTTTTATTTTCTAAATAGGTTCCTTCAAGCTAGTGCAGTGTTGGTTCACTTATCTTTTCCTTCCTAAATGGTTTTCTTTTCTTTGAAAAGAAAAATAAAGGGCCGAAAAGGGGCTGGGGAATCACCCTTTAATCGGCCCTTTATTTTTATTTTCATAAATACTGGGACGTGGTATCTGTGCCGTTTAGATTCCTTCTCTGTCAAAAAATCTTTTTCTTAATGTCGTTTTTCTTTTCTTTGTTTTCTTTGTCTGAATTTCTCACTTCCTGTTCCCCCTCAGTAAGCTGTTCAGTAAGCTGTTCTGGCTGACTAAACACCGCTTGGATGATGGTGTGAAGTTTACTGAGGCGAAACAGGAAGTGAGAAATTCAGGCAAAGAAAAAAAAACATTTAGAAGGGAAATCGAAGGAAAAGGTAAGTGAACCGACAATGCACTAGCTTAAAAGGAACCTATTTAGAAAATAAAAAACAAAGCTTTACAACCCCTTTAAGCTAGCGAAGAAAGACGATAAAGGAGGAAATACATTAAGTGAGGCTTCACGTAGACTTTAAATAAGGGGAGCTCCAAGGTCTAGATAGTAACATACTTGCATGTTGTTTATTGTATTTGCCTGTTGACTCATGTTGTGCTGACGTTCCACGTTGGAACTCTGTAACCACCTATTTGCTATATTTTCAGTAAAAGTATTCCTGTTTAAGAGTACAAGTGTGTGGTTTACTGTCTTTCCCCACCAGGTGGAGCCAGAGGATCCTGAGGGATGGACACAGGTACATTATACTGTATACACTGTACTGTATTATTATTGCACCACAGCTGCGCCAAGGGGACAGAGTCATTCAGAAGGGGGGTTTCTCAGTAGAGAGCAGGCCCAATTCAAATCAGCAGCTCCTTTGGGGGTCAGTGCTACATGTGTATCATTGCAATACATATTCCTTGCCAGCAGGGCTGGGACAAGGGGTGGGCAGGAGGGGTGGCTGCCCTGGGCAATGTGGTTTCATGTGAGGTGGGGGGGGGGCACTGCAAAGAGATTGGGGGGTGGGAATTTGTGTTGGGAGGGAGAATTTTGGGGGGTAGCAGGGGATAAGAATTGTTATGGAGGAGAAATTTGGGGGGGTGGTTATTTAGGGGGATCTATGTTGGGAGAGGAGATGGAGGAAGAGGATTTGCGCTAGAAGGGTGCTAGATGAGGTGATATGGTAGGTGTGAGGGGGAGTGGTCATGCTAGTTGATTGGGGGGTATTTTTGCTAGGAGGGGAAATTTGGGGGTATTGGGGGAAATTTGTACTGGGAGGGGGGATTTGGAGTGAAGTGGGGGAAAAGCATGTGTACTCAGAGGGGAAATTTGAGGGGTAGAGGTTTTGTGCTGGGGGGATTTGAGGGATGGGAGGAGGGATTTCAGCAGGGAGGCAGATTTGTACTGGGAGGAGGGGGGTTATGCTTAGGGGGTAAGCATGCAGATTAGTGCTCGTTTTTTTTTGGGGGGGGGGTTGCTGATATATAATGCTCATATATCTTGGTGGGGGCCGGGGCTGCACTGTTTGGCATTTCCGCCCTGGGCTCTAGATGACTTTGTCCCGGCACTGCCTGCCAGCCTTAGTGTGGCATTGCCAGGAAGCTTGTTGAGAATCTGGAACCAGAGGACCTAAACATCAGCGGCTCCTGATGGTAAGCAGCACTACGGTTTCTTGTCATTTGCCAGTGCCCCTTCGTGTATAAAGTTCCGAGAATGCAACATGTCTTTGAAGTGGAAAACATCGGTCTCCGGGGTCCTAAAGTAACAAAGACAGCTGTGGACTCTATCGGCTTCTCCCGTATGGCAGTACAAGAAGAAGGATGGTGGAAAGCAGCTGAGCCCAGACGCCATATCTTCCTTAATTTGAACTTGTAACTAGGGTTGCCACCTTTTCTTCAAGTCAAACCCGAAACTTTTGTGGCGCACAGCAATTTTTTGTATAAACTATACATATATTTTGCTACTAAATAACATTTCTAATCATATGAAGTTAATAACAAGAGTCTCCCTTTACATCAGAGTCCACAGAGTTCCCCTTTTTTCATCTGAACTCGCAGAATTCCCTTTCACTGTAAGGGGGGACTCTGCAGACTCTGATGTAAGGGAGACCTCTGGGGCTTCTAACATAAGGGATGCACTGGGAACCCTGATTTAAGGGTGAACACTGAGAACTCTGATGTACGAAGAGGACTCTGATGTAAGGGGAAACACTACGGCCGCTGGTGTAAAGGGAAACTCTGATGTAAGGGTGCTCTAAGAACCCTAATTTGCCTTACTGTACTTACTCAGAGGCAAGAGAGAGAGAATGGGGGAGACTTCAGTTACAGACAGGAATGGATGGATGGATGGTGAGCCCACTCACCCCTTAGCAGTCAGCACCAGATGGATCTGAGGCTGCTGGACTTCAAATTTCCGGCTCCCACTTTCCTTTTCTGAGGCACAGCGCAGGGGATTGGAGTGTGTGCAGACATAGAGGGGTAGGGGTGGGGTGGAAGAGGTGCAGATTGAGCCCTCTCTCCTCTCCCATCTGTATGTGTTTGGGGGGGGGGTGGTTTGTTAGTGTTGGCTTTAGGGGCTGTGAAAGAGTGTAACAGACACTCTCAGCTGAGACAACCACTGAAAAGCCATAGTCCAGTCTAAATAATGTGTCCGGGTTTCAGACAGTCTGAAACCCGGACACATGAACCCAAACCCGAACTGTCCGGGTGAATCCTGGACAGGTGGCAACCCTACTTGTAACTCATTTAAAACTTTTAAAAGAGTAAGTCCTGTGTAAGCCCTTGTACACACGGTCGGACATTCCAACGGAAAGTGTCCGATCGGACCGTGTTGTCGGATAATCCGACCGTGTGTGGGCTCCATCGGACTGTTTCCGTCGGAATATCCGACGGACAAAGTTTTAGAGCTGGGCTATAAAACTTTCCGACAACATGATCCGATCGGACTTTGTCCGATTGTGTGTAGAGAATTCCGATCGGACAAAGTGGCACGCATGCTCAGATCAAATTCCTACACCAAAGCTATTGGCTACTAGCCTGAACCTAGTCCCGTCGTAACGAAATAACGTCATCACGTTACGTACGATCGGATTTTCCGACAACTTTGTCCGACGGTGTGTATGCAACACAAGTTTCGGACAAAATCCGTCGGACAAAATCCGACGGATTTTGTTGTCGGAATGTCTGACCGTGTGTACAAGGGCTAAGAGTAGACCCCCCCAGATGTCTGCTAAAAACGGAACTAAACTGTATCTGAGCACCACAAACTGAAAACTTTTTTACTTTTATTACTTTATTACTTTTGATTACTTTTTTTACTTTTTTTTAATTCATTTTTAGTAATTCACGTCAACCCCTCCCCCCCCCCCCCCCTCCATATCTCCGTGCTTTATTTTGTTGAGACATCACTTTGAAAAACACCCCTCTAGCATATCTAGCCTTGGCCATCTTGAATTAGGGCAGATGATTCATGTAGCATTTTTTCCATCTGCCCTTAGCTCAGACAGAAGAGTGCGCTTAGCTGAGAAAGCACCTCCTACCCTCGTCCAGATGAAAGAAAAAAATGCCCATGAAGACTCCTCAGGATATACAACATTATTTTGACCCAGGCCAGAAACCAGCAACTGAAGAAATGTAAAACAAAAAGTTTATGGGCCCCTTTCGCACTAGAACGCAGCGAGGGAAAATCTGCGTTCTCTGCATGTTTTCCGCACCACTTTTAAAACATGATCTGCAGTGGGTATCGATGCAACGCTAACGACACCCCAAATTCAGGTCGCAAACTCAGTGCATTTGTCTGCAACGATCCAGTTGCAGTGTGTTTTTCAAAAAACTCTTTTTGGTGCGGCGCAACACGGTTTCAGCCAATTCAAGTTAATGGTCTGCAAACGCACTGCACTCAAATCAGACAGGAATGCGCTCACCCTTAGCCTCTTCAGCTCCCGAAGTTTGACCCCACTTTCATGACCAGGCCATGTTTTGCAATACGGCACTGCATTATTTTAACTGACAATTGTGCGGTCTCGCGACTGTACTCAAATAAAAGGTTTGGTTTTTTTCCCACAAATAGAGCTGTCTTTTAGTGTTTTTTTATTTTTTGCCCTATAAACAAAAAAAAGACAATTTGGAAAAAAAAAAAATAATAATTTTTAATTTCTACTCTAAAACATATCCAATAATAAAAAAAAAATCTTCGTAAATTGAGGCCAATATGTATTCGGCTACATATTTTTGGTAAAAAAAAATCCTAATAAGCGTATATCTATTGGTTTGTGCAAAACTTATAGCATCTACAAACTACCAATTTATTTTTTATTTTTTGTTAGTATAGCAATACCCACCGCAGGAGCTTCTTAAGTTAGTTCAGTCCGTTGCTCGGCCTCTCAACCCCGATAAGACTCCTTTCACACTGGAGTGTTTTTCAGGCGTTTTTGGGCTAAAAATAGCGCCTGAAAAACACCTCCTCAGAGTCCCCAGAGTCCGAGTGCTTTTACACGGCTCCTCTACCGCTCCTGCCCATTGAAATGAATGGGCACAACTGCCAAAGCACCTGCAAAGCACTTCGGCAGTGGTGCTGCACGGGCGCATTTAACCCTTTATTTGGCCGCTAGCAGAGGGTAAAAGCACCCCACTAGCAGCTGAATAGCACTGCTAAAATGACAGTAAAGTGCCGCTAAAACTAGTGACGTTTTACCGTCAACACCCGCCCGTGTGTGAAAGCAGCCTTAAAGTCTCAGCCCCCCCGACACACCTGGCATAGTGTAAGTATAATGACCAATGAGAAACACACATGTTATGATAAAACACAGAAAATGTCTTTACTGCAATATTTCTGTGGAAGAAATATATATTAGGGCTGTGGAAATAAAAGACAAATTCCTCGATTAATCTGTTAATTTTTTTGATCAGTCAAATTTCTTTTGATCGGTACTCACCTCTCCGCTGGCTTCCGGTTCTTTAGGGAGTTATATTCATGGGTGCACTTTAACTCCTGGGTAACAGGGCAAACAATATAACTGGCCCAGATTATCAAGATTTTGTTCAACAAGGTGAGAGGACAATGGTGTCTGTATACAGTGTCCCAGAAATGTATAGCCTTATACACACGATCAGACTTTTCGACCGGACTTGGTCTGGCGGACAATCCAACGGACTTTGCAGCTGAGGTCCGCCGGACTTTCAAATGAACGGACTTGCCCACACAGGATCACTCCAAAAGTCAGATGGATTCGAACGTGATGACGTAGAATAAGGAAGTTCATAGCCAGTAGCCAATAGCTGCCCTAGCGTCGGTTTTAGTCCGTCGGACTAGCACACAGACAATGGATTTTTCGACCGGACTCGAGTCCGTCAGAAAGATTTGACCATTCTCCTCATTTACACATTTGACTGCTAGAATAACAGATAAAAAGACATTTAGGGAAATTGATCAAAATTGGAGCGAACAGAATCTGGAGCAGTTGCCCATGGCAACCAATCAGCTTCTCTTCAGTTTGTTCCGTTAAGGTTTGAAAATGAAAGAGAGAAGCGGATTGTCTGCCATGCACTGCTGGTCCAGTTTTCGCCTGCTCCAGTTTCGATAGATCCCCACACTGTTTGGGGTCACGGGGTATGTGCGGAGAGCACATGCGTGGTAACACCAAAAAATTTCCAGTGACCCCCGCACAACCCCGGTGACCCCGTACAGTGCGGGGGATCAAAACTGGAGCAGGCAAAAACTGGAGAAGCTGTGAATGGCAGCCATGTGCTCATTATGAGGGGCTCCCACCATCCCTGTGCTGTGCTGGCTTCCTCCTGGGGCTGTACCCCTGCTGTGCTCAGTATGTCAGCACAGGGATGGTGGAAGCCCCTCATAATGAGCACAGCAGGGATACAGCCCCAGGAGGAAGACAGCATAGCACAGGGATGGTGGGAGCCCTTCATAATAAGCATAATGTTCGGCCCATAAACAATAATTAGGTGCAGGTCCTGCCCTCCCACAAGGACGTTTAAGACCATACATCTCCCAATCTCCACCTTAATAACCTGCCGGATAGTTAACATGCCGTTTTTTTTTTTTTTAACCAGAGTAGAGTTTATTGAGCATACATAAAAAAAAGGACTACAGAGCAATACTCAAACATAAGTGGGGGGGGGGGGGGGAAGGCGCAACAAGCGCCAAGCACCATGGAAAAGCAAAAAAAATAACACACACATTCCATGTCAAGCAGGATAGCCTGGAAAATACAGTGTACATAATAGCATGACCATAGGTAATACACATATACATGTAACAGGGTCTCAAGGCGAATATATCAAGGGGAAATACTGCCACCAACCACATACGATATTTATCCAGTGCAGCAATGAGGACTATTCATCCACTCATCCCAAATCTTATGAAATTTCATAGGGCAACCTCGGTTAGCATAAATGAGTCTCTTGTAGGGTAGCGTTTGGTTTACAGCTCTCAGCCACTGCTGGAGCGTTGGGGGATCCGGTCTGAGCCACAATCTGGCTATCTGCATCCTGGCAGCAAAGAGGGTCTCTTGTAGGAATATTCTAAGATATTTATTTTCGTCTTGAAGGGGAAGGAGACCGAGTATACATTGTCTTGGGCAGAGCGTGAGGGGGGACCCCATATGGTCATGTAGGAACTGGACTATCTGAGCCCAATACCTCTGGACGGGAGGGCAAGTCCAAATAAGATGATAAAATGTACTGGCCTGATCACCACAGCGGGGACATGCAGGGTCAAATCCTTGTCTGTATTTAGATAACCGCCCAGGGGTGATGTAGGCCCGGTGAAGTACGTATAAATGCGTCAATCTATCCGACATTTTGGGGGACACCTCCACCGATACCGATAGTATCTCACCCCACTGCTCATCCTCCAGAGGGCCAACATCAACTTCCCATTTAGGTTTGAGACTATATGCGTGGGCCGTAACCCGAGGAGCAAGGAGGTGTGCATAAATAGTGGACGTAAGCTTATAAGAGTCGTTGCCAGTAACCAGGCCCGCCAAGGGGGTACATTCCAGAATCGGAGGCGAATTCCCAAATTGAGCCTGTAGGGCGTGGCGGACCTGAAGGTAACGGAAAAACACCTGATTCGGGAGGCCAAACTCATCTTTAAGTGCCTGGAAGGTCTTAATACCCTGAGGTGTGTAGAAGTGAGAGACATAGATAACCCCTTTACATATCCACAGTTTATAATCCGGGATTCCCAACAGCTCCGGGATATCGAGGTTATCCCAGAGAGGCGTATGTGCATGCAGGGGGGGTGCCCCGGACCTAGACCGCGCCACACCCCACAATCGGCAGTGGTGCGCAATCATGACACGCTGGCAGTTCGTAACAGGGCTAGCTCTATGTTTACAAAAAAGTATTTGAAAGGGGTGCGCAATGATATCCGCCACCGAGGTACACACCAGGAGGGAGTATCTCAGCTTGTCATGCATGTTCAGGTAATAAAAATGAGAGAGTTGGGAGGCCAGGTAGTACGTCTCTAGGTCGGGAAGCGCAGCGCCGCCAAGACGGACCGGACATTTGAGGGTCTGCCAGGCCAACTTGTGCCTGGAAGAGCCCCAGACAAAGGAGTTAAGGATCGATTCCATATCACGGAATAATCGCGACGGTATACGGATTGGGGCATGCCAAAAGACGTACAGGAGTTTGGGGAGGAGAATCATTTTGAAAAGACCCAAGCGGCCCATGACCCCGAGAGGGAGCCTGGACCAAACCTGGGTCTTCCGTTTCAGCAGATGGAAAAGGGGCTCGAGGTTAAGATTAATGTAGTCTGTGAGGGAACGAGAGCAGTGAATGCCGAGGTACTTAATGCGGTCCGTGCGCTCGAGAGGCAAGGAGGCTTGCGTACACGTGGGGGCGGCGGGGTCGATAGGGAGAATTTGTGATTTTGACCAATTAATGCGAAGACCCGAAAAAACCCCAAAACGACCAACCACCTCCAAAACCGCCGCCAAGGAGGGGCCGGCATCCTCCAGATATAGCAACATGTCGTCCGCATAGAGGCTAAGTACCTCCGATAGTTGACCCTTGCGGAGACCGTGGATATCCGGGTGTGCTCTGATGGCCAGAGCCAAGGGCTCCACCGCCAGCGCGTACAGCATGGGTGAGATGGGGCATCCCTGCCGGGTGCCCCTCTTCAAAGGGAAGGGACTAGAGATCTGACCATTGACGAGAACTCGGGCAGTGGGGGCCTGATAGAGAAGCTGTATCCAGCGCACAAATTTAGGGCCAAAGCCATAGCTGTGTAGGCACTCCCACAGGTACCCCCACTCCACCGAATCAAATGCCTTTGCGGCATCCAGACTAACAACCACCCTAGTACCCACGTTGTCATGGGAAGCCTGTAAATTCATAAACAGTCTGCGTAAGTTGAAGGCCGTGTTTTTGCGGGGCATAAAGCCGGTCTGATCAGTGTGTATGAGATGGAGTATCACCTTATTAAGCCTGAGGGCGAGGATTTTGGCCAAAATCTTCACGTCCAGCTGCAGGAGCGAGATGGGGCGGTAGGAGTCAGGGTAGAGAGGGTCCTTGCCAGGCTTAGGGATGAGGACAAGCAGCGCCTCACTCATGGAACGGGGGAGTACACCGGTTTCAAAAACATGAGCGTATAGCCGGCAGAGCTTAGGGAGTAGGGTCTCCTGAAATTGATTATAAAACTCCCTGGGGAGGCCGTCTGACCCCGGGGCCTTAGAAGGTGGCAAACATGCTATAGCCTCCGCTATGCAGTCCTCGGTAATGGGAGCCTCCAAAAGCTCCACCTGCGATTCGGAGAGGACAGGGAAATCCACCGTCTGCAGTAGGGCACGCAAGTCATCCAAGGAGCCAGAGGCCTCAGAAGTGTACAGGTCGGCAAAAAAGCGCCGAAACTCCTGGGCTACCTCCTGTGGATCCGACAGCGTGATTCCCGCCGCAGACACGAGCTGGACCACAACCGGGGGGCCATGGTCCAGGCGAGCCAAATAAGCCAGTAGACCCCCTGCCCTCTCCCCATATTCATAGACTTTTTGTTTGGTAAAGAAAATCTTTCTCCCCGCTCTATCCAGGTGTAGTTGGTCAGTAAGCCTAGACTGTAGTCTTAACTTAGAGGAGTTGGAGGGGGTGGGATGCGCCAAAAATGCGCCTTCCAGCTCCACCAGCAGCTCCTCAGCTTGCTGGATAGCGAGCCCCGAGGATTTCTTGAACTGGTTAATGCGTGTGGACATAAACATACGGGCATGCAATTTAAAAGCCTCCCAAACCAGCCCGAATGGTGCAGAGTCCGCATTTGTCTGAAAATAATGAACCCATTCCCTCTGGACAGCCTCCAAATCAGGGAGAGCCGTCAGCCAGAACGGGTTCAATCTCCACAAACGGGAAGCCGGTGTGGAGGGCAGGCGAAGCCGAGCCCAACACGGCGAATGATCAGACAAGACCCGAGTCCCAATCTCCGCCTCCAAAAGACACGGAAGCAGGGTAGGGGAACACAGAATCAGGTCTATCCTGGACATTGCATCATGCGCTGGCGTGAAACAGGAATACTCCCTGCGGGAGGGGTGTTTATACCTCCAAACGTCCGTCAGAGCAAATTCGGCTAAAAAGTTGCCGAACCTGGTCCGAACCGGGGGAGAGGAGGGGGCTTGGGAGCGGGTGAGTCTATCCAAGGCAGGGGACACCACAGAGTTAAAATCCCCCAACCATAGCGACGGCAACGTTGGGTGCCGCAACATAAAATTAACACCGTGCTGGAGGACCTCAAACTGGAAGGGTGGGGGAATGTAAAAAGCTAAGAGCAAAAATTCAAGACCCCCTGCCGTGATGTGCAGGAATAAATAGCGACCCCGCCTGTCAGAGCATAAATCATGAAGGCAAAACTGAACGGACTTGGCTACAAGCACAGCTACCCCGCTGGAATTACTAGTAAAGGGGGCATGGTACATCCACCCCACCCAAGGTTTTTTAAGGGATAGCTGTAACTGACCCGTGATATGTGTCTCGGTAAGTACCATGATATCAGCCCTCATCTGTTTAAGATGGGAGAGCACCGCAACCCTCTTTGATTTTTCCCGCAGGCCACGCACGTTCCACGTGACTACCTTAAGGGAAGCCATAACAACTGGAAGGTGCAGTTCAGGAATAAGGAGACATATGTTGGCCATAAAGACCCAGCAACCCCCATCGGGGAGCCCCCGCAAGGGAAAGCGGCTAAGGCTGACGCGCCACCACCACCCTGCGCAGGGGCTGCCCGTCTAGTAAATACCAGAGTCAGGGACAACCCCCGCAGCGGTGAAGGCACAGGGGCAAACACAAGGACAATTAGCAGACATGGATTAGAGAATACAAACATAAAAAGGGCATGGTGCATAAACATTGAACAAAAACTATAACTGGTAGAGTAGAGCAGAGCAGCGCCTACACTGGACCGGCAAGGCAGGCAAAACACACAGTAGTCCAGTAGCCACATGGAAACTGAGGCCGGCCAGGGAAACACACTTTGGAGTGACAGGAGGGACCGCGCCCAGCCATCCCGGACCGCAGGAGGAAAATCCAGATCCGCAGAGCGAGAATGGCCAGACACACTCCCAAATGGGGGAAGGGGCGAACAAAAGTCAACTGTGCTGTGCAGCTGGGTAGGGGGACACGGCATGGGAAAGTCTCAGTCAATACCAGTGCCCATTTTCCCGGCTGCCAGAATGTCTAAGGAACGGTGGGACCCATGTTTAGCAAAACAAAAAGGGAGAACATGCGGCTGAAGCAGGGGCATGCAAATATTGATCAGGGGCACACGAGAAAGGCAGCCAGGGATCAAGGAGAGGGAGGGGGGCCAGCAAAGCGGGGGAAGGTGGCAAAAGTGCAAAGTTACTCACTGCATGGGATGAAGCCGGCCATCATAAGGAGACATTACAGACAGGGCCCAGACACACGGAGGCCATCAGTCAAGCAGGGGCATCATCAGGGCGTTGTTCCAGCCAGGCAAGGGCAGCCGAGGGATCCTCAAAAAAGTGAGCTTTGCCGTCCCGCACTACACGGAGCCGTGCAGGGAACATCATAGCGTATACCAGATGGCGGGTGCGGAGCTGGCGCTTGACTTCCGTGAATTGAGCCCTCTTCTTCTGGATCTCCGCAGAGAAGTCTGGGAACACCGCTATACGCTTATCTTCATATGGGATGTTACCTTTCTCCCTGGTGAGGCGGAGAACCGCGTCCCGGTCGCGGTAATTGAGCATCTTCGCGATGAAAGTGCGTGGTGGAGCACCAGGAGGCGGGGGTCTAGAGGCCAGGCGGTGGGCACGCTCGACCGCAAAGGTAAGTGAGAAGGCCTCCCGACCAAAATTGGCGATCAGTAGACGCTCTAGGAATGCTGGGGGATCATTGCCTTCTGCCTTCTCAGGCAGCCCCACAAAACGAAGGTTGGAGCGTCTCATCCTGTTCTCGAGCTCGTCCTGCTTGGCTAGGACAGTGGATAGCTGATGCTGCAGTCTTTCGGTGGATATTTGGAGGGGGGGGATGTCATCCTCCACCTGGCCCAGCCTGCGCTCCGTCTCCCCGACCCTCTCGCGCAGCTTGTGCATGTCCTGGCGAATGAGGGAGATATCAACCTTCACCTCCTCGATCCTGGAGGTGAGAGAGGTGCGGCAGAGGGTCACAGCCTCGAGGATGCGTGCCGTGTCGCCCGACGGAGGATTGTCAGCAGCCGGGCCCGGAGCGACGCCATCTTCCTCCACGAGGTCCGGGGCATCAGCACGGAACCTTCCCAGCTTCGCTAGGGCTCCCTGGGACTTTTTTGGCGGCGACATTCGGGCTCACGGTGCTCCCGGTGGAGGTAGCGCCGTTCTCCGGGTAAAGGATCCAAAGGGGTCCGCAAGGATAGAAGAACGGATAAAGGGCAGCCGGAGCTCACAGAAAGAGCGTCCTACTCCATGCCGCTGCAGGCCACGCCCCTAACATGCCGGTTTTAAACAACACCACCACACCGTAAGGCTTGGCCGCAAGAGACCAGTAAGATGGACCATACCTCCACTCTCTCTTGGCCATATGAATATCTGCCATGGAGGTGAGCCTAGTCTCTTGCAAAAATAAAATTTCAGCATCTAAATGGCTGAACAAAAACAAGGCCATAGAACGAGCTCTTACTGCTGGTAACATTTATTGTCACCACATTTAAAGGAGGGGGAACCGCCATTTAGGTTATTGGGTGGATTGCTTCTTAGCTCCCCTCTGCTGCTCATCACCAGAAGCCTCTCTTTCTTGAGGCAGCCTTAAACTCCATTTCAGAATCTGGAAACTTTGCTCCAAAGAAGCCCCAGATGAGGAGATTTCTTTACAGAGGAAGAAGCAGCACCCCTTTTGATACGCTCTACCACTCCTGGTGGGGGGGGGGGGCTTTCTTTAAGTCAAACTTAGGAGGGGTATACTCCTGGGGGGTAACTGACTCAGGGGGCACAAACTTGGAAGGTTCTGACACAAGAGGAGAGGGTACAGTAGGCTAGGGGGACACAGAGAAAGATACAGAAGGAATACTTACAAACAAAGAAGGGGTGGGCACAGGAACTGGAGAGGGATCCTGAACAGGACCAGGGGAGTCTGTCATCGCAGAGGAGGATGGTACACCAGGTGCCTCCAACCTGTCCAGCCTTGACAAGTCATCTATTACCTCCTTCTCCATATTGTGCCAGGCTTCTGGACATCTGCTATAGGGGTGGTCAAGGCTCAGGCACAGGTTGCAACTGATCATCTGGGTGCAGTCCTTGGCCATGTGACCCTGACCCCGACACGCTGAACAGAAGGAGCTCAGATGCCCCTTTTCTCCACAGCAGTAACACAGCTTTGGCTGACCAGGGTAGAAAATAGTCATCCTATCCCTCCCTATAAAAGCTGAGGAGCGCAGGTGATGGACAACATTCCCCACCCCTGGCCAACCTGACCATTACTGACCAACCCCCAGTTCAGATGTTACACCCATCAAGGATTTTATTGGACTTATTTTTAACCAGACCTCTAGATCCCGAGCAGGGACTCTCATTAATGAGAATAATTGTGATCTTTTTCACTGTTGACCTCTGTGAAACTACAACTGGGGCCAGACCTTCCAATTCAGGACTTGACCTGCACAGAGCCTCATAGCGCTCACAGGAGAAGTCAAGACCCTCTGGCTTGGTGAAGCTTATAATATATTCCCGTGTCCCAGCTACATGTATTAGGGCATAGAGGTCGTTCACCCAAAAACCCATCTCCAAAATCATATCCACCACTGCACGCCGTGCTGGAGAGATTGCACCACCTTCCCTTTTAAGAATTATAACATTTCTTCTCTGACCCCCAGCAGAAGCCAGAGACCCAAGACCAAATCTTGGGGTGTTCAAAGTGGTAGCTTGTAGTGGGAAAACCTGATTGGAAGTGGAGTTAACAGGAGCACAGCGTACAACCTCACCAAACATAGAATTTTCAGGGCCAAGGCCCCACACTGATGTCACAGTAGTCTGTATATTATTAATTGCTTGGACTGAGCTGGAATGATTGTCCATCACATTTGCAGAATTGCTATCAGTCACACACACATTTAATTTACCATCAGGAATAGTCACAGTTTCTGCTGCAATACCAGCTGTCTCCTGAAGCTGCGCTGTAGAGTCTTCAGCAGCTGTGGGGCAAACAGCTTTAGATTCAGCTAAAGAAGGGGTAAACAGGCTGGGCTGAGCCTCGTAGTTCCTTTGCAGGAATGTCATTTTTTAAATGCAACTCCTGCTGTGCTGCAGCATCAGCAGGTACAGCATTACTACACATAGCATTAGCAACCTGGTTGTCACTGGGCACACTGCTCATGGTGTTAGGTGGCACAAAAAACAGTTTTATCCCCTGTTTGGGGCTTGACATTATCAGGCACATCATCTGTTATGTCCTCATTACCAAACGCCAACTGATCCCACCGCATAGGAGACTCCATTGTTTGGATGGCCCTCAGCATGCCTCCTGAGTCCTGGAAAGGCATGGGACTGCTTACCTCTCCAAGGGGGTCAGAACTGGGGGTCTCCTCCTCCACCTCCACTTTCACCATCCTTACAAACCTTTGATCATTGCTAAACTTTTCCTTGAAGGGCCCATCTCTTCCTTCCATCATGGCCACAATGGTCTCCTGGTGTTCCACCCGGACTTTAGCCAGTTTGATCTCTGAATCCATTGATCCACGGTTCCTGCTGTGCAAGCTCTCATGCTGCCTTTGCAAGCGCTTCAGCTCCTCTCTGAGATTGTAGAGCTTGTCTTTCTCCATATTCAGGACCATAATCCCGGCCACCACTCGCTCCCGAATGGCCTCTGAGCCTTCGTCCTCAGACTCCTCACCAGGAGCAGTCAGATCACCAGCCATGGCTTGTACAGGGGCAGGCATGTCACCTGATGGGCCAGGAGATGGTTGAGAGCTTCCAGCAGGAGAGGCCCTGCTGCCCTCCATGGCTTTCCCAGAAAGGTGCCGGGGGGCTGGGAGAGATTTCACCACCACTCCCCTCTCACACAGACCACATGCAGCAGCTCCAGAGACACCTTCCTCCTGACACACCTGTGCTCCAATAATGGGTGGGGCACTATTCCTCCCACTGATACCAATGATGGGACAGTATTCCTCCCACTGATACCAATGATGGGACAGTATTCCTCCCACTGATACCAATGATGGGACAGTATTCCTCCCACTGATACAATGATGGGGCACTATTCCGCCCACTGATACCAATGATGGGGCACTATTCCTCCCACTGATACCAATGATGGGGAACTATTCCTCCCACTGACACCAATGATGGGACAGTATTCCTCCCACTGACACCAATGATGGGGAACTATTCCTCCCACTGACACCAATGATGGGACAGTATTCCTCCCACTGACACCAATGATGGGACAGTATTCCTCCCGCTGACACCAATGATGGGACAGTATTCCTCCCACTGATACCAATGATGGGGCACTATTCCTCCCACTGATACCAATGATGGGGCAGTATTCCTCCCACTGATACCAGTGATGGGGCACTATTCCTCCCACTGATACCAATGATGGGGCACTATTCCTCCCACTGACACCAATGATGGGACAGTATTCCTCCCACTGACACCAATGATGGGACAGTATTCCTCCCACTGATACCAATGATGGGGTACTATTCCCCCCCACTGATACCAATGATGGGGCACTATTCCTCTCACTGATACCAATGATGGGGCACTATTCCTCCCACTGATACCAATGATAGGGCACTATTCCTCCCACTGACACCAAGGATGCACTATTCATTCCCACTATTGCCTGGACAATTTCTGCCCACAATGGCCACAGCCCCCCCCCCCTCCCCCAACACCTGAAGGACAGTAAACTGTGCCTTTGTTTAGAACGTTTGGAGACCCCTGGGGCTTAGACCAGAGACATCAGATGGCTGTAAGAAAGACAATATCATCTGAGCACTAAAAGATATTTTGATAAAGAACCCGTCTCCTTGTATTACATTGTTCCATTTATGGGGGAGGAAAAAGAGCAGAGCAGGCCGACATCCCACGTCTGATCCCGGTGCTAACAGGAGTGGTCAGCTGAAAAACAAGCCCTGTAAATGACTTCTTCCCCAGGGAAACGTCAGGTGGGGAAGTCGGCTGTTTTACAGCAAAATCAATGAAATATTTATTAGGATGCATGCAGGGACAGCGAGTCAGATCATTTTGAATTCAAAAGAATTGGCTCACAAGACTCCCGATGACAACGCTGGAGGGAGAACTTTTCGCTGTCCTCACTTGCCTGCCCGTAAGCATTAAATGGCTGTCATATCCTACGTATCGCTTGGTTTATCGGGCAAGGAGATGAGCTCAGTGCTAGTTCTACCTCATTTATCACCACTAGCTGTGATTCCAAAGAATCTAAATTCTGTATGAGTGTTTAATATATTTAAGAGGTTAATATAAACCAGGCTAAGCACTCAGATGGAAGCATGCGTCCTTATACGTGTTCAGATTTCTGGAAAGCAGCTGCAATATCCTTACTTACCACTAGATGGCTCAGGTGAGCACTTATGGTTCATTTAACCACTTCAATACCGGGCACTTTCACCCCTTCCTGCCCAGGACAATTTTCAGCTTTCAGCACTGTCACACTTTGAACGACAATTGCATGGGCGTGTCACACTGTACCCAAACTAAATTTTTATAATTTTCTTCCCACAAATAGAGCTTTCTTTTGGTGGTATTTGATTACCTCTGGGGGTTTTATTTTTTGCTAAACAAACTAAAAAATATTGAAAAATTTGTGAAATTTTGTTTCTTAGTTTCTGTCGTAAAATGTTGTTTTCTCCTTCACTGACGAGCACTGATGAGGCGGCACTGATGGGTACTGATGAGGCGGCACTGATTGTGACCGATAGGCGGCACTGATATGCAGCACTGATGGGCACTGATAGGCGGCACTGATATGCAGCACTGATAGGCACTGATGAACACTAATAGATAGTACTGATTATGAGGTACTGACAGGTGTTACTGCTGGGCACTGATCAGCACTGTGGTGGGCTCTGATTGGCACTGTGGTGGGCACTGATAGATTTTTTTTGTGAGGGCACTGACAGCTGTTGGGCACTGATTGGCAGGTGATGGGCACATCTGATGGGGGCTGCACTGATAATCAATGTGCTGATTATCAGCACAGACCACCCCCCAACAGGAGAGCCGCCAATCGGCTCTCCCTGTCAGCAGCAACAGAAGAGCGCAGTTTACCGCCATTCAAGCGATGATCAGCTGTGATTGGTCACAGCTGATCACGTGTTAAAGCAGAGGTCCACCCTAAAGTGGACCTTCCGCTCATCGGAACCCTCCCCCCCTCCGGCGCCACAATTGGCACCTTTCAGGGGGGAGGGGGGTGCAGGTACCTGTACAGTACAGGTATCTGCACCCACTTCCGGGATAGCTCTCTGCGGAAAGGGGCGTAGATTACGCCCCTTTCCAAAAGTCACCCGCTGCCTGCTGGGAAACACACAGATCCCAGAGGCAGCGGGGACCGTCCTTATTGCGCAGCGTGACTCGCGCATGCGCAGTAGGGAACCGGGAAATGAAGCCGAAAGGCTCCACTTCCTGATTCCCATACCCAAGATGGCGGCGGCAGCACCCGAGAGACGATCGAGAAATCGGCTTCGGGTGCCGACATCGCGGGCGCGCTGGACAGGTAAGTGTCACTATTTTAAAAGTCTACAAATACTGCAGCTGCTGGCTTTTAAAGAAAAAAAAAACACGGAGTCCCGGTGGACTCCCGCTTTAAGACGCCTCCTTACCACAATTGGAGATCAGAGATGTGCCATGTCAGACTGACACGCCACACTTGCGATCGTTGCGATGCGGGCGCACGCCGGTATGTTATCCTGCTGGATGTTATAGGCCGGGCGGGAAGTGGTTAACCACTTTAAGACCAGGCCTTTTCTGGAACTTTTTGTTTACAAGATTAAATTTGTATTTTTTGCTAGAAAATTACTTGGAACCCCAAATTATATATATATATATATATATATATATATATATATATATATATATATCTTTTTTAGCAGGGATCCTAGAGAATAAAATGGTGGTTGTTGCAATATTTTCGGCATTGCAGCTGACAGAATTCACATCTCCATTCCACTTACAATGACAGTGGCCACGAGGATGAAAATTACAGGGCAATTTCCAATATGATCCCGTTTGGACACAGCTCCATCGCATAATACGGGAACAATACTGTGGTTGGCTACACCCTCCATGAGACATATTTTATTCAAAAATAAGTTGGACGCAACCCACTGTAGTTAATCGTCTCTAATGACTAAGAGCAACCTTGGGACCACACACTGATCTATGATGTCTGAGTTGGCACTCTCGATCTGGTCCGGACAGATACCTCAATCCCAGTACTTGAATGTCTTTCTGCTGCTGGTGAAATCGTTTTTATGTTTGGGAATCACAGCATTTGGAGTGTTGAAGGCTGCATGGTCCCTGAGGAAGATCCACACTATATATGTGTAATTGAAATGCGTTGGAGATCCATTTGCGAGCCTCCTTCCTTCCTCCAGCTGGTTTCCATACTTACCTCCCATACATATGTTTTTATCATTGGCTAATACGTTTTTCATGTTGTAATGTATGTATTGCACGATAAATCTTGTAATTTTTATACTCATTACTGCCTGGCGTCCATTTAAAGTCCCATTTTTGAGGAATCTTTTTCTACTAGTTGCAATATTTCATCAAGAGGGGAGAGAGCAAGGGGGTGGGACTTTATATGAGGCACGTGGTTTGCAAAAAAGCAAAATGGTGAACATACTTGGATTTATTATTGGTTGCCATATAATACAGCCAAATATGATAAGTAAACATATATAACAATGATATAAGTAGTAATACAATGCATGAAGTCATAAAAGCATTATCACAAGGTATAGCAAACAATGACCTTCCAGAGTTCACCAAAACCAACAATGGGATAAAACCATAATACATAATAATGCCTGCAAAGCCCATGACTTCATAGGTCCTGAAAAAGGGTAATAGAAGCAAACTTGATGGTCGGGTAATGTTTATGTTTATATGATATATGACAGCTCTACGCGTTTCTTGGCTATCGGGCCACTCGTCAGGAGCGAGCACAAGATGTATCTATGGGTAAGTATAATGGTTAAAAAAGTATAAGTATAGACATGAACAATGATGGGGTTGAGGTGCCGAAACCAGAGAACTTGTTAACTCACTACAATTAATGTGATGGTGGTGTAGTGCTGGGATCGTGACCATCCGAGGAATGCTCCCAAATGGGACCTGCGGCAGGCATCTCGCCCAGAGCGCACCAATGGGCACCGACCCAGGCAAGCATGGAACCACCTAAGCGTGCAATAAAATAAAAAAATAAAAAATAAACCAAGGGTTAACCACAAGGACAGGAAGAGCGTGAAGGAGTGGGTGAAAAGAACCATGCTGTGGACATAAGGTGGATGGATAAGAATGACAGCCAGGGGGCTGAAAATTGTGAGGTAGGGTGGAAGAGGTTGAAAATAGCAAGCGACCACCAGTGAAAGCGGGAGGGGGAGAGAGTTGGAGGTGAAGTCCGAAAGGAGGAATGGTGTGAGTTAGTGGATGCCAGTATTAAGGAAGAATAAGTGACTGGAGTGAAGAGGAAATCCAAGACTGACACGTCGATCAGAGTGTAAGGGAGCCTTGAGTTTCAAAAATTGTCCAGGAGGCGCTCAAATAGGCGTCAGGACAACGAAGCCGCCGACGTCACGCCAGATTTTATATTATATATATTTTTTGTCACACCGTATTTTAGGGCCGGTCTTTCAAACTAAATTTTTTGAGAAAAAATACACTTCTTTTATAATAAAAGAAAAAACAAAAAAACAGTAAAGTAAGCCCAATTTTTCGGTTCCGGTCCAGAAGATCTTTCTGTCTGTTTGGTCCTCCTGACCAGCCCCCATGGCCTTCATGGCCTGGGGTGTGGATCCATCCAATTTAGAGTCTCGGGGATAGCTAGCCTGAGGTGAAGTAACTGAGGGGAGGATTCAAAGGTGGTCCGATGCCGTCTCATCTGTGGAGAGGCCCAACAACTGGAGAAGCACCCAGGGGAGGACTCTTTGGGAAAAGGCCATGCACAAGGCTGGTTTCTCGGGAAGAGCCTGGAGGCTTAGTTGAAGGACACTAAGTGGGTCTACACTCATACGGTATCGCCGGACCGGCTGCAAGAAACTGTTACCGTATGAGGGCTCGCTAAATTTATCTACGTCCCTCAGTTACATCCAAGTCTGTGGCAGAGACTTTGCTTTACTTAAACACTCTATCGGTTGCTAGGCCTGGTGAGAGGAGGTCTATCCGGTAGCTGTGAGAATCCAGTTGTGAGCGGTAATTCTCTGGATTTCTATAGTGAGACAGTAGATCAGTAGTGAAGTACAGTTACAAAAGTACCTGAACTTTTCTTCCTAACCATCTACCCTTCATTGAGAGACTGTGCTGTCCATCTCTTCAAATATCCCAAAAAGCAGATCCAGTGTCATTTTCTACAATTCTTTGGGCCATCTACCACGGGAAACCCCTAGACGCATCAAGGTCAAGAAGGTAACGGTAAGCCCAACAAAACCAGCAGCTACTTCGGGGGTCAGTGCTACACAAAGAATGTAAAGATCCCTTGTAATAGACATAAGCATGACAGGTCCTCTTTTTGACCTTTAACCGCCTCCCGCCCGCCGTATAGACGGGGCTGGCTATCACTCTGGGCCGACGTCATAGTCTCGCGGCAATCTCTGGCTTGCTGCAGCCGCGCTGTATCCCTGAGACACTGTGCAACCCCGATCTCGCTAAAGTAGGGTGACCAGATGTCCCTGGTTTCAGGGGACAGTCCCCTCCCTCACTCCTAGCTTAGGGGGTGTATTTTTTCCATTATCTGTGTCCCTTTCTGATGATGATGTGCTGGTCGGAGCGGATGGACTATTTCTTCAGTTTCCGGCACATGCCCATTCAGCTCTACTCGCATGTTCTTCTGCCTTGGCTCAAACAAATCCCGGCCAGCAGCCTGCCTGCTTATCTCCTTGCCTTCCCCGGCAGAGTCATTTTCCTCCGCTCCCCACCCAGTAGTAGCCGGGGCCCGGGGAGTGAGACCTGAGAGGCTGTGAGGCAGGTGGAGGCGACTGGCAGAGAGAGGCAGCTGAGCTCAGCTGATGATGTCCAGCAGCAGGAATAGAGGGGGAGGGGATCCAATCGGGGGGCTGCCAGTGCCTTCAAGGCTTCAACACAGGTGTGCTTTGGGGGTGTCTGTGAATAGACTACATTGCACTGTGTCTGTCTCTCTGGCATAATGGATGGTATCAGAACTCGCAGGGGGCACTTATTGGTCAGAAGTTCACAAAATCAGCGCCCAGCAGCCATGTTATGTGACACACTGTGACACAGCCAGCCAGAGCCATAATTGAGTGCCCCCTGCCTGTGAGTTATCATAATGCAGATGATCTTAACCAGTTGCCAATTGCCTGATAGCAGATTTACTGCTACTGGGGGGTTTGCATTGCGCAGGATCACTTATATACGTGATCCTGCATTTCTGGATGTCAGAGCCAATCAGCAGATCCGGTGGACTCGCCTAGTGGTCTGCCTATGTAAACAAGGCAGTTCGCCAGTCTGTCAGTGTGGAAGACATTGATCCTGTGCTCCTGCAAGCAGGTACAGGGATCTATGTCTTCCCTTAGTAAAAGCACCTCCCCCACAGTGAAAAAACACTTGTTAGGCACACATTTAACCCATTGATTGCCCTAGATGTTATCCCTTTCCCAGCCAGTGTCATTAGTACAGTGACAGTACATATTTTTAGCACTGATCACTGTATTCATTTCACTGGTTTCCACAAAGTATCAAAAGTTTAGTGTCTGATTTGTCCACCGCAATATCGCTGTCCCGATGATTGCTGCCATTACTAGTAAAAAAAAAAATATGTCCCCGGATTTCATTTTAAAAATCTGGTCACCTTACGCTAAAGAGCCACAGCCACGGCTCTTTACCCATGTGATCAGCTGTAAACAAGAAAATGCAATTTATCGGCTCTCCTTGCCTCACACTAAGGCTGCATTCACACTTCAGCCTTTTGAATTACGGACAAATTTGCTGCTAATATGCCCACGATTTGAAAGCTCCGATGTGTGAATGATAAATAGGGATGAGCCAAACAACCCCCGGTGTAATTACGTAAATGTACTGTAGGCGGTCAGCAAGTGGGATTTAACACATGTGCAAAAACAGCTCTGGCAGCAAAAGGGTTAAACCCAGGTCGGTTATCATCTATATGGGCCAGTTCCCATCAGGAGTTCGTTTTTGTGAGATTCACATGCAACCCCCGGTGCAGTGCGATTTCAGCCCATTCATTTGAGTGAGCTGAAATTGCGCCGGACCGAAGCAAAAGTAGAGCATAAAGACGTGAATGAGCGAGTTCGGGGTGGAGGAACAAGACTGGCCTGCAGAGTCCTGAGTAGGGATGAGCCGAACACCCCCCGGTTCGGTTCGCACCAGAACTTTCGAACGGACCCCGCGTTCGAAACGAACGTTAGAACCCCATTGAAGTCTATGGGACTCGAACGTTCGAAATGGAAAGTGCTCATTTTAACGGCTAATATGCAAGATACTGTCCTAAAAAGGGTTTGGGGACCTGACTCCTGCCTCAGGGGACATGGGTCAATGCAAAAAAAGGTTTTAAAAATGGCCGTTTTGGCGGGAGCACTGATTTTAATGACGATTAAAGTGAAAAAAAAAAGTGAAATATTCCTTTAAATATGGTGCCTGGGGGGTGTCTGTAGTATGCCTGTGAAGTGCCACGTGTTTCCCGTGTTTAGAACAGTCCCTGCACAAAATGACATTAAACGGAAATAACACCATTTAAAACTGCTTGCGGTTTTAATGTTATATCTGGTTCCTGCAATATGGTTGAAAATCATTGAGAAAAATGGCATGGGTAGCCCTCCCTGCCCATTACCAGCCTATTTGGGTCTTGTACGCATATTAAGGGGAACCCTGTACCCATATTAAAAAAAGGAAATGCGTGTGGCCCCCAGGCCCTATATACTCAGAACAGCAGTATACAGGTGGTGCAAACAAGACAGGGACTGTGTAGGTTTGTTGTGTTAAGTTGAATCTGTTTGTAATTTTCAACTGGTACATTTTTAAAGTGTAGCTCCAGTCAAAAAAATTATTTTTAAGCTTTTTGGAAAACATAGGGAAGGGTTATCACCCCTGTATAATTTGTTTTGTCGTCCATCTTTTTTCATCTCACTTGCTGCTGTCTGATGTTTGTAAGTTGGATGTTTGAAAGTAGGGGCCTGCCCTATATGCTCTGCAGAAATGGCGGAACAAGGTGTTGGTTTTGCCACAACATTGTAAGCCCTCAAAGTGACTCTTGGTGGGCGCTGGAGCGCCCTGCTGTGAACGATTATATCAAGAATTGTAATTACATGCCATTGTTGAACAGTGGTAGAAAAATTGACCTTTGGTGGTTGTGGTGCTGGTGCCACAACACTATAAGTCCTCACCGTTACTCTGGGTGGGCACAGGAAGGGGCCCTCCTGTGAAATATTATATCAAGAATTGTAATTACATGTCCCTGTTAAACAGGGGCAGAAAAATTGGGCCTTAGGCACTGGTGCCATCACACTGCAACCTCTGCCATATACTCTAGTTTTATTGCAGGAATTAGCCCTGCTGCAAAGCATTGCATCAAAAATTGTACTTAAACGCCCCTGTTAATCAGGGGCAGAAAAATTGGGCCTTAGGCACTGGTGCTGGTGCCACCACACTCCAACCTCTGCCATATACTCTAGTTTTATTGCAGGAATTAGCCCTGCTGCAAAGCATTGCATCAAAAATTGTACTTAAACGCCCCTGTTAAACAGGGGCAGAAAAATTGGGCTGCTGGCATCACCCAGAACCAAAAATGTTCTTCCAACATATCAGCGGAGGAGGAAGAGGATAGACAATCAACATAACAGGACAGTCACTCAGCATCAGCATAGGCAGTCTTGAAGGGATGTGGTATTTCAAAAAAAATTATTCGGTTACATCAGCTTCAGGTGCTTGGTAGCTGTGGGTGATCCAAGACTGATTCATCTTGATGAAGGTCAGTCGATCAACTGATTCGGTGGACAGGCGCACCCTGTGATCGGTAACAAAGCCACCAGCAGCACTGAAGGTGCGTTCCGAAAGAACGCTGGATGCAGGACAGGCCAGTAGCTCAATTGCATACTGTGCAAGCTCTGGCCAGTGATCCATCCTCAAGACCCAGTAAGCCAGAGGATTTTCGGTGGGAAAGGTGTCCAAGTCTGTCCTTGCCCCTAGGTATTCCTGCACCATGTAAATTAGACGCTGGCGATGGGTGCTGGAACCAATCATACCTTGGGGCTGCGGACTAAAAAATTGTCTGAAAGCATCAGTCAGACGGCCACCTTCTCCACCGCTCCTTCTGACTGATGCCTCAGCAACACGTTGTCCAGGACCAGGAGTTTGTGACCTCCCAGTCTCTGGGAACGCGTTGCACAGAGCTTTCTGCAAGGCCTCCCGGAGATGTCTCATCCTCTGCTCCCTCTGCGATGGCAAGATAAGGTCGGCAACCTTACCCTTGTACCGTGGATCAAGGAGAGTGGCCAGCCAGTAATGGTCCCTCTCCTTGATCCGAAGAATACGAGGATCCTTCCGCAGGCTTTGCAGGATCAGGGAGGCCATGCAGCGTAGGTTAGCTGAGGCATTCGGTCCGGAGTCCTCTGGGTCACTAAGGACAACATGATCCGCAGCTACCTCCTCCCAGCCACGTACAAGTCCAGGTGTTTCTTGGGACTGTAAATCATCCCTATAAGACTGCTGCTGCTGATGCTGATGCTGAGTGCCAGCCTCTACCTCCATGCTGACACAATCATCCTCCTCCTCCTCTTCCTCCTCACCCTCTTCCTGTGTGATGGGTGGCACAGCAGGAACACTGTCTGGATAAAGGGGGCCTTGAGAGGCAAGGAAGTCCTCCTCTTCCTGCCTCTGTTCTGCCTCAAGTGCCCTGTCCATTATTCCACGCAGCGTATGCTCCAAGAGGTGGACAAGAGGTACAGTGTCACTGATGCATGCACTGTCACTGCTCACCATCCTTGTGGCCTCCTCAAACGGTGACAGGACAGCGCATGCATCCCTGATCATGCCCCACTGGCGTGGTGAGAAAAAACCAAGCTCCCCTGACCCTGTCCTGGTGCCGTAGTTGCACAGGTACTCATTGATGGCCCTCTGCTGCGTGTGCAGCCGCTGCAGCATGGCCAATGTTGAGTTCCATCTGGTGGGCATGTCACATATAAGGCGGTTCTTGGGCAGGTTCAACTCCTTTTGGAGCTCAGCCAGCCGAGCACAGGCATTAAATGATTGGCGGAAATGCACACAGACTTTCCTGGCCTGCTTCAGGACATCATGTAAGCCGGGGTACCTGCCCAAGAACCGCTGCACCACCAGGTTAAGGACGTGAGCTACACAGGGCACATGGGTCAGTTGTCCCTGTCAGAGGGCGGAGAGGAGGTTGGTGCCATTGTCGCAAACCACCATTCCTGGCTTAAGCTGGCGTGGCGTCAACCACCTCTCGGCCTGCCCCTGCAGAGCTGACAAAACATCCGCCCCAGTGTGGCTCCTGTCCCCCAAACAAACCAGCGCAAGCACGGCATGGCATCGTTTTGCCTGCGTACTTGCGTAGCCCCTGGAACGCCTACGGAGCACCGCTGGTTCTGAGGACAGAGCACTGGAAGAGGCCATGGAGGAAGAAGAAGAGGAGGGGGTGGAGGAGAGAGGTGTGTCACAACCAATAGTAGCATTTTGGAGGCGTGGTGGCGGAACAACCTCCAACACTACTGCACCTTGTCCTGCATCCTTCCCAGCAGCCAGAAGAGTGACCCAATGGGCCGTGAAAGACAGGTAACGTCCCTGTCCATGCCTGCTGGACCATGAGTCAGCGGTAATATGCACCTTACCGCTGACCGCCCTGTCCAGCGAGGCAAGGACATTGCCTTCCACATGCCGGTAGAGAGCCGGAATCGCCTTCCGTGAGAAAAAGTGGCGTTTGGGGACCTGCCACTGAGGAACCGCACATTGTACAAACTCACGGAAGGGGGCCGAGTCTACCAACTGAAAAGGCAGCAGTTGAAGTGCTAGCAATTTAGCCAAGCTAGCATTCAACCGCTGGGCATGTGGATGGCTGGGAGTAAATTTCTTCCGCCGGTCCAGCAGCTGGGGCAGGGACATTTGCCTGCTATAATCGGATGTGGATGTACCACTAGCAGAGTTCCCGGAAGCACTTGGCTGTGACACACCTAATTCTACACCTTCATTCCTCTCAGAGCAGGTTTCAGAGAGGACTGAAGGTCTAGTGGGGTTGGAGATGCCAGCTGATGAGGAGCAAGGAGAGGTCTGCTTTGTTCTTTGGTGTGGGTCTTTGAGGTACGCTTGCCAACGAGCTGCATGGCAGGTCAACATATGTCTGGTCAAGCATGTGGTGCCCAAGCGGCTGATGTTTTGGCCACGTGAGATACGCTTGAGACATATGTTGCAAATAGCAGCGGTGCGATCTGATGCACTCGTCTCAAAAAAGGCCCACACCAAAGAACTTTTAGAATAACGCGCAGAGGAAGCGCTCTGCGCAGGCGGAGCTCTGCGGTGTGATTCAGTCGGTGTGCTGCCCCTAAGCTGGCCCCCGGAGGGCATCCTGCCTCGTTGGACATGTGCCTCCTCCTCCTCCTCCTCCTCCCTCCTTCCAGGCACCCACGTGGAGTCAGTGCCCTCATCATCCCCTCCCTCTTCATCGCTGTAGCAAACTTGGCAGTATGCTGCAGCTTGTGGAACATGACTGCCAGATTGCTGTGCTTCTTGAGCATCCTCTCTCTCTGCGCTCACGCTACTGCCTTCCTCTAGCTGAGTGTCATCATCAGAGCCCACCAAACACTGGGCATCCTCCTGGAGCATGTACCCAACACTGTGCTCAAAGAGTTCAGGAGACTCCTCAGGAGGACGTGGTGGGTCTAGGGAAGGAGTCACTGATGATGACATTGAGAGGAAGGGAAGACGATGCGTTGGCAGCTGCTTTGCTACTACCCTGAGACTGGGTGAGAGAGGATGAGGAGGATTAAGAGGGCTTGGTCATCCACTCTACCAAGTCGTTGGCATGTTGCGGTTCAACATGTCCAGCTGCAGAAAAGAAGGACAAGCATGTCCCATGGCCACGTGCTGATGACAATGCACCGCGTCCACGACCAGCACTGTTGTCTCTAGACACAGAGCCTGCTTGCCCTCTTTTATCGGCTCGCGCCTGTCTGCCTCTCCTTGCTGGCCTTCCAGACATGGTAATGGCCTGAAGGGAGTTGGGTAAAACAGAAGTTGGGTAGTTTATATTGTGCTGGAGGCACACAACACCCACTAACTCCTGCAGATGCCTTTTTTATAGAACAGCAGAGTTAAAGGGGTATATACAGATGTATACTGTGCTGTGCTGGAAGCACACACAACTTCCAATAACTCCTGCAGATGGCAATTGGGCCCAAATAGAGAACAGCTATGTAGGTGGATTATAGCGGTATGTACTGGGTACAGAGCACGCACTATCTCCTGGCACTACTGACTGCAAGCTCTATTATTAAAGATGGACCACTAGCTATATAGGTGAGGTGAATATCACGGTGTATACTGCGGTCAGGGCACGCAGACAATAACCAGAAAACAGCAGAGTTAAAGGGGTATATACAGATGTATACTGTGCTGTGCTGGAAGCACACACAACTTCCAATAACTCCTGCAGATGGCAATTGGGCTCAAATAGAGAACAGCTATGTAGGTGGATATAGTGGTATGTACTGGGTACAGAGCACGCAGACAGCACGTGTTACCGGCCTCAAAATGTGAATTAAGAGAGCCGATGGTTGTAGACGCGATGAGATAAGGTGATCAGCTTGGCGTGGACTGCAAAGAATCACACAAACAGCATGAGATATGACCACTGACTTTATGGCTGGAAGTAGTTTAATTTTTACATAACAATACATCTTTTACATTTTTATAGTCACATGTTTAAAACCATTAACAATATATATAATACCGATTTTAACTAAAGTATTTTAAAACGTAGTTATAACAATGAACATTACTATATTTTAATAACATATATATCCCTGTTATTCAGTGTTATAGATAATTATCTTTATCTCTCTGGTACACTTTAACCACTTTCAGACCGGACCATTTTGCTGGTAAATGACCAGAGGTCTTTTTACACTTTGGCACTGCGCTGCTTTAACTGGTAATTGCGCGGTCATGCAATGTTGTACCCAAACAAAATTTGCGTCCTTTTCTTCCCACAAATAGAGCTTTCTTTTGATGGTATTTGATTGCCTCTGCGATTTTTATTTTTTGCGATATAAACGTAAAAAGACCGCAAATTTTGAAAAAAAATGATATTTTCTACTTTTTGTTATTAGAAAAATCCAATAAACTCAATTTTAGTCATACATTTAGGCCAAAATGTATTCAGCCACATGTCTTTGGTAAAAAAAAAGTCAATAATTGTATATTTATTGGTTTGCGCAAAAGTTGTCACATCTACAAACTAAGGTACGTTTTCTGGAATTTACGCAGCTTTTAGTTTACGACTGCCTATCTCATTTCTTGAGGTGCTAAAATGACAGGGCAGTACAAAACCCCCCCAAATGACCCCATTTTGGAAAGTAGACCCCCTAAGGAAATTGATAAGAGGCATGTTGAGCCCATTGAATATTTTATTTTTTTGCCTCAAGCGATTGAATAATGACAAAAAAAAAATTTTTTTTTTTTTTTTACACAAAGTTGTCACTAAATGATATATTGCTCACACATGCTATGGGCGTATGTGAAATGACACCCCAAAATAAATTCTGCTGCTTCTCCTGAGTACGGGGATACCACATATGTGGGACTTTTTGGGAGCCTAGCCGCGTACAGGGCCCCGAAAACCAAGCACCGCCTTCAGGCTTTCTAAGGGCGTAAATTTTTGATTTCACGCCTCACTACCTATTACAGTTTTGAAGGCCATAAAATGCCAAGATGGCACAAAACCCCCACAAATGACCCCATTTTAGAAAGTAGACACCCCAAGCTATTTGCTGAGAGGCATGTTGAGTCCATGGAATATTTTATATTTTGCCACAAGTTGCGGGAAAATTACAAACTTTTTTTTTTTTTTTTTTTTTTTCACAAAGTTGTCACTAAATGATATATTGCTCATGCATGCCATGGGCATATGTGAAATGACACCCCAAAATAAATTCTGCTGCTTCTCCTGAGTACGGGGATACCACATATGTGGGACTTTTTGGGAGCCTAGCCGCGTACGGGGCCCCGAAAACCAAGCACCGCCTTCAGGCTTTCTAAGGGCGTAATTTTTTGAGTTCACTTCTCACTACCTATTACAGTTTTGAAGGCCATAAAATGCCAAGATGGCACAAAACCCCCACAAATGACCCCATTTTAGAAAGTAGACACCCCAAGCTATTTGCTGAGAGGCATGTTGAGTCCATGGAATATTTTATATTTTGCCACAAGTTGCAGGAAAATTACAAACTTTTTTTTTTTTTCACAAAGTTGTCACTAAATGATATATTGCTCACGCATGCCATGGGCATATGTGAAATGACACCCCAAAATAAATTCTGCTGCTTCTCCTGAGTACGGGGATACCACATATGTGGGACTTTTTGGGAGCCTAGCCGCGTACGGGGCCCCAAAAACCAAGCACCGCCTTCAGGCTTTCTAAGGGCGTTACAGTTTTGAAGGCCATAAAATGCCAAGATGGCACAAACCCCCCCCCCCAAATGACCCCATTTTAGAAAGTAGACACCCCTACATTTAGGGGTACACTAGTGAGACTAGGTAATAAATGGCGGGTGCCCTGAAACTATAAAAAAATAACTAACCAACCAGCGTCACCTGTAACAGTTATATGGTGATCACTGGTGAAAGGGTTAACTAGGGGGCAATCAGGGGGCTTTATGCGGTAGTATATGGGGGTCCCTGGCGCTATAAAAAGCTGCGGCGAACCTAAATACCTACCTGCCTAACTAGCGTCACCTGTGACACTAATACAGCGATCAGAAAAACGATCGCTTATTAGGCTGGGTTCACACTGGAGCGATGCGGGAACGCCACGAATGCGCGGCGGGTTCCCGCATCGCATGCCTCCCGGCGGCAGTTCACACTGCCCTATGCGAACTGCTGGGAGTGTCAGTGAAATGTTAATGACACCCCCAGATCAGTTCGCATATCGCAGTGCGATCTGCAAACTTGGATCGCATGGTGTGAACACCCATGCGATCCGATTCTGCTGCGGACCAAAAAAAGGGTCCCGTGCGAGTTTGCGGCGGGTGCGGCGGGTGCGACACGAATTCAGCCATACTATCTGTATAGCTGAACTCGAATCGCACAGAGATCGGATGTGATTTGCACTGCAGTGCGGTGCGAATCACATCCGTTCTCATAAACCGCTGCAATGTGAACCCAGCCTTAGTGACACTGGCGACGGGGGGTGATCACGGGGTTAAACCTTTATTGGGGGGGTTAGGGGGGTACCTTAGAACTAAAGGGGGCTAACCCTAACTGCCCTAACAGTTATTAGTCACAAATGACACCTGCCGGGTGATCAGGGGGTTAAACCTTTATTAGGTAATAAATGGCGGGTGCCCTGAAACTATAAAAAAATAACTAACCAACCAGCGTCACCTGTAACAGTTATATGGTGATCACTGGTGAAAGGGTTAACTAGGGGGCAATCAGGGGGCTTTATGCGGTAGTATATGGGGGTCCCTAGCGCTATAAAAAGCTGCGGCGAACCTAAATACCTACCTGCCTAACTAGCGTCACCTGTGACACTAATACGGCGATCAGAAAAATGATCGCTTATTAGGCTGGGTTCACACTGGAGCGATGCGGAAACGCCGCGAATCCGCGGCGGGTTCCCGCATCGCATGCCTCCCGGCGGCAGTTCACACTGCCCTATGCGAACTGCTGGGAGTGTCAGTGAAATGTTACTGACACCCCCAGATCAGTTCGCATATCGCAGTGCGATCTGCAAACTCGGATCGCATGGTGTGAACACCCATGCGATCCGATTCTGCTGCGGGCCAAAAAAAGGGTCCCGTGCGAATTTGCGGCGGGTGCGGCGGGTGCGGCGGGTGTGGCGGGTGCGGCGGGTGCGGCGAATGGCTGAACTCGAATCGCACAGAGATCGGATGTGATTTGCACTGCAGTGCGGTGCGAATCACATTCGTTCTCATAAACCGCTGCAATGTGAACCCAGCCTTAGTGACACTGGCGACGGGGGGTGATCACGGGGTTAAACCTTTATTGGGGGGGTTAGGGGGGTACATTAGAACTAAAGGGGGCTAACCCTAACTGCCCTAACAGTTATTACAGTCACAAATGACACCAATGCAAAAAAAAAAAAAAAATAAAAAAAAATGACATTGGTGTCACTGTGACTGGGGGGGCAGGGGTAATTGGGGGGGTGATCGGGGGGTAAAGGGGGGGTGTGAGTGTGCCTGGCATGTTCTACTGTGTGTGGGATGTGTTGGTGCAACTCACTGATCCGCTCTCCTCCGTGTCGGAACGAAAAATACCGACACGGAGGAGAGAATACATCACTTCCTCTCCTGTGTTTACATTACAGGAGAGGAAGTGATGTCACCGGGGATTTCCATTCGTCGGGAGCGATCGCGAGGGGGTGGCCATGAATGAATGGCCGTCCCCTCGTCCGGGATCGCTCCCGAACGAAAACCGACCGCCGCAGGCACCGGGCGGGGGCCCGATCGGGCCCCCGACCCGCGGGAGGCAAATCACGTACATGTACGTGCTTATGCCTGCCCGTGCCATTCTGCCGACGTACATCGGCGTGAGGCGGTCGGCAAGTGGTTAAGTGTGCAATAATCATACTGGCAATGCATTGCTTTAATACAAATATTTTCATGGTAGTACTCTTTTTTAACCACTAGATGGTGCACATTGCATGTCTGTATGATGCAATACATAAGCTTTACATACAATAGGTTTTTTTCTATATTAAATAACAGAAAATATGTGCTTCTATAAATCTATGCAATTTCCAATAAATCAGGTTTAAATATACCTATTTAGAAAGGTTTAGTGTTTATCATAGACATTTGTTCTGACTAATGCAGTATTTTCATGTTCTTATGCACTTTTCACTTGTTTCTGACACATGCTGTTCTAAACTTCTAATTACAGCAAAACAATAGCATAAAATCTGCTGAGACTTTTTCTGCATCTGCTCAAGATGTTTAGGAATCTTTCTATCACAGGTTAATACAGATTAGGAACAATTTAGAGTACATACCTGCAAAGAATCACACAAACAGCATGAGATATGACCACTGACTTTATGGCTGGAAGTAGTTTAATTTCCAGTCACATGGTGTGTGGCCTTATATAGACTCTGTTTGTGTACCTTCTCTGCCATCTACTGGTTATTAATAGAATCGAAGGGACATATTTAGAAATATAAAAAAAAAATGAATATGTACTTTGCTTTGGGGTGTCTGTTTTGTGACCATATAAACCCCAGTCCGTCACACACGCACTATCTCCTGGCACTACTGACTGCAAGCTCTATTATTAAAGATGGACCACTAGCTATATAGGTGAGGTGAATATCACGGTGTATACTGCGGTCAGGGCACGCAGACAATAACCAGAAAACAGCAGAGTTAAAGGGGTATATACAGATGTATACTGTGCTGTGCTGGAAGCACACACAACTTCCAATAACTCCTGCAGATGGCAATTGGGCTCAAATAGAGAACAGCTATGTAGGTGGATATAGTGGTATGTACTGGGTACAGAGCACGCAGACAGCACGTGTTACCGGCCTCAAAATGTGAATTAAGAGAGCCGATGGTTGTAGACGCGATGAGATAAGGTGATCAGCTTGGCGTGGACTGCAAAGAATCACACAAACAGCATGAGATATGACCACTGACTTTATGGCTGGAAGTAGTTTAATTTTTACATAACAATACATCTTTTACATTTTTATAGTCACATGTTTAAAACCATTAACAATATATATAATACCGATTTTAACTAAAGTATTTTAAAACGTAGTTATAACAATGAACATTACTATATTTTAATAACATATATATCCCTGTTATTCAGTGTTATAGATAATTATCTTTATCTCTCTGGTACACTTTAAGTGTGCAATAATCATACTGGCAATGCATTGCTTTAATACAAATATTTTCATGGTAGTACTCTTTTTTAACCACTAGATGGTGCACATTGCATGTCTGTATGATGCAATACATAAGCTTTACATACAATAGGTTTTTTTCTATATTAAATAACAGAAAACATGTGCTTCTATAAATCTATGCAATTTCCAATAAATCAGGTTTAAATATACCTATTTAGAAAGGTTTAGTGTTTATCATAGACATTTGTTCTGACTAATGCAGTATTTTCATGTTCTTATGCACTTTTCACTTGTTTCTGACACATGCTGTTCTAAACTTCTAATTACAGCAAAACAATAGCATAAAATCTGCTGAGACTTTTTCTGCATCTGCTCAAGATGTTTAGGAATCTTTCTATCACAGGTTAATACAGATTAGGAACAATTTAGAGTACATACCTGCAAAGAATCACACAAACAGCATGAGATATGACCACTGACTTTATGGCTGGAAGTAGTTTAATTTCCAGTCACATGGTGTGTGGCCTTATATAGACTCTGTTTGTGTACCTTCTCTGCCATCTACTGGTTATTAATAGAATCGAAGGGACATATTTAGAAATATAAAAAAAAATGAATATGTACTTTGCTTTGGGGTGTCTGTTTTGTGACCATATAAACCCCAGTCCGTCACACTCTCCCCTCCTTCAGTTAATGGCTCCCGACATTAAACTCAATTGGTATCTGAACACTATTTAGTGATTTAAGTAACCCAAATAGGTACTTGTTGCCACCAAGGAGCTACGTTAACTACCTGGCATGTCATGGGAGTAGCTAGCATTGTAGGAGTTTGTATGGTGTGAATCTGACTTGGTATGTATCTTGGCTGACCTAGTGTGTCATATGTAAAGATCTCTTTAGGCTTCGCTTGTCTGGTAGATCTTCTGACAGGAGTTGAGTCTTCTCCATCAACATCATTTTCCATTTGCATATCTTGGTTCACAGGTAAGTCTTGACTTAATGAGGGTAATTCTGCAGTGTCTAGTCCCACCATATCTGTAGCCCAGATTTGGTCGCCAACTACTGTTCCATCATTTTGTTCTTGTTCAAGATTGGGTGTGGTAGTTGTAGGATATAACTCTTCAGCAGAGACTCTTAATGGGATTTTCTGTACGTTTTGAGAGTTTGGTTGAGACACAATACAATCATGACTTTCTGTAATCTCTGGTATATAAGGATAATACCATCTTTCTTCATCTGAACATTCCTCCTCCTGGTCCACATCCATTCTGGTATCCTTTCTGTTACTTGATTGTCTTTGTTTCATCGGTACTCTTGGAATGTGTCCTTCAATTGGTAGGTCATTTACTGGTAGTAAAAGATTTCTGTGCAGTACTCGAATAGTCTTTTTACCACTTTCAGGCTGAATTTTGTACACAGGCCCATCTTTGATTCTTTCTACCACTTTGTGTACTGATTGTTCCCAGTATGAACGAAGTTTACCAGGTCCTCCTCTTTCAGAGAGATTTCGTACTAAGACCTGATCACCCGGTTGAAGAGGTGCTCCTTTTATCTGTTTGTCATAGTACTTCTTCCCTTTAGCAGATGATTTTTTGCTATTCTCGGATGCGATTTTGTAAGCTTCTTGCATTCTAGATGCCCATTTCTGAGTAAATATTGGTTGACTTTCTGATTCCTTTTCCAAATTTAGGTTGAGCATTAGGTCAATTGGCAAACGAGGAGATCTTCCATACAATAGAAAGAATGGCGAGTATCCTGTGGCTTCATGCCTGGTGCAATTGTATGCATGAACCATATGTGGAAGATGTTCTTTCCAATCTGACTTTTTCTCTTCCTCTAAGGTGCGAAGCATCTGTAATAAAGTACGGTTCAGTCTCTCCACTGGGTTACCCTGTGGATGGTATGGAGTAGTTCTTGAATGAGAAATCCCTGCCAATCGTTGCAATGTCTGAAATAAGTTGTTTTCAAATTCTCTTCCTTGGTCATGGTGGAGTTTCTCTGGATAGCCAAAACGTGGTATGAAATCTTGAAAGATCTTTTCTGCCGCCGTTTTTCCAGATTTGTTCTTAGTTGGATACGCTTGTGCAAAGCGTGTGAAATGGTCAACTATTACAAGTATATACTCATATCCTCCTTTGCTTTTCTCCAAGTGAAGATAATCAATGGATACTAACTCCAAAGGTGAACTGGTAGTAATCGAACCCATAGGTGCTCTTTTGGTGATATTTGGACGCTTTTGCTTGATGCAGCTGCACTTCTTCAGCACATATTCATCAATGTCTCGTTGCATAAATGGCCAGTAAAATTGTTCACGTGCTAGGTGGGTTACCTTGTCAGTACCAATGTGACCCATGTCATCATGAAGATTTCTTAAGACCAATGGTTTTAACTTTTCTGGTAGAACTAGCTGTTTTCGGGTTCCAGAGTGTCGGTAGAGGATTCCTTCATCGACTCTGAGTTTATTCCATTCATGTATCAAACGTCTTGTTTTGCTGGTCATACTCTCCTTTTCTTTGTGGTTTGGAATCCAGTCGTTCTCCTTAAGCCAGACCACTTCTCTAATGTTGGTATCGTCTTGTTGTAATGCTCTGATATTCTCCTGAGTCATTGGGCAGATTGTCTGTCCTTTCAGCAATTCTTCGGCCACATCACTTTCTGAGTGAAGAGTCAATGAAGCCACCCATAATACCTCTTCTTCGTCAACAGCTCTGCTCCCTTGCCACATAGCTGACACAACCTCAGATGGTACAAGCTCTGTGTACTCACTCAGATTCTTTGTGAGTTCCACCGGAAATCGTGACAGTGTATCTGCGTCTGCATTCTGTTTACCTGGCCTGTACTTGATATCGAAGTGGAAATCAGCCAACTCGCCAACCCAGCGATGACCCACAGCATTCAGTCTGGCAGTACTCAATACATATGTCAATGAGTTGTTGTCTGTGTAAACGGTGAATGTTGGAGCGTAGTACAAGTAATCTCTGAATTTGTCACAGACTGCCCACTTGAGAGCTAAAAACTCAAGTTTACCAGAGTGAAGATGGTAATTGCGCTCTGCTGGAGTCAATGTTCTGGAGCCAAACCCAATAACACGAAGTTTTTCTCCTTGTCGTTGGTATAGTACAGCACCTAGGCCTTCATTGGAAGCATCAGTGTGTAAAACGAAGGGTAAATCAAAATCAGGGTATGCTAGAATTGGTGGATTGGTTAGCATGTCCACCAGTCTGGATACTACAGCTTGATGTTTGGGTGTCCATTGAATCAGTGTTTTAGATGGCACTTGTGCTTTGTTCCCGTTTTTCTTTATAGATTCCATCCAATTGTTTTTGGGGATGGATGTAGCAGATTCTTTCTCAGTGTTCTGCAAAAGTTCATACAGTGGTTTAGCAAGTCGAGAGAAATCTTGAATGAAGGACCTGTAGTAGCTCAGGAATCCTAACAAAGATCTGACTCCTCCCACTGTTTTTGGTTCTTTCCTTTTCAAATGTAATACCGCTTCAAGATCTTTTGGGTCAATTTTTATGCCTTCTTCTGACACCATTCGTCCAAGGTATCGAATCTGTCGTTTAAAGAGTTCACACTTCTT
Source organism: Lithobates pipiens (assembly GCF_037356315.1). Lineage (NCBI taxonomy): Eukaryota > Metazoa > Chordata > Amphibia > Anura > Ranidae > Lithobates > Lithobates pipiens. The sequence continues at coordinate 5,084,832 of NW_027507892.1, read as the reverse complement.
CGGTCTAAGTTTGATACCATGCTCACGCATTCGATTAAGCACTTGCATAATATCATTGACATGCTCCTGAAAAGTTTTGGAGTAGCAAAGTACATCATCCAAGTATGGAGAACAACATTTGTCTCTGATGCCCTCTATTACATTCTCCATGCATCTCTTAAAAGCTGCTGGGGCTTTCGTTAATCCAAATGGAATACAGTTCCACTCCAGGAGTCCCCAGGGGGTGCTGAAAGCCGTCAGATGTCTGGAGTCTTCATGCACAAAGCCTTGATGATACGCACTACCCTGGTCCAGGATTGAGAACCACGTAAATCCTCCTAAGCTATCCAGCAGATCTTGTATTCTGGGTAGTGGATGTCTATCTGGGATAGTCTTTCGGTTTAACTCCCTAAAGTCAACACATAGGCTACTGTCCTTCTTTCGAACACAAACAACTGGTGATGAGTATGCGGAAGAAGATTCTGTTACCCAACCTCGGTCAAGAAGGTTTTGGATATATTCTTTCACTTCTTTGTATAGGGGTTTCGGTATCGAATTGTAGCGTTTCTGGACAGGAGTTTCATCTTTCAGATTTATCCTCAGTTTCAGGTTAGGAATGCATCCTATGTCTCCCTCATCTCGAGCAAAGACATCTGATTCATCATATAACATTTGTCTCGCTATCTCCTGTTCTTCTTCTGAGAGATCTTCCAAATTGACAGGTGGGTGCCACTTAACAGATTTGTTAGTGGGTAGCTGATTTCCAGTGTCCACTTGATTCAACTGGTTTACATGAAACACCCTTTTCTTCTGGTCAATTCCCTTTCCATCGTCTTTGTTTGGAGACAATGGTAGAATCTCAGCTGCTGGAGAAATGGTACCCAATACTGTTCTGGGTGGAAGGTAGATGTCATGTTGAGCACGGTTCAGTATAGGTATCTTCACCAGTTTAGAGAACCCATTTGGCACATCTACCACTGAAGGAAATAGTTCAAGTCCTTCCTCAACTGGATATTCGGGAAGTGGTTCAAATGGCATGATTCCTCCTTTCGGCCACGCTCTAATTCTGCATTTGACTTCACAGAGCTCGCCTCCTTTAACCTGGAGTCCCTTCTTCCCCACTTTGACCATACGACTATCGAATATTTCTCCTGGGTCAGTTGCTTGACTGACAGCATTGACAATGTTATTCGCTACACTCTGTCTTACTTTCATAGCTTCACTCAGCAAGATAGTCAGGTTTTGGGTGCTGTTTGGTCGGTCACGGTTTTCTCTGATCAATTCTTCGATAACATTAAACCTAAGAATTGGATTGTCATTACAGCAGTCACTCACCAGCATTGGCACATAAATGGCTGAGTTTCCATGTCCACTACTTTCGAATTCCAGGCAGACTTCAATCCATCCGATGAATGGAATGATAGAACCATTTGCAGCTGTAATGGATAAGTTGTCATCACAAAGTAAATCTTGTATGTGCCTAATGGAGACACTGGGTAGAAACTTTTCTAACCATGCCTTCCCGACAATGCTGACCTGAGCTCCTGTATCCATCAACATGTCAACCGGTACACCATTCATCTGACATGACAGTAGGCATTTTCCTCCAATTAATTGTGCTACGTGTTGTTTGGAGAATCCATTCTCTTTTGGGAGTGTTCTAGTTGACCGGTGGGTGAATACCCTGTTTACCTTAGCATGGGACAGATCATTTGAGGTGGTCACTGGTTGTCCCTTTCCCAGTGACCGTCTGTCATTTCCCGACTGCCTTCTTTTCTTCAAGCAATCAACCGCTCTGTGTCCTGTCCAACCACAGTAGAAACAATGGTAGCAGTTCTGACTCTCTCGTTTAATGCAATCATCACACCTGGGCTTGCAGTGAGTTGTATCTGGAACTTGAACATTGGTTAGTGGCTTAGTCATTTGGTTTCCAACAATAGGAGTTAGCTTCATCATCTTTTCCAGGTTCTTTGTGAGAGCAGAGACCTGTGTTGTTAGTTCCATTAATGCAGTGTGATTTGCTTTAACATTTCCCTCAACTCTCTGCAAGGTGTCTTTTTCGCTATTCCCTGGTGTCTGGGATGAATTAACAGTAAGAGGTTTATGTTTAGGTGCACTGTTTAAGCGTCTCTGCCTTTCTGTTTCCTCATCAACTGATCTGGTGACTTGCTCTATGATAAAGTCATCTGTTACTGTCAAATCAGACACGTAAGGCTTGATATCTCGTCTAACATTAGCATTTTTCTCATTTAGTCCCTGATAGAGTGTATGAAGGAATATGCCTTGCACCAGTTTTTTGTCATAGTTAAACTCTTGCCTATCATGTTGTGATGTGGACAGAACTTTTTGTTTTAACCCCACTAGCCTGTAAACAAATTGTTGTGCTGTTTCTCTTTCTTGCTGGGCAGCATTGCTAAGGTCCTGAAATAACTCATTACCACTTGGTTCTCTCATATGTGACTTCAAAAACCTTTTCAATTCAGCAACAGTAAGATCATCTTTGTCAGTCAACATATCTTTAAAATTACCAGGTTTGATTATTCTCAACACTGTGTGTATAATTTCAGATTCAGGGAATTTTTCTGTTAGACCCTCGTCAATTTGTCTGCACACGCTACTGTAACTCATGTCCGAACCATGATCTGAAATTACACCACCATGCATTTTAAATTCTCTACGTGGCAATAAAGCAACAACATCAGTTAATCTCACCACCTCCGATACCTGTTCAGTCCTTGCAGTTCCACTACTTATTTTTTTTGCAGCGGTTGCAATGTCCACAGTTGGTGTACTTTCCTTGTTAAGTTTTAGTTCCTTGATCTTGTCTTGGATGATGAGTAGGTAAGACATACCTTGATCTTCCAACGTTTCCAGCTGATCACTTCTCAAGTAGTCTTTAATAAATTCAACAAGTTCCATTTCGTTGGTACCAGTCACTGATGGAACGTCCACGTCTCTTTCATCTTCCAGCGTAATAGCGAGGCTATGCAGCTGTTCTTCATTAAGCAGATGAATTTGTTTCTGGATATCCCACATCAGCGCACGACGAGGAGACGCCATCTCTGTTGCAATCTGAAGACTTGCACTCACGAGGCAGACGACTCTCACGACTCTCCTTGTAGCTCTGTAGCAGGCTCACGCTTGTCTCGCGCTTCCTTTTCACTGGTAACACAACGAATCCCGGACGAGCCCCCAAAATGTTACCGGCCTCAAAATGTGAATTAAGAGAGCCGATGGTTGTAGACGCGATGAGATAAGGTGATCAGCTTGGCGTGGACTGCAAAGAATCACACAAACAGCATGAGATATGACCACTGACTTTATGGCTGGAAGTAGTTTAATTTTTACATAACAATACATCTTTTACATTTTTATAGTCACATGTTTAAAACCATTAACAATATATATAATACCGATTTTAACTAAAGTATTTTAAAACGTAGTTATAACAATGAACATTACTATATTTTAATAACATATATATCCCTGTTATTCAGTGTTATAGATAATTATCTTTATCTCTCTGGTACACTTTAAGTGTGCAATAATCATACTGGCAATGCATTGCTTTAATACAAATATTTTCATGGTAGTACTCTTTTTTAACCACTAGATGGTGCACATTGCATGTCTGTATGATGCAATACATAAGCTTTACATACAATAGGTTTTTTTCTATATTAAATAACAGAAAATATGTGCTTCTATAAATCTATGCAATTTCCAATAAATCAGGTTTAAATATACCTATTTAGAAAGGTTTAGTGTTTATCATAGACATTTGTTCTGACTAATGCAGTATTTTCATGTTCTTATGCACTTTTCACTTGTTTCTGACACATGCTGTTCTAAACTTCTAATTACAGCAAAACAATAGCATAAAATCTGCTGAGACTTTTTCTGCATCTGCTCAAGATGTTTAGGAATCTTTCTATCACAGGTTAATACAGATTAGGAACAATTTAGAGTACATACCTGCAAAGAATCACACAAACAGCATGAGATATGACCACTGACTTTATGGCTGGAAGTAGTTTAATTTCCAGTCACATGGTGTGTGGCTTTATATAGACTCTGTTTGTGTACCTTCTCTGCCATCTACTGGTTATTAATAGAATCGAAGGGACATATTTAGAAATATAAAAAAAAAATGAATATGTACTTTGCTTTGGGGTGTCTGTTTTGTGACCATATAAACCCCAGTCCGTCACACACGCACTATCTCCTGGCACTACTGACTGCAAGCTCTATTATTAAAGATGGACCACTAGCTATATAGGTGAGGTGAATATCACGGTGTATACTGCGGTCAGGGCACGCAGACAATAACCAGAAAACAGCAGAGTTAAAGGGGTATATACAGATGTATACTGTACTGTGCTGTGCTGGAAGCACACACAACTTCCAATAACTCCTGCAGATGGCAATTGGGCTCAAATAGAGAACAGCTATGTAGGTGGATATAGTGGTATGTACTGGGTACAGAGCACGCAGACAGCACGCACTATCTCCTAACACTACTGACTGCAAGCTCTATTATTAAAGCTAGATCACTAGCTATATAGGTTAGGTGAATATAGCGGTGTATACTGCGGTCAGGGAACAGACAGTAACCACTAGACAAGAGCAAGATAGGAAATCAACCAAAAACTATTGGTGTGTAACTGTGTTGAAGGTACACAGAACACCCACTGCTTCAGATGCTAACACACTACACGAGGCCGCCTCAAAGGCGGCCTTATATAGTGTGGGGCGTGCACTACACAGCCTGAGCTATGATTGGCCACAGGCAGGATGCCTGTGGCCAACCATGGCTCTCCTCGCTGCTGGCGCTGCGATTGGCCAAGCATGCGGGGTCACAGTGCATGCTTGGCCAATCATGAGCCAGCAATGCACTGCGCCATCGCAGTGCATTGTGGGCCGCACGAATTTTGCCGCGAACGGCCCAAACGTTCAGAATTCGGCGAACGCCCGAACGACCAATGTTCGAGTCGAACACGAAGCTCATCCCTAGTCCTGAGCTCAACCTGATAGAACACCTTTGGGATGAATTAGAGCAGAGACTGAGAGCCATGCCTTCTCGTCCAACATCAGTGCCTGACCTCACAAATGCATGTCTGGAAGAATGGTCAAACATTCCCATAAATACACTCCTAAACCTTGTGGACGGCCTTCCCAGAAGAGTTGAAGCTGCAAAGATTGGGCCAACTCAATATTGAACCCTACGGACTAAGACACCATTAAAATTCATGTGTTTGTAAAGGCTGGTGTCCCAATACTTTTGACAATATAGTGCATTTGTATCTCAGGGTTGCGGAGCCAATCGGTTTGAGCAGCACAAACTGCCAAAACATTATTAGTAGATTTGCTTGAGTAGCGAGCGGCTCTCTGCGACACATGAAATGCTGGATGTCGGCTCGTTAGGCGGTACACTGGGGGATCGGTAAGGTGAATCGCTGCATTTTAAGATCATTGTTCTGCAACATTTTTTTTTTCGAGTCGCCTACTAACTACTCCTGGCACAGCAGGTGCAGAACAATGAGAGCGCGCCACCTTAAGGGACGATCGAACGCAGCAAACGGATCGCAGGAATGATATTTTAGGGCTCTAAACTGCTTTTAGAAGCAAAAATAATATTCCTGCACCTGGGGCTCCAGTATAATGTCTTGTGATTGAGAAACTTACAAGCCAAAAAAAAAAAACAAGCGCCAGTTTGTTCTACATTCAGAACGCACATTACACGCTTCTTTAACCCCTTAAGGACCGAGCCTCTTTTTGAGATTTGTTGTTTACAAGTTGAAAACTGATTTTTTTTTTTTTTTTTTGCTAGAAAATTACTTAGAACCCCCAAACATTTAAAATACCCTAGAAAATAAAATGGGGGTTGTTGCAATACTGTCACACCGTATTTGCGCAGCGGTCTTACAAGCGCACTTTAAAAAAAAAAATACACTTTTTTGAATTAAAAAATAAGACAGCAGTAAAGTTATCCCATTTTTTTTATATTGTAAAAGATAATGTTACGCCGAGCAAATTGATACCCAACATGTCACTCTTCAAAATTGCGACCGCTTGTGGAATGGCGACAAACTTTTACCCTTAAAAATCTCCATAGGCGACGTTTAAAAAATCCTACATGTTTTGCGTTACAGCGGAGCTCTAGGGGGGGCTAGAATTATTGCTCTCGCTCTAACGATCATGGTGATTTCTCACATGTGTGGTTTGAGCACTGTTTTCATATGCGGGCGCTACTCACGTATGCGTCCGCTTCTGCACATGAGCTCGGCGGGATAGGGCACGTTAAATTTTTTTTTCTTTTTCTTTTTACACGGTTTAAAAAAAAAATAGTGTCCCATTTATTCCTATTACAAGGAATGTAAACATCCCTTGTAATAGAAAAAAAAAGCATGACAGGTCCTCTTAAATATGAGATCTGGGGTCAAAAAGACCCCACATCTCATATTTACACAAAAATGCAATAAAAAAAATAAAAATAAAAAAAATGGCCCTTTTAAAGCTATGGGCGGAGGTGACGTTTTGACGTCGCTTCCTCACTGCCATGGTATGGAGACGGGTGGGGGCCATCTTTCCCTCACTCGTCTCCATACCCAGCAAGGAAGAGCATCCGATCGCCTTCGCAGCTACCAACAGCTCTGGTAAGTGGCGAAGGGCACCGGATCGCGGCGGAAGGACGGGGGGGGGGCCTCTCCTGCCGCCGATAAAAGTGATCTTGCGGCGAATCCAACTTACCAAAATTACAATTTTGTCATGTTACAACCGAACATGTAAATGTATTTTATTGGGATTTTATGTGATCGACCAACACAAAGTGGCACATAATTGTGAAGTGGAAGGAAAATGATAAATGGTTTTTAATTTTTTTTTACAAATACATATATGAAAAGTGTGGCGTGCATTTGTATTCAGATCCTTTTACTCTGATACCCCCCAACTAAAATCTAGTGGAACCAATTGCCTTCAGAAGTCACCTACAGTATCTCACAAAAGTGAGTACACCCGTAAATATTTTATTATATCTTTTCATGCGACAACACTGAAGAAATTACACTTTGCTACAATGTAAAGTAGTGAGTATACAGCTTGTATAACGGTGTACATTTGCTGTCCCCTCAAAATAACTCAATACACAGCCATTAATGTCTAAACTGCTGGCAACAAAAGTGAGTACACCCCTAAGTGAAAATGTTCAAATTGGGCCTAAAGTGTCAATATTTTGTGTGGCCGCCATTATTTTCCAGTACTGCATAAACCCTCTTGGGCATGGAATTCACCAGAGCTTCACAGGTTGTCACTGGAGTCCTCTTCCCCTCCTCCATGACCACATCACAGAGCTGGTGGATGTTGGAGACCTTGCGCTCCTCCACCTTCCGTTTGCAGATGCCCCACAGATGCCCGATAGGGTTTACCGTAGGTCTGGAGACATGCTTGGCCAATCCATCACCTGTACCCTCAGCTTCTTTAGCAAGGCAGTGTTCGTCTTGGAGATGTGTTTGGGGTCGTTATCATGTTGGAATACTGCCCTGCGGCCCAGTCTCTGAAGGGAGGGGATCATGCTCTGCTTCAGTATGTCACAGTACATGTTGGCATTCATGGTTCCCTCAATGAACTGTAGCTCCCCAGTGCCGGCAGCACTCATGCAGCCCCAGACCATGACACTCCCACCACCATGCTTGACTGTAGGCAAGACACACTTGTCTTTGTACTCCTCAGTCCTCACCTGGTTGCCTCCACACACGCTTGACACCATCTGAACCATGGTTCCAATAATTCATATCCTTAGTCTGCTTGTCTTCAGCAAACTGCAGGCTTTCTTGTGCATCATCTTTATACGAGGCTTCCTTCTGGGACGACACCCATGCAGACCAATTTGATTCAGTGTGTGGCGTATGATCTGAGCACTGACAGATTGACCCCGCCACCCCTTCAACCTCTGCAGCAATACTGGCAGCATTCATACCAAATTCTTTGGTCGACCATGGCGAGGCCTGTTCTGAGTGGAACCTGTCCTGTTAAACCGCTGTATGGTCTTGGCCTCCATGCTGCAGCTCAGTTTCAGGGTTCTGACAATCTTCTTATAGCCTAGGCCATCTTTATGTAAAGCAAAAAAAAAAAAAATGTTTCAGATCCTCAGAGTTTTTTGTGATGAGGTGCCATGTTGAACTTCCAGTAACCAGTATGAGAGAGTGAGAGCGATAACACCAAATATAACACACCTGCTCCCCATTCTTACCTGAGACCTTGTAACACTAACGAGTCACATGACACCGGGAGGGAAAATGGCTGACTGGGTCCGATTTGGACATTTTCACTTAGGGGTGTACTCACTTTTGTTGCCAGCGGTTTAGACATTAATGGCTGTGTGTTGAGTTATTTTGAGGGGACGGCAAATTTACACTGTTATACAAGCTGTGCACTCACTACTTTACATTGTAGACAAGTGTCATTTCTTCAGTGTTATCACATGAAAAGATAGAATAAAATATTTACAAAAATGTGAGGGGTGTACTCACTTTTGTTTTTTGACTCAGTTAAAAAACGAACTTCTATTTGATCTCCCTAACTATTAAAAAAATTGAAGTTGAAAGTTGAAGTTGAAGATGAAAATTAAAAATTTTGAACAAAAATTCTACTGGATAATAGGCAACTTTTAGTTTCGTCTCCAGTGGCGGTGCATCCATAAGAGTGCACGGGCGCCGCCCCCCCTCTCTTGCCACCCCCTCTAGCACCAATAGATAGTTTCATGCATTGCATTGATCTATCTATGGCCGCTGCTGCCACCGGTTTTGAAGCCCCTGATTAGAGCCATAGGCTCCAATGGCTTCAAAAACGATGACCTGTGAGCGCCATGCTGGGCGCTCGCAGGTCACTCAGCTGTGTTAGGAAAGCGAATATTCATTTGCTTTTCTAACACTAAACCGCCTCTCCACCAATCAGGTGCTCGGATCTTTTACCCGTCACCTGATTGGCTGAAACGACAGGCGCTGTGATTGGACACCAGGCATCCAATCATAGCAGAGGATGGCAAGAGAGGATGGGAGAAGACATTGAGGAGCTGTCCCACCAAGACAGGCAAGCGCAGACAGCGGGCTGGCAAATGATGGGCACGGTGGCGGTAATTGATGGGCACAGTGGGAGGAATTGATGGACACAGTAGTGGCAATTGATGGGCACAGTGGCTGCATTTTATTGGGCACAGTGGCTGCATTTTATTGGGCACAGTGGCTGCATTTTATTGGGCACAGTGGCGGCATTTGATGGGCACAGTGGCTGCATTTTATTGGGCACAGTGGCGGCATTTGATGGGCACAGTTACGGCATTTGATGGGCACAGTGGCTGCGTTTGATGGGCACAGTGGCTGCGATTGATGGGCACAGTGGCTGCAATTGATGGGCACAGTGGCTGCAATTGATGGGCACAGTGGCTGCGTTTGATGGTCACAGTGGCGGCAATTGATGGGCACAGTGGCTGTGTTTGATGGGCACAGTGGCAGCATTTGATGGGCACAGTGGCGGCATTTGATGGGCACAGTGGCGGCATTTGATGGGCACAGTGGCGGCAATTGATGGGCACAGTGGCTGCGTTTGATGGGCACAGTGGCTGCGTTTGATGGGCACAGTGGCTGCGTTTGATGGGCACAGTGGCGGCAATTGATGGGCACAGTGGCGGCAATTGATGGGCACAGTGGCTGCGTTTGATGGGTTTTTTTTCAGAATTTTTCAGCTTGTTGCCTCTGGTCGTCTCTAACCTTAGATGTGATTGCCGGTTTGTTTCATTGTTTGATTTTGAAAAATAGAAAAACCCCAAAAAGGTGCTTCTCTTCCCAAAATAGCTTTTTTTTTTCCCCCTCCTTCACACTCTTCTAATGGATCTACAATTTCGAGGCTGTGCCCTCTGGCTCGGGAAGACCCTGAAGTAAAGCAGATGACATGCAGTGTCATTCTCCATGCTTCTTAGATACACCTTACAAGCGCTTCAAATTGAATACCGCTCAGAGACATAAAGTTCAAAGTGAGAGTGCAGAAAAAAAAAAAAACGCGGAATCCTTCCCAAACTGCCAAATAACATTCCTGTATTTATAGAAAAATAAAAAATAAAAAGTAACCGAAAATTGCATATTGTGCCCTTAATGTGCATCATACTTAGTGTGAACCTTTCATTAGCGCGCTGAAAAAATACCACAAATTCAATAATTTGAAGCAAAAGGTTAATGGTGTTATTACAACTATTATGCCTTTTAAAATCATTATCCTCTTGTATTTGTATGTGTGGATTACCTTCACCTTTCTCTGAACCCACTTTACCAGCTGTTTGCCTGAGCCATAAAGTTTGCTGAACACCATCCAAGGGATCGGATAAATGCCACGTTTTATCAATCAAGCCTTGGGGGATATTCAGCTTTCCCAGAACCCGAGGACTACGAGGAGCTCATTGCAAACTTCCTATTTTGATTTTTAAATTGGTCATCAGCGAAACACTTACTTAATGTCAACGCGCAAAAGTGATGTATCGGAAAGGCACGCCGGGGCGAGGGAAGCGCGCGTCACAAACTTCGAGTTCTCTCAAGGTTTGGAGGTCAGAGCGACAACTACTTCTGGAATGTTAAATGTTCGGATTGTAGTTTATATAAAGAGGAAATAAAAAATGTTTTATTGATTTATCCACTTGACCTCCGTAAGATTTACCCCCCCCCCCCCCCCCCGCCTTCATGACCAGGCCATTTTTTGAGATGCGGCACTGTGTTACTTACTTTTAGACAAGCTGCCATCATTCTACTGCGGCTGGTTGGCTGTCCTGGGCGAATCGTCGTAGGTGTACGTCGGCCACCGACTCCTGCACATATACGTCGGCAGAATGGCACGGTTGGGCAAAGTAAAGTACCCATACGTTAAAAAAGAGGAAAAAAGGACGGCAATTTTGTTTGGGAGTCACGCCGCACGACCGCGCAATTGTCAGTTAAAGCGTCCCAATTCCGAATCGCAAAAAAACGCTCTGGTCAGGGAGGGGGTAAATCCTTCCGGGGCTGAAGTGGTTAAGAGCATTGGGGGGGTGCGAACCAGAGCCGATGCACGTGTCCGGTGGCTGCAATGACTGCCGCCCACCCCCGATCACTCCACAGAGAGCCAGAACGGCATCGCTCTCAACTGTCCCTGATTTAGAGGAACTGTCCCTGATTTGGAGCAATGTCCCTCTGTGCCTCGTTCCTCCTCATTTGTCCCTCATTTTGGTCTGATCTATATAGATGTATATAAAATGCACTTTTTATCTTTCAAGTGTTTCCCAGTGCTAAACCTTTCATCCAAATTCTAAATTGGTGCATTTGCAAATTTTAAAAGCCAATATAAAGGAATCGTAGTGGATTTAATTAACCTTTTGTTTTTGTTAATTCTCCTTTAAGAGGGCATGACATGAGGACGTGTCCTATGCCTACATACGTTTGCTGGTAGGTGTCCCTCATTCCCATCACAAAATGTTGGGAGACATGGAACAGGGATCTGTCAATGTAAACAGACAGATCCCCATTCTGACGGGGAGGAGAGACAGATCTGCTGTTCCTAGTGATCAGGAACAGCGATCTCTCTCCTCCTCCGATCAGTCCCCTCCCTCGCTCAGTTATAAACACCTCTCTATGGAACACTTAAGGCCTTGATCGCCCCCTAGTGTTAACCCCTTCCCTGCCTGTGACATTGATACAGTAATCAGTGCATTTTTATTTATAAATGGTCCCAAAAATGTGTCAAAAGTGTCCGATCTGTCTGCCGCAAAATCACAGATCGCCGCCATTACTAGTAAAAGATAAATAAATAATAAAAATGCCATAAATCTATCCCCTATTTTGTAGATGCTATAACTGTTGCGCAGACCAATCAATATACGCTTATTGCTTTTTTTATACCAAAAATATGTAGAAGAATACGTATCGGCCTAACCTGATAAAGATTTTTATTTTATTTTTTTTGGATATTTATTATAGCAAAAAGTAAAAAATATTGTTTTTTTTTTGTTTGTAGCGCAAAAAATAAAAACCGCAGAGTTGATCAAATACCACCAAAAGAAATCTCAAATAAAAAACAAATTTGTGGGGAAAAAAAATGACATAAATTTTGTTTGGGTAAGACGTCGCAAGACGGCAGAGTTAAAGCGACGCAGTGCTGCATCGCAAAAAATGGTCTGGTCATTAAGGGGGTAAATCCTTCCGGTCCCTAAGTGGTTAACTGACACTTGCACGGTCGTGTGATGTTGTACCTAAAATAAATTGATGTCCTTTCCCCCCCCCCCCCCCCCCCCCACAAATAGAGCTTTCTTTTGGTTGTATTTGATCACCTCAGTTTTTTCTTTTTTGTGCTATAAACAAAAAAAACTAAAAAAAATTAAATTTATATATATATATATATATATATATATATATATATATATATATATATATATATATATACTTTCTACTCTAAAACATTTCCAATAAAAAAAAAATGTAAAAAAATAAATAAATATAAAATTTCTTCATAAATTTAGGTCCCCATGTATTCTGCTGCATGTTTTGGATAGGGAAAAAAAAATCACATATATTGATTGGTTTGCGCATAATTTATATCATGGGTGCTCCACCTGTGGCCCTCCAGCTGTTTGCGGAACTACAACTCCCATCTGTCTTTGGGAGTCATGCTTGTAAGTGTCAGCCTTACAAAGCCTCATGGGACTTGTAGTTCTGCAAAAGCTGGAGGGCCACAGGTGGAGCACCCATGATTTATAGTGTCTACAAACTATGGGATATTTTTATTCATTTTTATTTAGTTATTTATTTTTTACTAGCGATCAGTGACTTAAAGTGGGATTGTGATATTGCAGCGGACATTCTGACACTAACTGACACTTTTTGGGAACCAGTGACACTAATACAGTGATCAGTGCTAAAAAAAAAAATATGCACCCTTTCCAGTCCTGGTTCTTTTTTTTTTTGTCCACAAATAGAGCTTTCTTTTGGTGGTATTTTATCTTATCACCTCTGCGTTTTTTATTTTTTACTCTATAAACAAACAAAAAAAAACTATTTTGAAAAAAAAAATGTTTTTTACTTTGCTATACAACAACATCCAATAAAAAAATTGATAAATCAAATTGATAAATTTAGGCCAATATGTCTTCTGCTACATGTTTTTGGTAAAAAATCCCTCCTCAGTTTTACTCCAAGAACCGCTGGAAGGCTCTGAAAGACATAACACACTAACAATCACGTTAGTACACATCCTCACCACTTAGTCCAACTTAAACAACTTTGGGTGGGAAACCAGGCTGTCCTGGAAGACTCCTAGAAAAAGAGTTACCGGTAAGTCTAACTCTGGTTTTCTCATATCGTCTTCCAGGACAGCCTCTGAGATGATAAGCAAGGAGCTCACCTTGTCAGGGCGGGACCACTGCCTGGAGGACCTTTCGTCCAAAAGTCTGCTGTTTATCAGACCATAAATCCAGGCGGTAATGTCTTGCAAACGTAGAGTAGCTGGACCACGTTGCTGCCTTGCAGATCTCCTCCGGAGAGGCTCCAGCCCTCTCTGCCCATGATGCGGAAACCGCCCTGGTAGAGTGTGCCTTAACTAAGGGTGCCTGCTTCCCCTCTAATTCATAGGCTTTAACTATCGCCATTCGTATCCACCTGGCGATAGACGATTTGGACGCCTTGCAGCCCTTGCGGGCGCCCTGAAATATTAACAAAAGTGAGTCTGACTTCCTGAAGACCTTAGTGGCCTCTAAAAAAATTAATAGACTTCTCCTGACGTCTAACAAACTTAAAGATCTCGCCTCATCCTCTCCTGAGGCTGAGAAAAATGTTGGTAAAATAATATCTTGTGTCCTTTGAAAAGTGGACACAACCTTAGGGAGAAAACTAGGGTCAGCCTTAAGTACTACCCTGTCCTCTAAAATTAACAAAAATGGCTCTCTGACCGAGAGCGCCTGCAGATCACTGACCCTTCTAGCTGACGTGATCGCTATCAAAAAAACTGTTTTTAGTACCATCCACTTAAGTGATGCTCTCTCTAATGGTTCAAATGGATCTCGGGTCAAAGCCCTAAGAACCAAGGACAAATCCCAAGTAGGACAGGTCTTCATTCTCACAGGCCTGGATCTAGCTAAAGCCTTGAAGAAGTTCCTGACAAAAGGATTCTGCTGGAGAGAGGACTGAAGGAAAACACTTAAGGCCGCCACCTGTACCTTTAGGGTGCTGATAGATAGGCCCAGCTCTACCCCTGCTTGCAGAAAATCTAGGACTGCCGGGACCCTGGGACGTGCAATCCCCTGTTCTCGCAACCAGGAATTAAACCTCTTTCCTATCTTGGCGTAAATCGCTCTAGTTACTGGTTTACGGCATTCTAACAAGGTCTTAACCACTCTCTCTGAAAAACCCTGTGATCTTAAGATCTGTTCCTCAGATACCAGGCCGCAAGCTTGAGTCTCTCTATCTGAGGATACAGGATCGGCCCCTGGGAAAGCAAATCCTCCCTGACTGGCAGTAATATCGGAGGATGAACAGCCAATCTCTATGCTGGCAAACCAGGGTCTCCTTGGCCAAAAAGGAGCCACTAAAATGAGGTCCGTAGCTTGCGATCGGAACTTCTGCAGAACCTCCGCCACCATCCTTACAGGAGGGAAGGCATAACACAGGCCGAACAACCATGCATTGGCAAGGGCATCTATCCCCCTGGGCCGATCCTGTGGGTGATCCGAAAAAAATTGTGTCACCTTCCTGTTGCTTTCTGTTGCAAATAGGTCTATTTCTGGCCTTCCCCAGCATGACACAATCTCCTCGAACACTTCCTTGTTGAGGGACCACTCGTCCTGACCTATCTTCTGCCGACTGAGAAAGTCGGCCAGCAAATTCTGAGTTCCCTTCAGATGAATGGCTGATATTGAGGACAAGTTCTTCTCTGCCCAGCAGAAGATTCTGTCCGCAATCACTTGTAGCGTGGGGCTTCTGGTTCCCCCTTGCTTGTTCAGGTAGGCTACTGCTGCCACATTGTCTGACCGAACCTGCAGATCCCTGCCCTGTAACTGGGACTGGAAGGTTTCTATAGCCTTCCAAACTGCCAGAAGCTCCTTCTGGTTTGAGGAAGGACCTGCCTCAAGATTCGACCAGGTACCTTGGGCTAAGATTCCCTCTAGGTGGGCACCCCAACCCAGCGCACTGGCATAGGTTGTGACCACCACCGTAGCTTGTGGGGACCAAGGAAGACCCTTGTCTAGGTTGGCCTGGGCCCGCCACCACCACAGAGACCTCCTGACGGCCGAGGATAGGGGCATAACCTGATCCAATTTCTGCTCCCTGCCATCCCAATAACGGAGCATAAGTCTCTGCAAAGGGCGCTGCCCAGGCCACCGCTGGAAAGCATGATGTCATCAATCCCAGGACTCTCATAACCTCCCTGATCTGGGCTTCCCGACCTGATTGAAGCTGGGCTACCGCCTGCTCTAGCTTGTTGATCTTCTCCGCAGGAAGAAACACCCTCACCTCCACTGAAGAAATCCTGTATCCTAAATACAGGACTTCCTGTGAGGGGGTCAACTGGGATTTTTCCTGGTTTATTAGCCACCCCAGTGAGCGCAGGAAACCCAAGGCCTCCTGCACATCCTTCTGCAGTTGTTGGGCCGACTGGGCTATGAACAGTAGATTGTCCAGATATGGAATCACTGTTATAGCCTTGAGCCTTAACGAGGCCAGTGCCTCTGCCAGAACCTTTGTAAAGATCCTTGGCGAGGCTGAAAGCCCGAAAGGGAGAGCTCGAAACTGGAGGTGTAACACACCCGTGTTCATCCTCACCGCCAACCTGAGAAACCTCTGGGACTCCAGATGAATCGGGATATGCAAATATGCATCCCTGAGATCCACGGTGGCCATGTGACAGCCCTGAAACAGAAACTTGGTTACCGAGAAGATTGACTCCATACGGAACCGCTTGTATTTTATGAACCTGTTCAGGGGGGCGGAGATTCAGTATCAGCCTGAATTTTCCCGAAGGTTTCTTTACCACGAATACGTGGGAGTAAACCCCCAAGCCTCGCTCCTCCGGAGGCACCTGCACCAGTACTTCTTGGTCCACCAGATTCCCCAGTAGAAGACCCAGAGCCTTTGCCTTCTCTTGGTCCCTTGGTAACCTGGTTACCTGAAAATTTGGGAGGGGAACTGAACCAAACTCTAACCTGTAGCCGTTCCTTATTACGTCTCGAATGAACGGACTTTCGGTTGAAGTATCCCATTGTGGAAGGAACTTCCCCAGTCTTCCTCCCACCGGGACGCAGGAGTCACTGGGTTTTAGTGGAGGGTTGAGGAGGATTGAATAAGATTCCTCCTCTGCCCCTTCCCTTGTGACCCGTCCAATGTTTTTTGGGGCGAACCTCCCTTTCCTGCAGGTTCTGCTGCCTAGAGGCTCGAAAAAAGGCGCTTTCCTTCAGGTTTCTTTTTCTTTTCTGGGAAAGCTTTCTTCCTATCCTGCGTGCGCTCTAACGCCTCCTGCAGGCCGGGCCCGAACAAATGGTCCCCTGAAAACGGTAATCCACATAGCTTCAATTTGGAAGCTGCGTCGCTTGAACCAGGTTTTAAGCCATACGGCCCTTCTGGTAGCGTTCACTAGTGCTGCAGATCTAGCAGCCAATTTGACTGATTCTGCAGAGGCATCGGCCAAAAACCCCACTGCCTTGAACAGTAGCGGAAAGGACTTCAACAGCTGTTGCCTGGAAGTGCCCGCTGAAATATGCGATTGTAACTGTGTAAGCCAAAACTCTAAGTTTCTGGCCACACAGGCAGCTGCTAAGGCTGGTTTAAGCCCAATGGAAGAGGCATCCCAGGCCCTCTTAAGCAGCACGTCTCCCCTCTTATCCATAGGATCCCTGAGTGAACCCATATCATCAAAGGCCAAATCTGTCTTTTTAGAGACTTTAGCCAAGGGAGCATCCAATTTGGGAACCTTGTTCCAGGGATGCACCGCATCCATCTCAAAAGGGAACCTCCTTTTAAGGCTACCTGAAAAAATGGCCTTTTTTCCGGTTGTTCCCACTCCAGCAGAATTGCCTCAACCAGCGATTTATGGACGGGGAATACCCTGTCTTTCAGCACACTCGACCCCTGATACATCATGTCATGTTTTGAAAGCTGGACCTGTTCTTCCCTGATCTCCAAAGTGTCATATATTGCCTTGAGGAGGTCACCCACATCGTCCAAAGACAGCTTGTATCTGGCTGATCTAATGGATTCTTCCTCCCCCTCTGACTCAGAAGTAGATTCTGTCCTAGAGGAGGCTAATGACCTAGGTAACCTCTCCTTATCCACCTCCTCCTCCTGACTTGGTTCAGACAAGGAGGGCATACTCACGGCCCTGGGTAAAGAGACAGAAGGACCCTGCATCCTATCCATCATGCTCTTGAATGACTGGAAGGTGGATGCTATCTCATCCTTTACGGACATCAAAACCTTGTGGCAAGCTGCCACCGAGTCCTCTTTCACCAGGCTACTGACACAATCCGGGCAAAGCAGCTTCTCCCAACCGGTGCCTAACTTAGCCCCACACATGGCACATTTCCTTCTGGGCAAAGGTATCTGGGCTCTGTCCTGTTTAACCTAAAATCAAAGAAAAACAGGGTCCCATTAAAATACCACCCCTGACCACACCACTGTGCTTCTAGGGTCTGCCTAGGAAGTGCCCCCCCTCACCAGCAGGTTCTCCACCCCGGGAGGGTACTAAGGTCAGAGTGACCCCTCCACCCCCCAGTGTAAGTCCTGGTCTGCCCTCACCAAGCTTACCTGAGAGGTACTGGAGCCTGTTGAACCGGAGTCCACCTGCACAACTGCGCCCTCCATGGTTCCCGTGTCTTACTCAGTCTCTCTGAGCCTTCACACCGCTCCAGGCAACCCTGTAGCCACACCGCCGCGCCCAAAAGACTGGAACAGGTCCTGCGGCGCCCCCAGATGACGCGAATCCGGCGGAAGTGCGTCTCTCCCACTTCCGGATGCCGGAACGCAACGACTCCGCCCCCAACGCTGTGCGTTCCTTACGAACGCACCGCTCACAGTACCCGAACGCCAGCCAGTGAAACAAACGTCTCTCGCCCGCCATCTGACCATCCAGGTACGAGCGGTTAGCGCTACAGAGGGGGAGATTGCCGCCCATTGGGGTCCCGTTCTCTCCGAACGTTAAATGGCAGCGGGGACTAATAGCTACCCTCTCCTCCCTCCAAACGGACCGAGGGGTGCTAAGGGTCAGGTCCACCAGGTGCTCCCCCCAGGACAAACCCCTGAGAAGAAGGAGCTCCCCTTACTAGTTCCGACGTGCTCCTTCCCATCTGGCAGGAAACACAAAAACTGAGGAGGGCCTGGAGGACCACACCTTTTATTTGATTGGGTTGACGTGTTTCCTGTCCCGGAGGGAGGAGCCCTATATCTCTGAGGCTGTCCTGGAAGACGATATGAGAAAATCCCAATAAGTGTATATTGATTGGTTTGCGTAAGGCCGCGTACACACGGGCGGACTGTTCGCCCAACCTTGTCCGCTGAACAGTGTTTGGGCGGACAGTCCGCTCGTGTGTGGGGCTTCAGCGGACAGTTTCAGCGGACAGTTGGCCGAACAAGGTCTTACGGAAATTCCGAAAAACTGTCCGCTGAAACAAGGTTTCAGCGGACTGTTCGCTCGTGTGTAGGCTTGTTCGGCCAACTAAGTCTCGCGCATGCTCAGAAAGGATTTCCACGTCGGAAGGTTGCATTGCAGTGTATTGGACGTCGAAATTTTCGATCCGTCGTGCGTGCTGAAACGTCATCGCGCACGGTTTCAGCAAACTGTTCGTCCGTCGTGTGTGGCCATGTCCGTCCATGCTAAGTTTGAGCGGACTGTTTGCCGAAACTGTTGGACGGACAAAGTTGGGCGAACAGTCCGTGCGTGTGTACGCGGCCTAAAAGTTATAGGTACATAGCTAAAAATCTACAAACAATTTGATATTTTTAATTGTTTTTATTTTTTTCTTACTATTAATGGCGGCGATCAGGGACTTATAGCAGGATTGCGATATTGCGGTGGACATTCTGACACTTTTGGGGAGCCAGTGACACTAATACAGAGATCAGTGTTAAAAATATGCACTGTCACTGTACTAATGACACTGTCTGGAAAGAAGTTAAACATCTAGGTTGATCAAAGGGTTAAATGTGTGCCTAGCCAGTGTTTATGTGTACTGTGTGTGGTGCTTTTACTAGGGGAAATAATCAATTTCATCCCCTGCCTTGCGGAGAAAGTGAATTCATTACTTCCCCACTGACAGGACAGAGCTTTGCTTTGTTTATATAGGCAGAGCTGTGTCCTGTGTGTTCCAGACGATCGTCAGGTGCCGGCGGTAATCTATTGGCCGTCACCCGCTGATCGGCACCTGCTGTATAAAATGACAGCAGAGCCAGGTCGCTGGCAACCCCCTACTCGGAAGTGCTAAATCACGTACTGATCTGGCGCAGCAGGGGCCCCTTGCCGCCGTATATCTATGTTATACAGACAGCAAGTGGTTAAAGTGTAAATATAGCTTTACCAAAAAAAGCACACTAAGCTGTCCCATATTGGTATAGCGTAGGGTTGCCACCTGTCCGGGATTCACCCGGACAGTCTGGGTTTTGAATCCTGTGTCCAGGTTTCAGTCCACCTGAAACCCAGACAAATAATTCAGACAGGAATGTGGCTCAGAACAGGGCTTGACAGGTGGGTGAGGGGGCACTGTGTGCCGCATTACTGTTCTGCATTACTATTCTCTTTGGAGCGCCCAAAGGTGTCCCAGGTCTGTTACAATCCGAATAATGTATATTAGTATATTAAAAAAAAAAAAAATTGCTGTGCACTGCTAAAGTGTTCGGGTTTGACTTGTAGAAAAAGTGACAACCCGGCATGTGGGCAAGGCCTAAGTTGGGTACCTTAATTGGGAGTAACCAGTTGCACACTTTGTACAATGCACTAGTATTCTTTATGTGAGTATTTACAGATTTGTGGTGCAGCACCCTCCACTAGTAGAGTCAGAAATTTGCATAGGACAGTGTGAACTGCCTGGGAGACCTATGTGATTCAGGAACTGACACTGGAATCGCGCAGTGGGGTTGCTAGGGGGTGGCTATTGAGGCCATAGCCCAGAATCTAGGGCCCATAGCCCTGAGTTTCTTGTCGCAGGGGTCCCTGCTAAACCAGCAGGTTGTGACCTCTCTGCAGCCAGGTTACAGGTGCAGCAGGCCAGCAGGATCAGAACAGTGAATCAGAAAAGTGAGCGGGCGTCCATGAGACACATCTATGAGTTTGGCCCCCTAATCTACATGCAGGGCGCCGGACGCATGGATTCCAATGTTTTTTTGTTTTTTTTAGGCTTCAAAAAGGGTGAGTTTGGGGCGAAAAGCACTGTGCCTTGAGCCCATCCAGTTGTGTGACAATAGCGAATGAATATTGCTTGACCTGACCGACCGGGGGGGGGGGGGGTGGTTTTTGTGGGTGCAGGGTGCATTGTTTGCCCTCCCTAAAAGAAAGAATTATACCACCAGTCGTGCCACTGCTACAGATAAAAGGGATAAACATACATTCTTGGCCTTGGAAACTGCCATTGCCCCCGCTAGCAGAAATGACTTCTTGTAGCCTTTGTACATAACTGCCCACCTTTCTCTGACATTAAGGCCCCTTTCACACTGGGGCGTTTTTCAGGCGCTACATCACTAAAAATAGCGCCTGAAAAAAATCTGTCTCCTTTCACGCCAGAGGGCTTTCACACTGGAGCGGTGCACTAGCAGGACGGTGAAAAAAGTCCTGCTAGCCGCATCTTTGGAGCGGTGTATTCACCACTCCTAAACCGCTCCTACCTATTGAAATCAATGGGGCAGCGCAGCTATACCGCCGCTGCAGCTGCGCTTTGCGGGCGGTTTTAACACTTTTTCGGCCGCTAGCAGGGGTTAAAACCGCCCCGCTAGTGGGCGGCCGCATAACGCGGCTAAAACGACCGTAGAGCGGCGCTTTACCGCCAACGCCGCTCCCGCCCCAGTGTGAAAGGGGCCTTACTCACTGAGATGTTTGACTTTCCTCCATGCAAAATTCCTTCAGTTGCAAAATGCTTATGGGTTTTAATCACATGAACAGTCAATTCTAAATCCTCTCCCAAAACATTTCAATAAGGTCCAATTCAGAACTCCAAAGTTCATAACTTTCCATTTCTTCGTTTGTGAATTCACTAGTGTGCTACGGATCATTATCATGTTAAAAGATCCATTTGCAGCTATACTGGACTGATGGCCCCGTGTCCTCATCAGGCACATTTTTATGTGATGCAGAATTCCTAGTTGGCTTGACTATTGCCAGTTGCCTGGACCCTGAAGCTCAAAACAATCCCAAACCATAACGTTTTCACCACCATGTTTCACAGTTGGTATGAGTTTTTTTCTTCTGTCTTCAGTTTTGCTCTAAACACCATCAAATTATACCAACAGACCTGGAAATCAAGAGCACCCACATCCCAATAATGCATGTAGTATTGATTTGAGGATAGTGGGACTTTAAATTTGCCAAAACACATACATAGTAAAAACAAGTCATTTATTATATGTATGTAGTATTTTTAATACCAATGCTAGTATTTTTGTAAATTTACAGTTTGTCTGAAGCTGCAGTTTGGTTCAGACTAATTGTGCTAAAGTTCTGGCTTCTGTACCTGTTTAGCTGGGTTGTGCTAGTTTCCTCTTGACCGTGGGTGTCGCTGTCACCACCAGTAAGTGTTGGAAATGCAACAAGCTAAATGTATTGGGTACCAATACTCAGAAGCAGCCCGGTGGGAGTGGTTTTTCCGCTGTGCGTTCTGGGTAAGAGTACTTAAGGTACAGGCGACATATTATATAGAGAACGGTTTGTTTTCCAGACCTCGTGGCCCTCCTGGCCTGAGGTGTGTGCTGCATTTTTTCAATGTCTCAGGGCCCTCCTGGCCTGAGGCTCCATAACGGAAAGGTAGGCCCAGGAGGACCGAGCAATAAGGCTGTTGCCTCATGGAGAAGCCTGGAGACTCAGTTGGAGGATGCAACCCGGGTCGGCTGAAAGAGTAAGGTACTGTGGGTAAATTCTTTAATCTTTGCAACCAGAAGCTTATCGTGCTTTCCTTTTTTCAGGAGCAGTGATTTTAATAAAGCTTAAAGCGAAACATATTCCTTTCAATTTCGTACCTGGGGGGTGTCTATAGTATGCCTATAAAGGGGCACATGTTTCCCATGTTTAGAAAAGTCCCTGCACAAAATGTAATTTCTAAAGGAAAAAAAAGTCATTTAAAATTACTCGCGGCTATAATGAATTGTCGGGTCTTGGCAATAAAGATGAAAGTCATTGAAAAAAACAGCATGGGGATTCCTTCCAGTCCATTACCACACCCAACGTTTGCTGCTGGCGCAGATCGACACACTTTTCCTCATCTGCAGGTGTCCAACTTATGATCCATACATCACATACAGCCCACACATCACATACATCACACACATCCCATACATCCCACACATCCCACACATCCCATACATCCCACACATCCCACACATCTCACACATCTCACACATCGCATACATTGCATACATCCCACACATCACACACATCCCACACATCTCACACATTGCATACATCCCACACATCACATACATCCCACACATCCCACACATCGCATACATCCCACACATCACATACATCCCACATATCACATACATCCCACACATCACATACATCCCACACATCCCACACATCACATACATCACATACATCCCACACATCACATACATCACACACATCCCACACATCACATACATCACACACATCCCATACATCCCATACATCAGCAGGATGAGTGTGCCAGGACAGGTAGATGTGTCTCATCTCTGCTTCCTTTGACCACTCTGCATATCATAGATGAGAAGAGGGTACAGCGGTGAGGAAAATGTGCAGGGAGGTACAGTGGTGGAAGACATGAGAAGGGGGTTCAGGAGTGGGACAGAAGAGCAGGGGGGGGGTTCATTTTGGGGCAGATGAGAAGGGGGTTCATTGGTGGGAAAGAAAAGCAGGAGGGTATAGCAGTGGGGCAGATGTGAAAGGAGGAGTATTGATGGGACAGATGAGCAGGGGGTTACAGTGGTGGGGCAGAAGAGCATGGGGGTACAGAGGTGAGACAGATGTGCAGGAGGTACAGTGGTGGGGCAGATGAGCAGATGAGTTCAGTGTTAGGACAGATGAGAAGGTGATTCAGTAGTGAGACAGAATAGCATGGGGATACGGCGGTGCAGCAGATATGCAGGGAGGTACAGTGGTGGGGCAGATAAGAAAAGGGGTTACAGTGGTGGGACAAAAGAGAAAGGGGGTACAGTAGGGGGTACAGTAGATGTGCAGGAGGTACAGTGGGGGGAGGGATGAGAAGGGGGTTCAGCGGTAGGACAGAAAAGCAGGGTAGCACAGTGGTGGGGCAGATGTGCAGGGTAGTACAGTGGTGGGGCAGATGTGCAGGGTAGTACAGTGGTGGGGCAGATGTGCAGGGGGGACAGTGATCTGAGGTGTGAAGGTGAATGAATTGGGGCTGATCTGAGGTGTGAGAGTGCTGGATGGTAATTTCTCACTACTAAAGTAGTTTACAGCATTTACTTTAAAAAAAAAATCTAAAACTTATTGTGGAAAAAAAAAAAAATCTATTTTGTGATTGAGAGTGTGAAGTTTATAATTTTTTTGTTATAAAATCATCAATCTCAATTTCTTTGAAAACATTTTTCGGCACACTGTGCTCTAAAGGTTGACTACCCCTGGACTAGAGGATGGGAAAAACAGCTCAGTCTCAGTATTTGCAGACGATACAAAGCTAAGCAGGGTAATAACTTCTACGCAAGATGTGGAAACTTTGCAAGAAGGCCTAAATAAAATATTGGGGCGGGGAACTATATGGCAAATGAGGTTTACATAGTTAGTCAGGTTGAAAAAAAGACACAAGTCCATCTAGTTCAACCAGTAAAAAAATGAAAATAAAAAATACAATCCCATATAAACAATCCTTCACCCACAGTTGATCCAGAGGAAGGTGAAAACCCCAATAAAGCATGATCCAGTTTGCCCCAGCAGAGGAAAAAAATCTTTCCTGATCCCCCGAGAGGCAGTCGGATTTTCCCTGGATCAACTTTACCTATAAATGTTAGTACCCAGTTATGTTATGTACACTTAGGAAAGAATCCAGGCCTTTTATAAAGCAATCTACTGAGCTGGCCAGAACCACCTCTGCAGGGAGTCTATTCCACATTTTCACAGCTCTAATGCCCTGTACACATGGTCTGACTTTTTGACAGCAAAGGTCCGACGGAACGAGTCCGTCGGACAATTCGATCGTGTGTGGGCTCCATCGGACCTTTACTTGCAAAAAATCCAGCGGCTTTTAGAAATAGAACATGTTTTAAATTTTTCCGCCAGAACTCCACCAGACCGAGAAATCCATGCTAGTCCGCCGGACAAAAACCGGCGTTATGGCAGCTATTGGCTACTGGCTATGAATCTCTATGAAATTCTAGTCCGGTCGTACGTCATCACGTTCGAATCCGTTGTGGTTTCTATGGAGAGATCGTATGAAAACGGACAGCATATATACATACACACACATATATATATATATATATATATATATATATATATATATATATATATAAATTTTGTTTACAGCAAAAAAATTAAAAACGCAGAGGCGATCAAATTCCACTAAAAGAAAGCTCTATTTGTGGGGAAACGACATCAATTTAGTTTGGGTACAACGTCGCACGACCGCGCAATTGTAAATTAAAGCGACGCAGTGCCGTATCGCCAAAAAATGGCCTGGTCAGGAAGGGGGTAAATCCTTCCAGTCTTTAAGTGGTTAACTAACAGCGCTGAAAGCTGGAAATTAGCCTGGGCAGGAAGGGGGTGAAAGTGGCCGGTATTTATGGAGGGCAAACTTCAAACTTTCTGCAGTCTCACGTGATGTAAACGATGCCGGTTCTTTCTTTGTACAGCTCCATTTATGTTATGCTCAGTCTTTTATTGTTTTTTTTTTCATTATTAAATTTTTATTTGGTCGGTGTTGGGTGGTGCCGAGCCATCCTTTCCACGATGAAGTGTTTGCTGTGAACAAAGCAGAGGCACGATTATCACTGTGTGCCAGGTGGGGGCGGTAGAGTGCGATAAAGTCTGCTGTATGCTGCACATTATAATGTAGGAACTTGCTAGCCCATTACATAAAGGATGGTGCAGGAAAGCGGGTCTGACACCAGAATAGAACACAGAGATCTAATAGGACAAGATGATACAGAGCAGTGCTAAGAATAGAATACTGTTTACTCATACAGATCAGCTGAACTTTGCTCTATTTATTTTAATAGAGAGTGTGGTCCACATCGCTATGCCCATGTTATGTTCATTTTGAAGAAAGTATTAGGGCACTTTCACACCGAGACGCGGGAGCGCCGGCGGTAAAGCGCCGCTATTTTTACGGTCGTTTTAGCAGCACTTTTCGGCCGGTAGCAGGGTGCTTTTAAACCTCGGTAGCGGCCGAATATAATTATATTAATTATATTATATATAGAATAATTATACAAAGCGCAGCTTCCCATTGATTTCAATGGCAGGGGCGCTTTAGGATTTTTTTTTTTTCATTTTGCTCTTTTTTCAATTTCAAATGTGTAACTATATGTTAAAGGTGTAAAAATATTACCAAACAAAGCAAACAAAAAAAAAGTTTGGATTGTGAAAGCGGTTGTATACCCGCTGAAGTTTTTTTTTGTTTTTTTTTTCTGGATCTGCAAAGGAAAAGGCATAATGAGCTAGTATGCACCACATACTAGCTCATTATGAAATACTTACCTTAGAACGAGGCCCCGACATCTGGCCCCATCCACGCTGAGGGAGCTGACATGTTCCATCGGCGTTTCTTCTGGATATCGCGGCTCTGGCGCTGTGAGTGGCCGGAGCCGCGATATCGTCACTCCCGCGCATGGGAGTGGGAGATTTCTTTCCGGCAGGGTCCAGCCGAGAATCTCCTGTGCTGTAGTCAGCGGCGCATTGCGAGGGGAATATCTCCTAAACCGTACAGGTTTAGGAGATATTTTTTTTACCTACAGGTAAGCCTTATTATAGGCCTTATTATAGGCTTTCCTGTAGGTTAAAGTCCAAAAATTGACTATACAACCACTTTAATAGTTTATAAAATAGAAATGAAAATAAAATAAAATAAAAAAGTTAATTAACCACTTTACGACCGGCGCACGGCGATGTACGTCCATTTTTTGAAGAGGGATATCTCGGTAACGGCAGCAGCTGCTGCCACAAGCGAGATATCCATATCTTCAGGCGCCGGTCATGTGTACGATAATGGCGGTCTCCGTGGCTGGTTTCGCCGTGAGATCACCGTTATCGGCAGCGGGAGAGATGCCACCCCCCTCCCGCCGCTCTCCCGCGCCCTCCGCAGCTTACCGGAGCCGTTGGTAGTGGCGGAGGCAATTGGGACCGTTCCATTGCTGGGTATGGAAACGAGTGAGGCTAAGATGGCCCCCACTCATCTCTATACCATCGGAGGGCAGAAGCGACGTCAAAACGTCACTTCCGCTCATACCTCTTAAAGGAACATTTTTTTCAATGTCATTTTTTCAAATTACTTTTTTCTTTTTTTTGGGTCCTTTCACACGGGGCGGATCAGTTCTGATCCGCCCCGTGGATATCCGTTTGCTCAGCGGGGATCACTCCGTCGATCCCCGCTGAGCAGGGAGATGACAGGTCCCTCTCTGCACACTGTGCAGGGACGGACCTGTCACAGCGCCGCTCTCCCCTATGGGAGATCGGATGACGACGGACCGCAGTGCCCGTCGTCACCCGATCCAATCCGCAAACGGATGGAAAAATAGCTTTTTCCTCCGTTACACTTTTTCGGATCGGAGCGGGTCGGATGTCAGCGGACATGTCACCGCTGACATCCGACGCTCCATAGGGGTTGCCAGCCTCAATAAAACAAGGGAAAGTATGTAAAAATCTGTGTTTTTAAAAAAAATCCCAAGATTATAGCTGCCCCGCCTCTCCAGTACCTTTTCAGTGTGTGTATTTGTATTCTGTGTGTGTATATTGTGTGTCTGTTTGTGTATAATGTATGTGTGTGTGTGTGTATACTGTGTGGCCCATAATCTATTGCCTGGGGGCCCCATAATCTTCTCCTATTGCCCGGGGGCCCCATAATCTTCTCCTATTGCCCGGGGCCCCATAATCTTCTCCTATTGCCCGGGGGCTCCATAATCTTCTCCTATTGCCCAGGGGCCCCATGAGTGGTAAGTCCGCCCCTGCTGAGAGACATTGGCTCCCGTTGCTGTCGCTCACAGCCAGTGATGAACAAGCAGTGGTGGGGGCCGAGCCCTGTTCCGTGTGCCTTATGGGGGCAGATAGAGAAGAGGAAGGTCTGTCAGGAGAGAGCGGAGAGGATTTCTAAGCCCCGGAGCTGTGAGGCGGCTATACCGGGGGCTCAGAACGGCCAATTACCGCCATTCAGGTCAGCGTAACTGGGGGGGGGGGGGGGGGGGTGAGGTGGCGGTCCTGTGTAAGTTCACTTTACAGATTTTTCTTTAAAGTTCGTTTTCTGTATTAAAAGGGACACATGAAAGTGCATAACATACCACTGCAGATCATAAGAGTATGAAACAATATGACACCATTTATGATTTGCTGTTTGGTAATTTAGAACCTTTCAATAGTAAAGTGAAATACAAAGCGGACAGTATGACTCCAATTCCGTTAATCCTCATTTTTATCCCAATAAACCAATGTGAACAAGTTGGCAGAAGGATAGGGAACTGACACTCTGTATCTCATGTCAGATTCACTCCCTTCTGTTTCCTCAACCCAGAGGACAGTACATCAACACAACACGACAAACACTATGCAAACTGTTATAGTGGCTGGCTCCTTTAAATAGAGTTCCAGGAAACGTGAGAGCAGACTCCTTGTGCTAAAAACAACCCTAATGCCCCGTACACACGGGCGGATTTTCGGACGTAAAATGTTCGATGGGAGTAGGGTTACCACCTTTTCTTCAAGTCAAACCCGAACACTTTAGCGGCACACAGTATTCTGTTTTATAGTATAAACCATACATATATGTTGAAATTAAATAACATTTCTAATCAAATGAAGGTAATCACAAGAGTCCCCCTTTACATCAGAGTCCACAGAGTTCCCCTTTTACATCTGAACTCATGGTATTCCCTTACACTGTAAGGGGGTGGGGGGGACAACTCTGCAGACTCTGATGTAAGGGAGAAGTCTGGAGACGCTAACATAAGGGATGCTCTGGGAACCCTGATGTAAGGGGGAACACTGAGAACTCTGACGTACGAAGAGGACTCTGATTTAAGGGGGAACACTGTGGCCTCTGGTGTAAAGGGGAATTCTGATGTAAGGGGTGCTCTGAGAACTCTGATTTACCTTAGTGTACTCACTCAGAAGCAGGAGAGAGAAGGGGAGAGACTTCAGCTCACTCACCCCTTGGCAGTCAGCACCTCTCATCCAGATGTATCTGAGGCTGCAGGACTTCAAATTTCTGGCCCCCACTTTCCTTTTCTGAGGCACAGCGCCAGGGATTGAAGAATTGGGCGCATTCACAGAGGGGTAGGGGCGGGAAGAAGAGAAGTAGATCAAGCCCTCTCTCCTCTCCCGTCTGTGTGGGGGAAGGGTAATTGTTAGTGCTGGCTTTTGGGTAGTGTGAAAGAGTGTAACAGACACTCTCAGCTTACGTAACTGCAGCCAGCAACCCTGTTGGGATGCCATAGTGTGGTCTGGATAATGTGTCCGGGTTTCAGGCGGTGTGAAATCCAAACGTATGATTCCAAACCCAAACTGTCCGGGGGAATCCCAGACAGGTGACAACCCTAGATGGGAGCCTTTTGTCAGAAATTCCGAACCGTGTGTAGGCTCCATCGGACATTTTCCATCGGAATTTCCGTCACACAAAATTTGAGATCTGGAGCTCAAATTTTCCCACAACAAAATCCGTTGTCAGAAATTCCGATCGTGTGTAGAAAATTCTGATGCACAAAGTTCTATGCATGCTCGGAATCAAGCAGAAGAGCCGCACTGGCTATTGAACTTCATTTTTCTCGGCTCGTGGTATGTCACCGTGTTCTGAATTTCCGACCAACTTTGTGTGACCCTGTGTATGCAAGACGAGTTTGAGCCAACATCTGTCGTAAAAAATCCCATGGATTTTGTTGTTGGAATGTCCGATCGTGTGTACATTAGATGCCCGCGATATTGTGTCAATCTCACCGCTTTTATCGGCGAGATTGACACCCTGCGAGCCCGGCCGGTCAGGAAAGGGGGTGGGGACAGGCGAGCACCCCCCCCCCTCCTGAGCCTTACCAGGCTGCATGCCCTCAACATGAGGGGGTGGGTGCTTTGGGGAAGGGGGGCGCCCTGCGGCCCCCCTCCACCCCAAAGCACCTTGTCTCCATGTTGATGAGGACAAGGGCCTCTTCCCGACAACCCTGGCCGCTGGTTGTCGGGGTCTGCAGGCGGGGGGCTGATCGGAATCCGGGAGTTCCCTTTAATAAGGGGGGCCCGCAGATCCCCGCCCTCCACCCTATGTGAATGAGTATGGGGTACATGGTACCCCCACCCATTCACCTGGGGAAAAAAGTGTTAATAAAAAAACACACAACACAGGTTTTCAAAGTAATTTATTAGGCAGCTCCGGGGGTCTTCTTCCGACTTCGGGGGTCTTCTTCCCAGACTCCTCCGCTATCTTCTGCTCTTTTACCACTCTTTTACTAGCAGAGGAGCCCGGCTTTCTCCTTCGTTGTCGTCCTGGAGTCTTCTTCTGTCTCCTTCGCGCTCTCCGGTTCTTCTCCGCACTCTCAGGCGTCTTTTCCTGCTCTCCAGCATCTTCTCCTGCTCTCCGGTTCTTCTTCTGGGCTCCTCTGCTATCTTCTTCCAGCTCTTTTACTAGTGCAGGAGCCTCCGTCCTTCTTCCCTTTTCTATCGATATTGACACAACGCTCTCTCCCACTGTAATGCCCCATGTTGTTTTTTCGGCGTATGGGGGTTACCCCTAAAATCCCTACCAGACCTAAGGGTCTGGTATGCCCCTGAAGGCATGCAGGTCTTATTAGCGAGGTGACATTGTCGCTTATTTCTCGCGCTCGCTGCTATAGGAAAATGTGACATTTTCCTATTGCAGCCAGCGCGAGAACCGGCGTGACGGGATCCCGCTGGTTAGAGAAGCCTGTCGCCGAGAACCAGCGTGACAGGATCGTGCAGGAAAAACAATATCGGCGACACCTACAGTGAGGCCCGGAACGAACAAAAGAGAAACAAAATAGTGCAGGGCCGGGCATGACTATGTGGAATAGTGAGACAACAAAGGGTTAAAAAGTGTGAGAAGTCTTAAGGGGGAGGATTTAAGAAATAAAGGAATCTGAGGGGGAGGAGAGTTTATTTAAAGGGGAGGCGGGGACTTCCGGGCACAGTCAGTGAGAGAGACAGAAGGAGGCTGTTTTACACGTGCTGCTCCTCTGTCAGTGCTACCAGGAGGTCGCTTTTATCACGGCGCGATGGCGGGCTGCAGCGTCCAGCGGGGGGACAGAGTGGCGTCTAGGCGGCGGTGCGGTATGGGGATTGTGCGGAGGGGTCAGCGCCACGGAGGGAGGGTCGTTTCTGCGCTCGGAGGCCCGGTACACTAGGCGTTTCTCGCCCCTGCTCCTCTCCCCAGCGGCGAGCAGCGCCACATCGGTGCCCCCCCCCTTTTTTAGCGGTCCGCCGACCCCACCGGCGGGGAGCACACGGGGGTTTAGCCCCCATGAGGTGCAGAACGATCCTTGTCACTGGGGGAGCGAGGGGGGTGGGGCTGTGGGCTGTAATGGCGCCCGTTCCCTGGCAGCATGCGCAGGCCAGTGGAGATTGCGTCCCCCCCCCCTTCAACAGTGCCAGCCAGGGGGGAGAGCCAGCGGGGGAGGTGCTGGGTTACCCTGCGGCTCCACGGGGCCTGTGGGAAGCGCGGAATGGAGGAGGACAGCGGGGCGGCCCACCTGGCGATAGGCAAGCGTGGGGCTGGTGCTGCGGTGGACGGATCCGCCGAAGGGGTGAGGCCCACTGTGCAGCTGGGAATCTACGGCCCCCAGGCCTGCTGCACCTGGGAGGCTGCTTCCACCTATGGGCCCAGCTCATGAGGTGAGGTCGGGGGAGGAACGGTCCAGTTTGGAGGAAGAGGAGCAGCCTTGAGATCTCGCATCGTTGGAGTGGCAGGAGCAGCGGCTGTGGGGCCCTACCCGTCAGCTAGGTAAGATGGTCCATTGTCTCACGTCGAGTTTATTGATGCTCTTTGTCTGTTGCTGGAAGTGGGGAAATGGGGGTGCTATGCTGCGGGCACGTACGGATGCGGCAGTTGTCCCCGGGGCGTCGGGCATTTTCGCCTGGCACTTGTGGGACGGTGGGGAAACTGGGCAGTTGTTGGGGGGTTGGGAGGACCTGTTTGGGGGCCCCCGCGGGTAACCCCAGGGGTTGCCGGGGGGAAAAAGAGCAGATAGGCCCCCCCCCCCTCGGCCTTGACAGGGCCCCCTGCCCAGCGTCCGGGTGGGCAGGCTGGTGCAACGTGCGGGGTGCAGGGGGGGCCCGGGCGGGTTGTGTTTGCAGAGGCCACGTAGGGGGTTTTCCATGTGCTCCGAGCGGCTGTTGGGTGCCCATTTACGGCGGGGATTCGGATCCAGCACGGCGGGGTGAGTATGGGGAGTTCTTCTCTTGCTGCACCTTGGAGATTGTGGGTCGTTGTGCCTTGGCTGCAGGCGTTGGCTTTGTTGCCGAGCGAGCGGTCAAGGGACAACAGGCACGTTGCTCGGCTCTTGCCGGTTACACTGCGGCCAATGGGGGGGGCACATTAGGTTTCGGAGGGGGTCCGCTGGGCTGCAGTATGGTACTTCCTTTAAACAGGGAGGGGGTGGTTCGTCGATCTCTCTGGTGGGATGGCGGGATATCGGCCTATGTGGGCGCTTGGGGTTTTAGACGTGGGGCCCCCCGAGGCAGTTTTTTCTTCAAGGGGGTGGGGGGCTGGGGAGACACCCGCCTCGGTGTTTATATGGGAGCTACGGTGGACTGGGGGGTTACGGCTGTCCTGGGCAGGAGGGCATCTGCTGTGGGGGGTTCTTATCCCCTGTCCCTGTGTTTTCAGGGAAGTTGCCTGTGTCGAGGAGTTTGCGAACAAGGGGGATGGTGACGGTGGGGAGAGGGGGAAGTATGCAACCTTTTCCAAAATAGGTACCCTGATTGGGGGGGCGGCTAGGCTGTTGGCTGATGGGTGTGTAGAAGATTTCTTGGGCTGCCGTGTTCCCTGGCGGGGGTGCCGTTTATGGTGCAGTATTTACGGTCTGCTCCGAAACAAAATCTGGGGGGGGGGTTTCGGTATAAATGGAGAGGGTGGGGCATGGGGGAGGGCCCTGGTTATGATAATTAAAAAAAAAAAAAAAAAAAAAAGGAAATAATATGGTGGGAGTTGGTTTGTTCACCAATGGGAGTGGTCCCTGAGGAGGAATCAAAGGAGGTTCGTCTTATGCCCCAATTCTCGTTTCCCAGCTGGGATTCGGTTGCTGTGGGGAGGGACCCCGAAGCTGGTACGGCGTCTGATTCTTCCTTGACGTTGCTGACAGATAGGTTAGCGCTATGTGAAAGGAACATTCGGGGCTTAGCCTGACATCGAGGTAGCTTTTCATTGTTCTTCGGGGATGCTGGGGCAAGGGACCGTTGCAGGAATGGAGGTCTGGCCAGGGGTTGCTCCAGGCCTTGCAAGCAGTTTCATATGTTAGTCACGGTGGAGTGGGTGGTTGAGAATATGTTGGGCCTGTTTCCGTCGTCCGCTATTGGATACCTTTCTGGGTGTGGGGATACCGACCTCGAAAGGGGGGTGCGATTCTCCTGTCTATGTTACGGCACTTTGCAGGTGGGTTCGGCATGCCATGGGTGGCGGTTATATATACTGAGGGCTCGTGGGCGGATATTAATTTTCTGGGGCATCAGGGTTGCCCCGGATCCTCGAGTGTAGGTGGTCGGGATTGAGATTCGGGTATGTCGGGTCAGCGGGGTTTGATTGGGGTTATTAGTCTTTACTGGGCGTGTTTTACTTTTGCAGGTCGCAGCAGTCCGCGTGCAGGGATTTCTGCCGACGGCTGTCGGTGGCAACAGCTAGGGTGCAGACCAGGCCCGATTTATAAGGTTTTCTACGGAATACGAAGGGGACCGGACTGTTGGGCGCGCGTGTTGGAGGAGTATCAGGGGTGGTCGATTTGGGCTGGACCGGGGAGTAAGCTGATATTGATTGGTTGGCAGGGGCCTGGCTATGGAGTTGTGGGGGAGCCGTGTAGGAACTTGAAGAGTGGGTGGCAGTTTGACACTGTGTGCGGTACGGGTTGTCTACCGCATACCCACGTCCTAACAGATGGTGGTACGGTTGCTGCACCATTTTCGTATGGGCATTGCATACAGTTGACCACTGTTATGTATAACAGTGGTCAACTGTATGCAATGCCCATACGAAAATGGTGCAGCAACCGTACCACCATCTGTTAGGACGTGGGTATGCGGTAGACAACCCGTACCGCACACAGTGTCAAACTGCCACCCACTGCTGACTGAGGTGGCGGTAATGAGGATTGCACGGTGAGAAGGTAGGTATTTTCGCACTGGCGTTTGCCTACATATGGTTACACACTTGGGAGTGGGCATGGTACGGGGTTGGAGGTAGCTATCTAATAGTTGGCTTTGCTTTAGTTGTGGAATGTGTTCTAGGTTGGTGTTACCCTGGTTTTGTCCATTCTGTCCTTTCAGGTGAAGTGCAAATCTGCCTTGTCTGGATATAGGGGCATCTCTATGTCTGTGGGTGTTACCTTTGTTTGTCGTGCTGTCCTTTCAGATGAAGTGCACATACGCCTTGTCTGGATGTGGGGGCATCCCTATGTCTGTTGGTACTACCCTTGTTTGTCATACTGCCCTTTCAGATGCAGTGCACATACGCCTGGTCTGGTTATGGCGGCGTCCCTATGTCTGTTGGTGCTTCCCCTTTGTGTGTCGCTCTGTCCTTTCAGATGAAGTGCGCATACGCCTTGTCTGGATATGGCGGCATCCCTATGTCTGTTGGTACTACCCTTGTTTGTCATACTGCCCTTTCAGATGCAGTGCACATACGCCTGGTCTGGTTATGGCGGCGTCCCTATGTCTGTTGGTGCTACCCCTTTGTGTGTCGCTCTGTCCTTTTCAGATGAAGTGCGCATACGCCTTGTCTGGATATGGCGGCATCCCTAGGTCTGTTGGGGCTACCCCTTTGTTTGTCGTTCTGTCCTTTCAGATGAAGTGCACATACGCCTTGTCTGGTCATGGGGGCATCCCTGTGTCTTTGGTGATACCCTTGTTTGTTGTTCTGTCCTTTCGGATGAAGTGCGCATACGCCTTGTCTGGATATTGAGGCATCCCTAGGTTGTTGGGGGGCCAGGTAGGCGGAGGATAGATCAGATAACAGGCGGCTGGGCGTTTCTCGGGAGGAGGTGTGTATCCACTGGATGGGGACCCCTGGGACGGTGTGGAACAGGGTGGTACCGGAGGTGCAACATTAAGCTTGGCTCGGTCAGGCAACTGGACGTTCTGGTTCTCCGGGTGGGAGAGGATGTTTAGGGGTCAGTCTCATCGGGGGGGTACGCTCGGCTGTTTAAGTCAGAAGGTGGCACTCCGCTCAACCTTTCCCTGCCGGGTTCATGGGTGGTCCGACATTGTTGCCCGGACTACAAGATTTGGGCATTATCAGTGGCAAAGTATAATAAAGCCTGTATGTGGTGTAAAAGGTTGTGGGTGAGTGGTTTCATGTAAGGGGGT
Organism: Lithobates pipiens; assembly: GCF_037356315.1. NCBI lineage: Eukaryota > Metazoa > Chordata > Amphibia > Anura > Ranidae > Lithobates > Lithobates pipiens. The sequence continues at coordinate 5,049,942 of NW_027507892.1, read as the reverse complement.
TTGGGCTGTTATACACATGGAGTTGGAGCCTAAGGTGGGTATGTTTTCCGGGGGGCGAGGGGATTCACCTCTCGGCTGGGGGTATTGACCGGTGGGCGCTGGGTCTTTAGGAGGAGATTCAGCGGGCCCTGCGGGTGTGGAGGGGCCCTCAAGGGTAAGGGGTTATCCTTGCGGGCTGTGGCGGTGTCTTTGGTCTTTGATGGTGGCAAAATCATACGTGATGGAAGTGGTGGGGGGCTCATCGGTAGTATGTGCCCCTCTGGTTTATTCCAGTGGAACGGTGTCTGCTGGAATACGGTAATGGTTGCACTGCGGGAAGGGGGTTGTCTCCAAACTGATCATTCGGCTGGAGGCCTGTTATGGTGAAAAAGGTCCCGCAGTGTAGTGGTGGAAAGTGTTAAGTTTCGGGTACCATCATAGACCAATAGACTGTGATTTAAAAAGTTGTCGTTACAAAGGTTATATGATAAAATTGGAAAATATTTAATAGTTGGTTAATAATAAAAAGGCTGCTATGGCCATTTTTATACTCCAAACTCCTGTGTGGTCTCATTATTTTATGGGGGTAAAAGAAAAGGGGTGGGGTAGTATGTGTGGTCCAAGGACAGTAAAAGAAGGTTGGGGATATCTAGACTACACTAGTCATGTATCCGGCATTAGTCACTTGAAGTCAATCAGGAGAGGATAAAAATGGATTAAATAATACTCCTTAAAATCCAGCAATCTTCAGCTATCTTTGAAGTATTATGAATAGGGTGATCCTTGCTGGTATGGTAGGACAAATTTAGTGGATATCTGGTTGATCCTTGTCTTACTTTAACCACTTGCTGACCTCTGCACTCCAATATACGTCGGCACAATGGCAGCGGTGGACAAATGGCCGTACCTGTACGTCCCCTTTAAGAGCCGGAGCTACGCGCACGCCACATACAGCGTGACCGTGCCCGCGGGACATTGAGTCTGCCGGTCTCCTGGCGATCGTGCCGCGGAGCCGCAGAACTGGGAAGTGCCTATGTAAACAAAGCATTTCCCCCGTTCTGGCTTGTGTCATAACAGGTCATTGACATTGCACAGGTTCTCGCATTGCACCTGTGTGAACTAAGCCTTATGCCCCATACACACGGTCGGAAATTAAGATGGAAAAAGTCAGATCGGATTATGTTGTTGGAAATTCCGATCGTGTGTGGGCTCTATCAGACTTTTTCTGTCGGAATTTCCGACGGAAAAAGTTTGAGAGCAGGATCTAAAATTTTCCAACAACAAAATCCAATCTGACTTTTTCCGATCGTGTGTAGAGAATTCCGATGCACAAAGTGCCACGCATGCTCAGAAAAAATTTGGAGACGAAAGCTATTGGCTACTGGACTCTACGTAGTCCCGTCGTACGTTTTGTATGTCACCCCGTTCCGAACGATCGGATTTTCCAACAACTTTGTGTGACCTTTTATATGCAGGACAATTTGCGGGCAAAATCTGTTGGAAAAAATCCGAAGGATTTTGTGGTCGGAATGTCCGACCATGTGTATGGGGCATAAAGGTTTTACATGAATGAATAAAAGCTGATCATTGTAAGTCGTGTAAGCAGATGCAGTCTACTTCCTCCGCTGCAGGAACAAGAGGAACAGGGTTCCTTTATGGTTTCCTGAGTTACTAGGGGAAGCTATCCTATTGGATGATGCCACCCCATGTGACGGTGGCAGCCATCTTGATTCAGGCAGAGCCTATTTAGGGCCCTGGCTCCCAGGTGCGCATTTCACAAGTGGGCATTGTAAGGAAAGGTTCCTGACAAGGAGGGAAAGCGTAGAGCCTGGCACTCCTCTGGACATCTTCCTGATTGGTCACGAGATGGCCAGGCTATTTTATGCCCTCTTTAGCTGCACTGGTGGTCCAGCTGAGCATTGCTCCATCCACATTGCTGAGAACTGTGAGTTCACCCGGTTGAGCGGTCTTCCCTCCGGGTTCTGTTGTGAACTGTTTCTGCATATTTCAGTAGGAGTTCTTTATTGCACTTGTCTGTGTGAATTCTTGCCACCACACCACCCACAGCACTGTTAGTAGTAAATTGGTTTGTCTCAACACCCCAACTGCTACATCTGCAGGATATGACTTCCTGTTAGTTTAACACTCCATGGTCCCACTGTATGTAGGAACATAGACCACCCTCTTTTGTTTGCTAATGAATCTGTGGTGCAAAGTTGGTGAGCAGAAGATGAGGAGAACTTGACCAACCTTTACGCCAATCTTTGCTTTCTCTCTTGTTGTCTTTTTTCCTAAATATGTGACCAGAATGAAACCAATAGTTTGGGGCTTGTAAATCCTATTACCTTTATGGATATTTTCCTTATCGATTTAATTATACTGTCTTGGCCGTGAGCCCCATGGAAATCGATGAGTTTCTGAGGCAAACAGAGCTTAATCTCAATTAGCCCTCCTAGGTTTCAGTCAGTTGACTGTCAACTCTGTAATTGGAGTTTGTGCTGCCCAAGGCTCACCTTTATCTTTTTTTTTTGTTTTTAAAAGGCATCATCCTTTTTGCCATTGCCCAAATAATATGGATAGTACCAAAGAGAGCTGAATAATGCATAGGCTCGAAAGTGGGTATCATTATGTTACTAAGCTGAACTGTATAGGGAGCCAAATGGGCCACCTGCAATTGGTTTGCGATGTTTCTATGACAGATGAATGTATTCTGAGCCGGTTGTAGTCAAGTCACATACTATTTGTCTGCTATGGAATGATATTGCTTGTGATAGCATTGGCCGCGACAGGTCCTCTTTACAGAGAGATTGGGGATCTTTCAGACCTCATATCTCTTCTTTGTTCTCCAAAGCATCAGACTAAACCTATAGCATGGCTCTCCAGTTCTGGGAGTGCATCCATCGACATCCTCCCATGTGCGTGGCTCCCGCTCACCTCCTAGGGTGCGCCTCAGGCACACTCTGTGGCCGTTGTGCCCTTTTGGACACAGCTGATCAATCAAAGTGCCCCTTTACCATGTGATCAGCTGGGTTCAATCACAATTGGTCACATGTAAACAAACTTGCTGGTTATTGGTATTCCTTTCCTCATATGCTGTGTCTGTGTGAGAAAAGGAGAGCCAATAACTGGCAAGTCTGACAAGGCACAGTGAGTACATTGTTTACACTGATAATCAGTGAAGCTCCATCTGTGTCAATCGGTGCCAGTTATCAGTGCCCCTTAGTGCCACCTCATCAGTGCCCATCAGTGTAACATCATACAGTGGTGTGAAAAAGTGTTTGCCCCCTTCCTCATTTCCTGTTGCTTTGCATGTTTGTCACACTTAAGTGTTTCGGAACATCAAACCAATTTAAACAATAGTCAAGGACAACACAAGTAAACACAAAATGCAATTTGTAAATGAAGGTGTTTATTATTAAAGGTGAAAAAAAATCCAAACCATCATGGCCCTGTGTGAAAAAGTGATTGCCCCCCTTGTTAAAACATACTATAACTGTGGTTGTCCACACCTGAGTTCAATTTCTCTAGCCACACCCAGGCCTGATTATTGCCACACCTGTTCACAATCAAGGCATCACTTAAATAGGAGCTGCTTGACACAGTAAGGTCCACCAGAAGATCCTTAAAAGCTACACATCATGCCGAGACCCAAAGAAATTCAGGAACAATTGAGAAAGAAAGTAATTGAGATCTATCAGTCTGGAAAGGGTTATAAAGCCATTTCCAAAGCTTTGGGAATCCAGCGAACCACAGTGAGAGCCATTATCCACAAATGGCGAAGACATGGAACAGTGGTGAACCTTCCCAGGAGTGGCCGGCCGCCCAAAATTACCCCAAGAGCGCAGCGACGACTCATCCAAGAGGTCACAAAAGACCCCACAACAACGTCCAAGGAACTGCAGGCCTCACTTGCCTCAGTTAAGGTCAGCGTTCATGCCTCCACCATCAGGAAAAGACTGGGCAAAAATGGCCTGCATGGCAGAGTTCCAAGGAGAAAACCACTGCTGGGCAAAAAGAACATCAAAGCTCGTCTCAATTTCTCCACAACACATCTTGATGATCCCCAAGACTTTTGGGACAACATTCTGTGGACCGATGAGACAAAAGTGGAACTCTTTGGAAGGTGTGTGTCCAAGTATATCTGGCGTAGAAGGAACACTGCATTTCATAAAAAGAACATTATACCAACAGTAAAATATGGTGGTGGTAGTGTGATGGTCTGGGGCTGTTTTGCTGCTTCAGGACCTGGAAGACTTGCCGTGATAAAAGGAACTATGAATTCTGCTGTCTACCAAGAGATCCTGAAGGAGAATGTCCGACCATCTGTTCGTGTACTCAAGCTGAAACGAACTTGGGTTCTGCATCAGGACAATGATCCTAAACACACCAGCAAGTCCACCACCGAATGGCTGAAGAAAAACAAAATTAAGACTTTGGAGTGGCCTAGCCAAAGTCCTGACCTGAATCCTATTGAGATGTTGTGGTATGACCTTAAAACGGCCGTTCATGCTCGAAAACCCTCTAATGTAACTGAATTAGGACAATTCTGCAAAGATGAGTGGGCCAAAATTCCTCCAGGACGCTGTAAAAGCCTCATTGCACGTTATCGTAAACGCTTGGTTGCAGTTGTTGCTGCTAAGGGTGGCCCAACCAGTTATTAGGTTTAGGGGGCAATCACTTTTTCACACAGGGCCATGATGGTTTGGATTTTTTTTCACCTTTAATAATAAACACCTTCATTTACAAATTGCATTTTGTGTTTACTTGTGTTGTCCTTGACTATTGTTTAAATTGGTTTGATGTTCCGAAACACTTAAGTGTGACAAACATGCAAAGGAACAGGAAATGAGGATAGGGGCAAACACTTTTTCACACCACTGTACGTGCCTATCAGTGCTGCCTCACCAGTTCCCATCAGTGCACATCATTGCAACCTCATCAGTGCCTCCTAATCAATGCCCATCAGTATTAGTATGTTACTTGGCTGAACCATATAGGAAGCCAAATGGGCCACCTGCAATTGGCTGTAGCCAGTTGTAGCTAAGTCGCATACCATTTGTCTGCTATTAAATAATATTGCTTGTGATAGCATGGGCTGTGACAGGTCCTCTTTACAGAGAGATTGGGGATCTTTTAGACCCCATATCTCTTCTTTGTTCTCCAAAGCATCTGACTAACCCTATAGCATGGCTCTCCAGTTCTGGGAGGGCGTCTATGGACATCCTCTCATGTGCGTGGCTCCCGCTCACCTCCTGCCCTTTGGACACAGCTGATCACAGATCGCGGTAAAGGGCCAATCAAAGCGGCCCTGTCCAATCACAGCTGATCACATGTAAACAAACTTGCCGGTTATCGGCATTCTTTTCCTAATCAATGCCTATCAGTGTAGCTTATCAGTGCCGCCCCATAAGTGCACATCACTGCCGCCTCATCTGTGCCTCCTAATCAATCCCCATCAGTGCAGTTTATCAGTGCTGCCCCATCAGTGTCACCTCATCAGTGCCTCCTAATCAGTGCCACCCCATCAGTGCCCATCAGTGTCGCCTCATCAGTGCACATTAGTGCAGCCTCATCAGTGCCTCCTAATCAATGCCCATCAGTGCAGCTTATCACTACCCATCAGTGTCGACTCATCAGTGCCTCCTAATCAGTGCCCATCAGTGCAGCTTATCAGTACCCATCGGTGTACATCAGTGCAGCCTCATTAGTGCAAATCGGTGAAGAAAAAAAAATTACTTATTTGCTAAATTTTATAACAGAAACAAAGAATAACATATTTTTTTCAAAAATTTAGGGATTTTTTTTTTTTGTTTAGCTAAAAATAAAAATAAAAAAACAGCGGTGATTAAACACTACTAAAAGAAAGCTCTATCTTTCTCAAATATATAAAACATGTACCGTACAGTACAATGTACAATACAGTACAATGTCTCATGAGCGCACGTTTGTCATTCAAAGTATGAGAGCGCTGGAAGCTGAAAATTGACCTGGGCAGCAAAGGGGTGAAAGTGCCCGGTATTGAGGTGGGTATAGCTGAGATGGGTTTGATTAGCCGGTAACTCTTTCTAAACAAAAAAATGAAACCAGAAGTGTCAGTGTCAAATGAAAAAAAAAAACTGTTACTGTACCTGCTTATAAAGTGTTATCTGAAGTTCAGCTTTAAGTTTGTCAGTCATCTAAATTTACTAGTTGAGTTCATCTAACACCCACCTCCCCCCAGACTGACAATGCTGCTGTTGCTCCTTCATCCAGAGTGGAGACACCCTAAAACAGGAGGTGTGTTGCTGGTCAGATCACCAGGTAAAAAAAAAAGGAAAAAAAGCCTAAAAAAATAAAACGAATGCAGCCACCACATCTAATGATTGGTAAGCTGCAAGATTTTACATTTTTGTTGTTATGTTTAATACCGCTCTAAAATAACATAGAAATATTTAAAACTGCCAGTTCTTGTTTTTAAACTGCACAAATACAATACATGCGTCTTTTACCCAAAACTGAATTCTAAAAGTAGTTTTATCCTTTTCCCAGGAAAATAAGACCTGTTGGGACTGGTGAATATTGGCATTTGTTACTTCTGACATCAGTGTGTGAAGGTATTTGGCAGATGTGGAATGCAGCAATTGAACTTGATCTTATGGAACGCCAAGGGTTCAAGCTGACCTCACATTGGTCTCGGACGTCTACTTTTCACACTCAGGCGAAAGGGACTCTTGATGATGAATAGCACTGGTAAGGAAAGGATTCATTTGCTTTCATTACAGCTTTGGTTCTGTTCAGTGCCGGGACAAGGTCATTCAGCACCCCAGCCACCCCCCCGCCACAAAAAGTCCTCAGTAGAGCTCCCCTTCACATCAGGTATCCCCAATTGAGTCCTTCTTTACATCAGGTGTCCCTAGTAGAGTCTCCCTGTACATCAGGTGCTGCCAGTAGAGCCCCCTTTACATCAGGTATCCCCAATAGAGTCCCCCTTTATATCAGGTGTTCCCAATAGAGCCCCCTTTACATCAGGTGTCCCCAATAGAGCCCCCATTACATTAGGTGTTACCTGTAGAGCTCCCTATGCATCAGGTGTCCCCAGTAGAGTCCCCCTTTACATCAGGTGTCCCCTTGAAAGAGTCCCCCTTTACATCAGGTGTCCCCATTAGAGCCCCTCTTTACATTAGGTGTTGCCAAAAGAGTCCCCTTTACATCATGTGTCTCCAATAGCACCCTCCTTCACATCAGGTGCCCCCAATACAATCCCCCTGTACATCAGGTGCCTCAGTAGAGTACCCCCTTTATATCAGGTATTCCCAATAGAGTCCCCCCTTTATATCAGGTATTCCCAATAGAGTCTCCCCTTTATATCAGGTATTCCCAATAGAGTCCCCCCTTTATATCAGGTATTCCCAATAGAGTCCCCCCTTCACATCAGGTGTCCCCAATAGCGTCCCGCTTTACATCAGATGTCCCCAATAGCATCCCCTTTACATCAGTTGTCCCCAGTAGAGTCCCCCTTTACATCAGTTGTCCCCAGTAGAGTCCCCCTTTACATCAGTTGTCCAGAGTAGAGTCCCCCTTTACCTCAGTTGTCCCCAGTAGAGCCCCCCTTTACATCAAGTGTCCCCAGTAGAGCCCCCTTTACATTAGGTGTCCCCAACAGCATTCCCCTTTACATCAGGTGCCCCAGTAGAGTCCCATTTTATATCAGGTATTCCCAATAGAGTCCCCCTTTACATCAGATGTCCCCAGTAGGATCTCCCGTTACATCAGGTGTCCCCAGGTCGCTGCAATTGGGAACAAACAAAACAATAAATTTAGCCTGTTTTTTATATAATGTGAAATATGATGTTACGCCGAGTAAACAGATACCCAACATGTTACACTGGTGCCAAACTTCGGTACATAACATTGTAACTTCTTTAGAGTTGCAGAGGAGGTCTTAGGCTAGAATTATTGCTCTCACTCTAATGTTCACGGCGATTCCTCACATGTGTGGTTTGAACAGCGTTTACATGTGCAAGCTGTATATATGCATTCGCTTCTGCGTACGAGTGTTACTTTTTATTTTTTTTATTTTTACAATTTTCCTTTAAATTTTTTATTTTTTATAACTTTTATTCCTATTACAAAGGAATGTAATTTTCTATGGTAATCGGCCCCCAACGGCAGATTCATTCATCCGGTTCGCCAATCGCACGGGTGAGACAGTAGAAACACCGGAGGGTTTCAAGAGCTTTTTGATTGCTTTTACATTGTAGGGAATTGGCAGTGTTCTGTTAAAAACTGTCCAGCCATCGGATGGTGCCCGCCCCGTACTGCGCAGACGTAGCGCTTACTCAGCACAGAGGACAAGGAGACTCTGAAAGTCTCAGAATAAGAACGTCCAGTCCAGGTGCAAGCCTCACCATCCAAGTGGACATACGGTAGCACATAGTAACAGGGCCCCTCGTGGGCTCGCTTCACTCGCCGCGCTTCAGGCACAGCCTCTCTTCGCTCGGCTATTTTTTATTCGAACTCTATGTCCACTTGAACGGTGGGGCTAGAACCTGGACTCAGTGCGCAGGCGCCGTTCATCTTTGGAGACCTTCGGTGTCTCCTTGTCCTCTGTACTGTGCAAGCGCAGTACAGGGCGGACACTATTCGACGGGGGGACAGTATTCGACACATCACCGTCAGAAAAAGATGATATCTGAATGATGCTTGCGGCTGCACCCACATTTCTGATTTAACCACTTAAACTCAAGAACGTCATATGATCTCCACCTAAGGAGAAGTGGTTGGGCAACCATTGATTACATGTATTTGCTAATTCCCTCTAGCATTCTCCAGAGTTGTTACATTGTATCTCTTGTATGTAATTTCTATGCTTCTCAACTTCATCTAGTGGCGATACTGTGATTTTTTTTTTACTACTGCCCATTATAAAAGATCATTTGTCAATAAGATAAAATAACCTAATGAACGTTCTTCTTTTATGATGAAAGAAAGAATGTTCTCAACAATATTTCTATGAACGTTTGAGCGCAAATCTAGCCATCTACGGCCATATTTAGTCTACTGTTCTAAAGATGATGTTACAGGAGATCCAACCTAAAGGTTAAATTGGAAACCCCAGTCTTTTCCTGTACATTTTAGCTCAGTGTAACCCCCCAGTATTAATAGAGACAGGCACCAGTCTAGTGGGGTTAGACCATGATCCATACATAATGCTAGAGCAGCTTCTCTATATTTGGAGACAGACGCATTCCGAGCAGCTTGACCGATGACATCTCTGACACGTGCACCTGTTTTGTTGCAGCCAACCCAGACCTTTCCAATGTAGTGTCGGTTCACACTGAATGCAAATTTGTTTGAAAATTTGATGCATTATAAAAAACCTTGAGTCGCAAGTCTTCCAAAAACACAACGGGGGTTATTTACTAAGGGCAAATCCACTCTGCACTGCAAGTGCGCTTGAAAGTGCAGTCGCTTTAAATCTAAGGGGTAGATCTGAAATGAGTGGAAGCTCTGCTGATTTTATTATCCAATCATGTGCAAGCTAAAATGCTGTTTTTTATTTTCCTTGCATGTCCCCCTCGGATCTACAGCGACTTTACTTCCAAGTGCACTTTCATTGCAAAGTGGATTTTCCTTTAGTAAATAACCCTCATTGTGTTCAGTGACGGTCCTTCACACCTATGCATTGCGATTGCTATGTGAATGCGATGCGGAAACAGAAAGGGTCCTGTGCGAGTTTACTGCATTGCTGTGTGATTTTCAATGGAAACCGACATGAAAGCGCGTCTTGTGTGTCATATGTGTGCAAATACTGCTTTTTCTGTGTAGATTTTTACATATTTATCCCCTCGCAGAAATTGCAGCCATGCTCAATCCCATCCCCACATCAAATCATTCTCTGAAGCTATTACCTTTTGTACCACCAGCCCCTCCCTTTAGAATGTAAGCTTTACGAGTCAGGCCCTCCTGTACCTTTTGTATTGAACTGTACTGTAATTGTGTTGTCCCCCCTCCCCCATACATTGTAAAGCGCTGCGTAAACTGTTGTCGCTATATAAATCGTGTATAATAATCCAAAAACGCAATTGAATTCTCATTACAATCGCACTGTCTTTAACACAAATTGCAATGCAAAATCGCACTGAACTCCAGCAAAACTCCGCATGAGAATCGCACCCATGAGTGTGAACCCAGACTAAGCCCCCGTTCCCACCAGTGCGACTTGTCATGCAAATTGACAGGTCATCTGGGGCCATTTATGAATGGTCTAAGGACATGAACTGCTTAAATATGATCCTCAGTAGCCACAAAGGGTACAAATTCACTTTGTGAGCACCAAATACCCTTGCGGCTTTACCGTCCCACCGACGAGCCCCAAGATAGAGCGGTTGGTTCCACCGGCTTACTATAGAGCTTGTCGAGGACCAGAAGGTCTATGAGTTCTATGGTATAGTAAACCGGAAGCAAGGATTTTTATCACTTCCAGTATCCCCTAATGTAAACAGCAAATAGTGAAAGCATCTGCTCACACTGATCTTGGTGTTTTGAATGCTTTTAAGGGCAGAGAGGACATCTGGGGTCTAAACGACCCCAGATCTCCCCATAAAGAGTGCCTGTCACTGCCTATTGCTGTCAGAAGGGATGTTTACATTCCTTGTGACAGCATTAAAAGTGATTTAAAAAAATAAAGATTTAAAGAAAGTGTAAAAATAAAAATAAAATAAAAAATATTATAAAAAATATATATATATTTTTTAAAGCACCCCGTCCCCCCATGCCCATGCACAAAAGTGAATGCATACGTCTATCCCGCACACATACGTAAATGGCAATCGCACCACACATGTGAGGTATCGCCGCAAACATTGTAGCGAGAGAAATAATTCTAGCAACAGACTTCCTCTGTAACTCTAAACTTCTAGCCTGTAAAGGTTTTTAAAGCGTTGCCTATGGAGATTTTTTAATGCCGCAATTTGTCGCCATTCCACAAGCAATTTTGAAGCCTGACATGTTGGGTATATATTTACTCGGTGTAACACCATCTTTTATAATTTATCCAAATATTGGGTATTATATAGTTTGTGTGCATTACAATTCATTAAAGTGTATTTTTTTTTCTAATTTGCATTTGAAAAACCTCTGTGCAAATACTGCGTGACAGAAAATTGCAAAAACCATAATTTTATACTCTAGGGCCTCTGTTAAAAAAAAATAATGTTTAGGGGTTTAAAGTCATGTTCTAGTAAAAAATACAGATGTTTTACTTGTAAAGAAAAAAACCTGGTCTTCAAGTGGTTTGAAGGAGAGTGTTACATAGTAGGGGAGGTTGAAAAAAGACACAAGTCCAACCTATGTGTGTGATTATATGTCAGTATTACATTGTATATCCCTGTATGTTGCGGTCATTCAGGTGCTTATCTAATAGTTTTTTGAAACTATCGATGCCCCCCTCTGAGAATACCGCCCATGGAAGGGAGTTCTACATCCTTGCCGCTCTTACAGTAAAGAACCCTCTGCGTGGCCACTTTTTTCTTCAAATTTTTAATGAGTGGTCACATGTCTTGTTAAATTCCCTTCCAAAAAAATGTTTTATCCCTATTGTGGGGTCACCACTATGGTATTTGTAAATTGAAATCATGTCCCCTCTCAAATGTCTCTTCTCCAGAGAATAAGTTCTCACAACCTTTCCTCATAACTAATATCCTCCAGACCCTTTATTAGCTTTGTTGCCCTTCTTTGTACTCGCTCCATTTCCAGTACATCCTTCCTGAGGACTGGTGCCCAGAACTGGACAGCATACTCCAGGTGTGGCTGGACCAGAGTCTTGTAGAGCGGGAGAATTATCATTTTATCTCTGGAGTTGATCCCCTTTTTACGTTCAAAATATTTTATTTTCGAATACAGCATAGGAAACAAGATACAGGCCCACATGGCCAACAGATGACTTAATACAGCACTAGAACAATGCATATAAATACAATTAAATAAAACAACCATATGCCTAGGTGAGTCGGATCCACCCAACAAAGAGTAAGTGAGGTCTAGTAGTCCTACCCAAACCAGTACTCCTTAAAGGGAGAGCACTGATCAAGGAAGGGCGAAATTCAGAGATGTCCACTGAAGATCCCTGACCACGTGGTCTGGGAAGAGCCCCAGCGGTCCCTGGGTCACTCGGCACCCCTCGCGGGATCATGCTGTGCCGAGTGAGGGACCTAACCAGAGAGCCTCCGCTCATGGGAGACCATCCCTTCCACCCCTACAATCGCCTAACGGATCACTTCTGTCACTACTATGTATACATGTGAAAAATTTGAGGTCAACTGTCGGCCATCCGAGCCAAGCATGAAAGTAAAGAGGGGAAAAGAAGGAGGAAGAAGGGGTAGAGAGGGGTAAAGAGGAAAGAAAGGGGGATCCAGTAGAGTGAGCCAGATTTAAAACAAAGTTCCGTGCCAACTACCTAAGTGCCAATGATCTAGAGACAATTGCGAGTGATCATCGCCCCAATGGGGCATGATTCAAGGAGATGCCCATATGAAGAGCCCATGGTTCCCAAACAATGTCAAATTTAGAGCGGAAGTCAGAGATTATGCTAGCCATTTTCTCTTGTGCCATTATCCAGGAGATTTTTCTCTGAGCAGCCTTGACAGAAACAGAAGGCTGTTTCCAAGCTTTTGCAATGGTGAGTTTGGCTCCTATCAGAATAAATCGTATCAGTTTCATAGTATGTCTTGAGGTCTTGACAATTGGAGCATTAAGGAGAGCGATGGTAGGGGACCTGGGGGCTCGGAACCCAGCGATCCCATCAATAATTTTAAAGATTTTTCGCCAAAAGGGGCGTAACCTGGGGCACTCCCACCATATGTGGGCCAGAGTGCCCGTGAGGCGACAACCCCTGAAGCACAGCGGGTCAGTAGAGGGGTACATGCTGGCCAGCCTAGCTGGGGTGTAGTACCAACGTAGCATAACTTTTAGACTGGCCTCTGCTAGAGACGTGTTAAGGATTCCTTTGTAGGATAATGAGATCGCCGTGTGCCAGGGCCCCAGGTCCCAATTAAACTGCAAGTCCTCCTCCCATTTGAGCATAATTGAAGTCTTAAATTTGGGCTGCGTCAGTGAAGAGTAAATGCAAGAGATACCTCCCCTCTGCTCCGGACCCTGACCACACCATGTCTCATACTCTGTGAAGCTAGGAGGGAGAGGTTTTTCGGTCCAAATGGAGTGTAGAAAGTGAGAAATTTGATGGAATCTGAATCTCTCCGTCAGTGGTAGATCTAGATTCTTAATAAAGTGTTTAAGAGGGAAGGGTCCTGACCTAGAGAAGAAATGCCCAATCCGGTACAGCCCTTTGTCCAACCACCATTTGAAAGCTGAAATATTTTGACCTGGGGGGAATGCTGGGTTATTAAACAGGTGTGCTAACGGTGTAACCGGAGACGAGATGGAGTTGAAATTGCGAGTCTTATCCCAGAAGGCTATAGAGTGTGATAGTGTAGGTGCTAGTATCGGGGGTCTCTCTTTTGGAGAAGACCACATTAGAAAGTCTAGAGTGTGGCGTGGAGCGGCATGTCTCTCAATCCCAACCCAGTCCGGTTTTTCAAACTTAGAGTAAATGATCGAGATCTGCGATAGCCTGGCTGCTACGAAGTAGTGTTGGAGGTTGGGAAGACTGAGTCATCCCTTCTTCCTGTGATGATATAAGATGCCTTGGGGGATCCTGTACCCCTTCTTGCCCCAAACAAACTGAAGCAGCTTACTCTGGAATGACTTCATATGCTTTCTGATGATAGGAATGGGTAGGGAACGAAATAAGTACAAGAGTCTGGGCAGGAGGGTCATTTTAATAGAATTAATCTTCCCTAACAATGAGAGATTGTGACCGGCCCAAGTGTTAAGATCTGAGGCTAACTTGGAGAGCATAGGGGGGTAATTGGTGCTGTACAAGGATTCGATTTTAGGTGTTAAGTACACCCCTAGATATTTGATGGCTGTGTCATTCCATTCAAAGGGAAAGGACTGACGCAGTTGGTCAACCATTTGCGGTGGCAGAGAGATGTTCATAGCCAGGGATTTGTTATAATTCACTTGTAGTCCAGAGATCTTAGAGAAATCTCCAAGGGTTTGGAGAAGATTCGTAAGGGAGGTGATAGGGGAGGTGATGAATAAAAGGATATCATCCGCATATAGCCCAAATTTATGTATTTGCGGCCCACAGTTTACCCCTTTTATATTATGGTTTTCCCTCAGAGCGATAGCAAGAGTTTCAATTGCCAGGGCGAAAATCAGCGGGGAGAGAGGACACCCCTGTCTGGTCCCTCTCGCAATCTGTATAGGCTCAGAGTAATGACTCTGAAGCCTTATTCTGGCTTGGGGGGTGGAATATAGGGATTTGATCAGCCCCATGAACCTACAGTGGTGTGAAAAAGTGTTTGCCCCCTTCCTCATTTCCTGTTCCTTTGCATGTTTGTCACACTTAAGTGTTTCGGAACATCAAACCAATTTAAACAATAGTCAAGGACAACACAAGTAAACACAAAATGCAATTTGTAAATGAAGGTGTTTATTATTAAAGGTGAAAAAAAATCCAAACCATCATGGCCCTGTGTGAAAAAGTGATTGCCCCCTAAACCTAATAACTGGTTGGGCCACCCTTAGCAGCAACAACTGCAACCAAGCGTTTGCGATAACGTGCAATGAGGCTTTTACAGCATCCTGGAGGAATTTTGGCCCACTCATCTTTGCAGAATTGTCCTAATTCAGTTACATTAGAGGGTTTTCGAGCATGAACGGCCTTTTTAAGGTCATACCACAACATCTCAATAGGATTCAGGTCAGGACTTTGGCTAGGCCACTCCAAAGTCTTCATTTTGTTTTTCTTCAGCCATTCGGTGGTGGACTTGCTGGTGTGTTTAGGATCATTGTCCTGCTGCAGAACCCAAGTTCGTTTCAGCTTGAGTACACGAACAGATGGTTGGACATTCTCCTTCAGGATCTCTTGGTAGACAGCAGAATTCATAGTTCCTTTTATCACGGCAAGTCTTCCAGGTCCTGAAGCAGCAAAACAGCCCCAGACCATCACACTACCACCACCATATTTTACTGTTGGTATAATGTTCTTTTTATGAAATGCAGTGTTCCTTCTACACCAGATATACTTGGACACACACCTTCCAAAGAGTTCCACTTTTGTCTCATCGGTCCACAGAATGTTGTCCCAAAAGTCTTGGGGATCATCAAGATGTGTTGTGGAGAAATTGAGACGAGCTTTGATGTTCTTTTTGCTCAGCAGTGGTTTTCTCCTTGGAACTCTGCCATGCAGGCCATTTTTGCCCAGTCTTTTCCTGATGGTGGAGGCATGAACGCTGACCTTAACTGAGGCAAGTGAGGCCTGCAGTTCCTTGGACGTTGTTGTGGGGTCTTTTGTGACCTCTTGGATGAGTCGTCGCTGCGCTCTTGGGGTCATTTTGGGCGGCCGGCCACTCCTGGGAAGGTTCACCACTGTTCCATGTCTTCGCCATTTGTGGATAATGGCTCTCACTGTGGTTCGCTGGATTCCCAAAGCTTTGGAAATGGCTTTATAACCCTTTCCAGACTGATAGATCTCAATTACTTTCTTTCTCAATTGTTCCTGAATTTCTTTGGGTCTCGGCATGATGTGTAGCTTTTAAGGATCTTCTGGTGGACCTTACTGTGTCAAGCAGCTCCTATTTAAGTGATGCCTTGATTGTGAACAGGTGTGGCAATAATCAGGCCTGGGTGTGGCTAGAGAAATTGAACTCAGGTGTGGACAACCACAGTTATAGTATGTTTTAACAAGGGGGGCAATCACTTTTTCACACAGGGCCATGATGGTTTGGATTTTTTTTCACCTTTAATAATAAACACCTTCATTTACAAATTGCATTTTGTGTTTACTTGTGTTGTCCTTGACTATTGTTTAAATTGGTTTGATGTTCCGAAACAC
The DNA here is from genome assembly GCF_037356315.1 of Lithobates pipiens. Classification (NCBI taxonomy): domain Eukaryota; kingdom Metazoa; phylum Chordata; class Amphibia; order Anura; family Ranidae; genus Lithobates; species Lithobates pipiens. Next base: position 5,034,023 of record NW_027507892.1, on the reverse strand, counting down.
TTAAGTGTGACAAACATGCAAAGGAACAGGAAATGAGGAAGGGGGCAAACACTTTTTCACACCACTGTATCTCCAAAACCCCATCTTTCCATGAGCAGCAGGAGGTAGTTCCAAGAAACTGAATCAAAGGCTTTTTTTAAATCTAACGAAAGGAGCATACCTTCTTGTTTAGGACCACCGTCCCAATTTGATTGTAAGATCGAAATAATATCAATGGCCCTTCGGATTTGGTCTGGCCCTTGCCTTCCGGGGATGAATCCCACCTGATTTTTATTGACATATAGGGAAATTAAGGAAGCCAGTCTGTTTGCTAGCATTTTAGTTAGGATCTTAAGATCACAATTAATAAGGGAGATCGGGCGATAATTGTCTACAATTTCTGGGTTCTTGTCTGGTTTGGGGATCACAGAGATAAAAGCTGAGTTAAGGAGTGGGTCAAGCAGGTCCCCTTTGGTCTTGTGATTACAAAATTTGGCCAAGTGCGGGGCTAAAGTGTTTGCAAACTTTTTGTAGTAGGTGTTAGATAACCCATCTGGCCCAGGAGCTGAGTTCCCTTTTAACCCCTTAATAGTATCAAGTACTTCCTCTTCCGTAAAGGGGGCCTCAAGGACGTCCCTGTGTGCATTAGAAATACTAGGGATAGGTAGCGTTTCTAAAAAGGAGTTGATGTCGTCCTGATGATCAGACTTGGGAGCAGAATAGAGATTAGCACAAAAGTTTTGGAAGGCTTCCAGGATTTTCGCTGGATTTGACGATAGGCCTGTCCCTGGAAGTCTTATATGGGGCATAAAGTGAGATCTCGGTTTGGAGGCGAGCATAGTACCTATTGTATCCTTTTGAGTGTAGAATTTATTACCACTCCATCTAATACTTTTTTCTGCCCGGGTCGTGAGAACCAGGTTGAGTTCCAGCTTTATTTTATCTAATTGAGGGATGTTTTCTCTTATGCCGCGTACACACGAGCGGACTTTTCAACATCCAAAGTCCAAAGGACTGAGTCCGTCAGACTATCCGATCGTGTGTGGGCTGCAACAGACTTTTGACTCGCCAAAGTCCGAAGGACTTTAGAATATGGAACATGCTTCAAATTTTTCCGAAGGAACTCCGCCGGACCCGGTCCCCTTCGAAAAATCCGCTCGTGTGTATGCTACTCCGACGGACTAAAACCGACGCTAGGGCAGCTATTGGCTACTGGCTATGAACTTCCTTATTCGAGCCGAGTCGTACGTCATCACGTTCGAATCCGTCGGAGTTTAGTGTGATCGTGTGTGGCCAAGTCCGCTCAGCCGAAAAGTCTGTCAGAACTCCGTCGGAATTCCAGCAGAACTCCGACGGAACTCCTTCGGAAGTCTGTCGGACATAAGTCCTCTCGTGTGTACGGGGCTTTAGAGGGTTTTTTTTATGTTTCGCTCTGAGATCTGCGTATTCCTTTTCTAGTCTAGCTATGTCGGAGGTTCTTTCCTTTTTCAATTGTGTGGCCAACTTTATAAATTCACCCCTAATAACGGTCTTATGCGCCGCCCAGACTGTCTCCATAGACGTGTCTTTAGTAGTTTTGAGTTTGAAGTATTCCTGTAGGGCTGATTCTATACTGGGGATTCTGCTAGGATCCGTAAGGAGGGATTCGTTAAGTCTCCAGGTTTTGAAGCCCGGGGACTGGTTTGTGAGGTGTAAGTACAGTATCACTATCGCGTGATCTGAGAGGACAGTATCTTTAATCAGTGAGCGCTCAGCGGAGGGAAGTGAGTGACTTTGAATGAGAAGGTGGTCTATCCTGGCATATGTGTTATGAGGAGCCGAGTAATGCGTGTAGTCCCTGGCGGTCGGGTTCAGTTCCCTCCATGCATCCGTCAAGCCCTGAGAGTGCAACAGTTTTGCTATTCTATGGCTGACTTTGCGCGGGCGAATGAGCTGTTGTCCTGGAGGTTTAGTTCTGTCTAGTTCCTGTTCAAAAGCAACGTTAGAATCCCCTCCAAAAATCACTTTACCTTCAAGCATGGGGTTAAGGGTGTGGAAGAGTTTCGCAAAAAACTTATCTTGCCCCTTGTTCGGGGCATAGTATGACACCAAAGAGTACAATTGCCCTTCCACTAGGCCTTTCACCAAGATAAACCTGCCATCAATGTCCCTGAAAACAGAAGTCAGAGAGAAGTCGCAGTCCCTAGCAAGGAGAACCGCTACCCCCTTGTCTTGTCCTCGGCATTCGCGAGGAAAAAATTAGGATAGTGAGCATGCAGGAAAGAAGGGCTGTACCGGATCGGGAAGTGCGTCTCCTGAAGGAATACAATATCTAATCTAAGGGATTTATACAGGCTGAACAGTTTCTTGCGTTTAAGGGGAGAATTTAGCCCTTGCGCATTATGAGAAGCCAGCTTCAATAACTTAGGAATGGTGTTAGCCATGGGAGCAGAGGATCAGATCGCAGGCACATACATCTTCACTTACTATTGGTAGAAAATTTTTGGGACGGGTGAAACACCTCCCTGACTCGGAGGGAATCGGGCTGTAAGCATCTCTAGTGGAGGAGCATCTGAAAAGAACATAACAATTAATGATGGCAGTATAGCAAGCGTATAGCACTCTACCTGAGGGGGGGGGGGGGGAGTAGAGAAAAGTCTCCCAAGAAAAGCACCAACCACCGGAGGGGAGAGAGAAGCTCCGGGGTCGGATATCTCCGAAAAGGATAGAGAAATCACAGAGAGAGGACTCTCGGAAGTCCTAGCCCCTGAAAGCCCGAAGGATTACAGGGGATAGGCAAAGGCACATGTGTACCGCCCCGGACCAAGGGGCTCCTGAAAACTAAATAAGCATGGTACTAAAACGGCATGAAGAAACTAAACTTATAAAGTCCACCAGGAACAAACATAGAACAATTGGAAAAACATTGAATTGCGGCTTAAGCAATTAGCCCCACTAAGAGAGTTGCTATATATAAAAAAAAGAAAAAAAAAAAGAAAAAAAAAGTAAGAGAAAATACACTCTCTGCTTGTGCGAGGACCATATTGAATATCCAGCGTGCACAGACTTCTTTAGCTAACAGACATGAGCAGCGTAGACATATACCTTGAACCTTGTAGAAGAAAAAAAAAAAAAAAAAAAGGAGTCCCGGTGGTAGAGACGGGGACACAGGCCCCCTTCAAAAAAGAGAAGCCTGTAAGGTGAGGCTACCCATGGGAAGTCAACATGAGGTGGGTCGGGTTATGCGACCATCTCCGATCAAGAATGTTGAAGAAAAAGGTCTTGTCCAGGGAACTTCAGGTGTGACCATTGTCTCCAGAGCGTCTCGATTTGGATTTGGACCAAAGCGGGATTGATGGGCTGACTGGGGGAGGTCTTTTTGCAGAGCTCGGTGGAGCTGCTGATGTATCCATTCCGGCGTCTTGGGAGATAATCTTCAAGCGAAGAAGGATTTGTTCTCCAGAGGAAAAATTTGCAAATGAGTAGTTTTGCCCCTTATGTGTGAACTTAACCGCGAAAGGAAATGCCCATTTATATTTGATGTCCTTCTGTATTAGAGCATTCAAAAGTGGTTTCAAGGCACGTCTGCGTTGAATGGTTGAAGGGGCCAGATCTGCAAATACTTGAATCGCATGGCCTTGACATGACACCCGAGGAGCCAAACGGGCCTGCTTCATCACTTCCTCCTTAACTGCATAGTGATGCGGTTTGACTATTATGTCTCTGGGGAGGCCATCCTTCCTGGGGGGCCCCAGGGCCCTATGAGCTCTATCAAGTTCCAGACGTTGAGGGTCAATATTGGGCAATAGCGATTTGATCAGGTCCTGAGTTGCAGCAGTCACGTCCGTGATTGACTCAGGCAGCCCTCTGATTCTGAAGTTATATCGTCTCGACCTGTTCTCAAGGTCGTCAATACGCGAAAGAGCAGTGTCCAACTGGTCCTGCATCGAATGGATCAAATCAGAGTTCTGATTGGCGACTGCAGCTGTAACGTCTAGCTTAGATTCTATAGCTTCAATTCTATGGCCAATATTCTGTAGGTCTGATTTGATCTCGCCGGTGATTTTTGCTGCTGTAGAGGCCAGACCCCTTTCCAGTAACATAGAGAGTTTAACAAAAAGGTCCGCTGTGGACAGGTCTTGCTCCTGGGGGAACTGTTCTGTTGTGAGGGGAAGGCCTCCGTGGGAGACAAGGCCTGGTCTGCCATGGACAGTCCTATCAGGGACTCCGTAGAGGCCGGTGATGGGGTTCCTAGCTGGGGGAAGTTCCCATGGAGGATAGGATTATACTTCAGGATCGCCGGGGATAGCACTTGCCTGAGGTCAGCGGTGTGTTCAGTGCTGTGGGCTGGAGGCTGTCTGTGTGCTTCGGCCGCGGCGGCCATCTTGGTACACCCCGCTCGAGAAGCCGCTTCAAATTGCGGCACTAAATCGCGCCTAGTCGCGGCAGCGGACATTCAGGGGGATTCCCTGGGTGTTCGGGAGACAGGGGCCTCGGTGTGTCACCTTCCCGGTGCGCTGTTAGCCGCTCTGAGAGCTCCGTTGGTCTGGTGTGGTGTGGAGGATCAGGCGCTGGCGGCCATCTTGGATCCCTCGCGCATGCGCACTTTTGATCCCCTTTTTAATGCCAATATTCTGTTTGCTTTGTTAGCAGCAGCTTGGCATTGCATGCCATTGCTGAGCCTATCATCTACTAGGACCCCCAGGTCCTTTCCATCCTAGATTCCCCCAGAGGTTCTCCCCACAGTGAATAGATTGCATTCATATTTTTGGCACCCAAATGCATTACTTTACATTTTTCTACATTGAACCTCATTTGCCATGTAGTTGCCCACCCCTTTAATTTGTTCAGATATTTTTGCAAGTTTTCCACATCCTGTGGAGAAGTTATTACCCTGCTTAGCTTAGTATCGTCCGCAAATACAGAGATTGAACTGTTTACCCCATCCTCCAGGTCATTTATTATCAAATTTAGCAGGATTGGTCCCAGCACAGAACCCAGGGGGACCCCACTACCCACCCCTGACCATTCCAAGTACTCACCATTTATCACCACCCTCTGAACTCGCCCTTGTAGCCAGTTTTAAATCCATGTACTCACTCTATGGTCCACTCCAACGGACCTTATTTTGTACAGTAAATGTTTAGGGGGAACTATGTCAAATGCTTTTACAAAATCCAGATACACTATATCTACGGGCCTTCCTTTATCTAGATCGCAGCTCACCTCCTCATAGGAGGTTAGTAGATGTTTGGCAAGAAAGATTCTTCATGAATCCATGCTGATTACTGCTAATGACACCGTTTTCATTACTAAAATCTTGTATATAGTTCCTTATTATCCCCTCAGTATACCGCTTCCTAAGTCTGAATATAGATATCAGATATTCCAACTGCTCACAAGCACAAAACAAGACGACGCTTGCTTAGCTGCTCAACATGGACTGATTTATTAGAACCAAAATGCCAAGTATTTATAATACAGTAGAAGACTAAAACCTAACCTAATTAGCATGAGCTAATTATCTAAATCAACACTCAGACTAGTTGACTGAGGGATAAGACTTTTTGGCTCCTAGCTCACTAACAATTCAATAAACATTACCATAAACATCAACACAGGGTTAATTAGCCCAAACAACAATGTGTGGAATACTATTACAAGCCAGACTAGACTCATTTACATTATGCAAGCCAACAGACAGGTGGCTGGAGTTCATGACATTAGCATCTGGCAGTGTGTGTCCCAACAGCATGAGGCAACATACATTATATATACATATATACAGCATTGAACCTGACTAGCACAGATTATAGTGGAATTTGGGTTAAGGTATCCCCGCGCTGTCGTCAAGGGCCTAAACTATTTAAAAGGATAGGTTGCAGCAAACTACCGACAGGGGTATGAACCCTAACCCCCAGATAATAAAAATGAAAATCAAATAGATGGTGTTGCGCTACCTGAACTAGATATAAATATAAAGAGCCTAATACTGGAAGAAATAAAATCTAGCTATAAATCAACTAGCCTATCTTAAATAGAAATTAAAGTGCCTTGTGCTATGGAGGAACCAGTGTATTATAAAACTTAAATTCCAGAAATCATGTGTTTATATATCAACATAAGTAACTAAGTAAAAGGAAAAACTATTCCATAAAGTGCAAATGTCTTATGTTAAAACGTGCAATTCATAGTGCATGATTACAAAAAATTGGTAAAATACAGTCTTTAGTGAAGTTAAATAAAGTGCCAGTGATAATTAGTTCCGTAATCTTCTTAAAAAAAAAACAAAAAAAAAAAAAAATTATTAAATATGTATATAAGACAGTCTATATATAAGCTGAAATAGGTGCTCAGTGACTTGTTCAGTGCTTCTCAAAAAGAAAAACAGGTGCCAGCAATCGTGTTGTAATTTCTGTGTCTCCAGTATACACGGCACACTAGGTAAAATGGCCCCTTACCTTACTGCTGTAAGGTAAACAGCAAATCAAGCAGCAAAAACAAGGGTCCAGGGATTCTATCCCAATTCCTAGCAGGTGGATATTGGTCCCCTCAGGTAGGTATTTTTCCTCTCAGATAGTTTCCATATAGATCTTTGGCTTCAGTATAACTCCCAGAGGTCTCCACGCATTCCTCTCCCTGTGAATGACAGGGAGAGGAATGCGTGGAGACCTCTGGGAGTTATACTGAAGCCAAAGATCTATATGGAGATTATAGTGGGGTTCTCATTCACCATGTACCCCTTAAAATCCAGGGCCCATAATCAGTCGGCAAGAGGCTCGCATTCAGTCCTCTCAAAAAGCCTGTGTCCCGGCTAGGTCTGTCACAGAGCCCTTTTTAAATATTGGTGGTACATTGGCTTTTCTCCAATCAGCTGGTACCATTCCAGTCAGTAGACTGTCTGTAAAAATTAGGAACAAAGGTCTGGCAATTGCTTGACTGAGTTCCCTAAGTATCCTCGGATGCAAGCCATCTGGTCCTGGTGATTTATTAATGTTAGGTTTCTCAAGTCTAATTTTAATTCTCTCCTCTGTTAACCATGGAGGTGCTTCCTGTGGTGTGTCATGAGGATTAACACTGAAGCCCCCAATTCCCTTGAGAAGAATAAATTCAATACCTTCGCCATCTCCCCATCCTTTGTAACCAGATGTCCTTCCTCATCCTTTATGGGGCCAATATGGTCTGTCCTCCCTTTTTTACTGTTTTTATACTTAAAGCGGTGTTCCAAACAATGAAGCTGCTGACTTTTAATAAGGACACTTACCTGTCCAGGGAGCCAGCAATGTCGGCCCTCCGAGACCGACCCGTCCATCGGATCAGGCGCCGGCACCGCCATCCTAACGAAGGGAAACAGGCAGTGGAGCCTTGCAGCTTCACTGCCCGTTTCTTATTGCGCATGCGCTAGTCGTGCGGCTCTTTGAGAATGGGCGGCTGCCTACTGGGACACACAAATGTTTAATATATTTCAAATAGACTGTTATGTTAATGTTTTTTTAAGGGCTCTCCTGTGCTATGTGTCTTTCGTGTTCTATCTTAGCCACCCTAATTGCACCCTTACATTTCTTGTTGCATTTTTACAATGGAGTTAAGCCTTCTAGGACTTTTGTTCACTCTTTTAAATGTATTACCCAATGGCATGCATTGGCTAATGCCCTTATTTAATATGCTCTTAAAGCAAACCCATCTCTCCTCCGTGTTCTTTGTTCCTAAGATTTTATCCCAGTACATGCCTTCTAGCAAGGTACGTAGTTTAGGGAAGTTGTCTCTTTTGAAATTCAGTGTCTTTTTATTCACCTTATGTTTTCTATTTGTGTGACTTATACTGAAGCCAATTGACCTGCGATCGCTGTTTCCTAAATTGCCCAATATTTCCACATCCGTGATCAGGTCTGTATTGTTGGTAATCAGAAGATCCAGTAACGCTTTATTTCTAGTTTGTGCGTCTACCATCTGAACCATGAAATTGTCCTACAAGACATTTAGGAACTGGCGAGCTGAATGCGTGGTTCCCTCCGCCCAGTCTATGTCTGGGTAATTAAAATCTCCCATTATGATAACACTTTCCATCCTTACTGCTAATCCAACTTGTGATAGGAGATCTGTCTCCCCCTCCTCCCTCAGGTTAGGGGGTTTATAGTATACTCCCAGTATTATTTTCTCCTTAGCTTCATCCCTCTGGAGCTCAACCCATAAGGATTCCACCTCCTCCCTAGCTCCCTTAGTGATGTTATCTCTCACATTCACTTGTACATTATTCTTGATATATAGGCATATCCCGCCCCCTTTTTTAACCTCTCTATCCTTGCGATAAAGGGTATACCCTTGAATGGTTGCCATCCAATCATGAGAGCTGTTGAGCCAGGTCTCTGAAACCACAAAATCCAAATCCTCCTCGTACAACAGTATCTCTAGTTTTCCCATCTTATCCGCCAGGCTCCTGGCAATGGTGAACATGCCATGTCGTTTAGACCGGTCGCATACAACCCTCTGTAGCTGGGGCTTCCAATGTTTGCCAAAATGGCTGTATCCTTGGGCAAGTCCAAATAATGTAGTAAAGTGTTCCTGATTTGTTGTGGCACCTCCAGCAGTGACCAGATATGTTGAGATTCAGAGTGTGTAGTTAGTCAGGGCTGTGATACCAGTAATATAAGATCTTGAACTGGTTTCCCATGTAATCAGTGCAGGTAGAGGTTTTGTAGGCTCTCTTCCAAAATATACTCCATTCCTCTGGAGAGAATTGTTTGCTCAGTATCTGAGCCCATTTACTCATATAGTCATGTTTCAAGGGTGTGTCGGCCTGTGGTGTCACCAAGAGTTGATTTATACTTGAGATGAATCCTCTGCAGTTTGCTCCGGTAAAGTAAAGATTTTCAAAAGGGGTGGGCGTGAGAAGGTCAGCCGGGGAGAGATAGATTGTGCAAGGTGTTTGATTTGGAGATAACTGAATAACGCTTGTGGGGGCAGGTTGTATTGTTCCTGTAATGTTGTGAAAGGCAGGAAGGATTTTGACTGCATCTGTAAGAGAACTGCTGTGACATGCATATATTATGGCTAATAAAATTGTGCACAAGATGTAGCTCCCTGGTGTTTAGGTAGGGTTGCTAACAAATTTAGTTTGCCAGGTAGTAATTTTCCTGGATAATTGTTAGGAGGTCCACTCATTTCTCCCCCAATTATGGAATTGCTGCACTTTTCTCTTCTGTCACTAGGTGGCATTGTAGCTGGTGACATTAGATAGACAAGGGCATAGCAAGGACAGATTATGAATGGATGGCGTGTCTTAGTCAATGGGCCATTGCTTCTTTAGGCTCCTTGACCAGCTGGGAGAGCCTATTTATTTGGGTGGAGTCAGGTGATCGGGGTTCTGTGCCACCTGGATGGCTGTCTGGGTGGATGTAGGTTATGTCCCCTGTGGCTGCTAGGCCGGAAGCCTGAGGCCTGGCTGCTAGGCTGCCTGAGGCCTGGCTGCTAGGCTGCCTGAGGCCTATCCAGGAGCAAGATAAGCAGTGTAGGGTTGGGACTGCGGGATTGTAGTCCAGCCAAGTTGGGAAGGTTCAGCTGGACAGGGAACCAGTTGTGGTCGCAGGTAGAAGGGAAGCTGTCGCCACTAAGGGACCATCCACCTTGTTACCGGAGACTACTTACTGTGAGTAAGCTGAAGCAAGTACCAGAGCAGTTTTCTCACCAACCGGGGATGGTGAAGAAGTGGGAAAGCATCCGCAAGTGTGAAGCCAGGGACCCAGCAGGATAGCGGGGGTGATGCTTGAGGAGTATACAGCGGGATAGCTATGGAAAGGCTCAGGGGATCCAGTGACGAATGGGATCAGGATGTCAAGTGAGACTGGGAGCTCAGTGAGTGAAGATCTACAGTGGGATACTGTAAGATAAGAAAAAGGACTGTTCTGTATTACCAAGAGTTATGTACAACTACCATTAGTGACTGTTGCAAGATTAGTTGCCATAGGAGACAGCGGTCCTACCGATACAAAAGTGTTATCCGGCTGGAGGCCTTACACTGTTTAGCTGTCTACCTATAGAAGTCTCGGAGTCTACCAACTACCATTGCATCTACTCTGACCCTAACCCTCTCTCCCCCAGTTCTAGGAAGAGAAAATTAATCTCTTGTTTGCATTCAGAAAGTGACTGGAGCCCATCATTCTTCTTGCTTCACACCCACCATGCCTGGTAACCCACTCTACAAGGAAGGATGTCAGCTCTCCCTAAACCTGGAGGTCAATCATTAAGCTTCTGGGACCCCGCTACAAAATATTTGCATAAGCACCAATGCACATGTGTGAAAGAATGCACACACTCGCAGGAGCACATCCACAGTCCCCATTGGCCTGTTTAAAAGGGTGCTCTGAATCCTGCTCGGTACTTACTGGTTTTCTTGGGCTCTGCTTGAATCCTGCTCGATATCCCTTGCTGACCTGGCTTACCTCTGACCTGACCTCGGATTCTGTTTATGCTCTTGATCATCGGTTCCTGACTTCGGCTTACTCCTGACCTTGCTCCTGTCTGATGCCCTGGTACCCTGCTGCTGCCCCTCATCCCAGCTCCAGTGGACACAGTGTGCTCCTGTCTCCAGACTGTGGGAAACTGGCAAGCCACATATCTTGAACCTGCAAGCCTGGTGCAGTGCCACTATAACCTCCGCTTATCTACCCGGCATCATCGCAGTTCCTGACCTGATGCTCTGCCTGAATCACCGAGTCTCCTGCCACCTCATGCAATCAACACCTACAGACACTTTTGTTCCTCTTGTCCCTTGACACCATCTGTTCCACTCTGTGGGGCCTGGGCTGGAGATACAAGAGGGGTAGAGACGGGGACACAGGCCCCCTTCAAAAAAGAGAAGCCTGTAAGGTGAGGCTACCCATGGGAAGTCAACATGAGGTGGGTCGGGTTATGCGACCATCTCCGATCAAGAATGTTGAAGAAAAAGGTCTTGTCCAGGGAACTTCAGGTGTGACCATTGTCTCCAGAGCGCCTCGATTTGGATTTGGACCAAAGCGGGATTGATGGGCTGACTGGGGGAGGTCTTTTTGCAGAGCTCGGTGGAGCTGCTGATGTATCCATTCCGGCGTCTTGGGAGATAATCTTCAAGCGAAGAAGGATTTGTTCTCCAGAGGAAAAATTTGCAAATGAGTAGTTTTGCCCCTTATGTGTGAACTTAACCGCGAAAGGAAATGCCCATTTATATTTGATGTCCTTCTGTATTAGAGCATTCAAAAGTGGTTTCAAGGCACGTCTGCGTTGAATGGTTGAAGGGGCCAGATCTGCAAATACTTGAATCGCATGGCCTTGACATGACACCCGAGGAGCCAAACGGGCCTGCTTCATCACTTCCTCCTTAACTGCATAGTGATGCGGTTTGACTATTATGTCTCTGGGGAGGCCATCCTTCCTGGGGGGCCCCAGGGCCCTATGAGCTCTATCAAGTTCCAGACGTTGAGGGTCAATATTGGGCAATAGCGATTTGATCAGGTCCTGAGTTGCAGCAGTCACGTCCGTGATTGATTCAGGCAGCCCTCTGATTCTGAAGTTATATCGTCTCGACCTGTTCTCAAGGTCGTCAATACACGAAAGAGCAGTGTCCAACTGGTCCTGCATCGAATGGATCAAATCAGAGTTCTGATTGGCGACTGCAGCTGTAACGTCTAGCTTAGATTCTATAGCTTCAATTCTATGGCCAATGTTCTGTAGGTCTGATTTGATCTCGCCGGTGATTTTTGCTGCTGTAGAGGCCAGACCCCTTTCCAGTAACATAGAGAGTTTAACAAAAAGGTCCGCTGTGGACAGGTCTTGCTCCTGGGGGAACTGTTCTGTTGTGAGGGGAAGGCCTCCGTGGGAGACAAGGCCTGGTCTGCCATGGACAGTCCTATCAGGGACTCCGTAGAGGCCGGTGATGGGGTTCCTAGCTGGGGGAAGTTCCCATGGAGGATAGGATTATACTTCAGGATCGCCGGGGATAGCACTTGCCTGAGGTCAGCGGTGTGTTCAGTGCTGTGGGCTGGAGGCTGTCTGTGTGCTTTGGCCGCGGCGGCCATCTTGGTACACCCCGCTCGAGAAGCCGCTTCAAATTGCGGCACTAAATCGCGCCTAGTCGCGGCAGCGAACATTCAGGGGGATTCCCTGGGTGTTCGGGAGACAGGGGCCTCGGTGTGTCACCTTCCCGGTGCGCTGTTAGCCGCTCTGAGAGCTCCGTTGGTCTGGTGTGGTGTGGAGGATCAGGCGCTGGCGGCCATCTTGGATCCCTCGCGCATGCGCACTTTTGATCCCCTTTTTAATGCCAATATTCTGTTTGCTTTGTTAGCAGCAGCTTGGCATTGCATGCCATTGCTGAGCCTATCATCTACTAGGACCCCCAGGTCCTTTCCATCCTAGATTCCCCCAGAGGTTCTCCCCACAGTGAATAGATTGCATTCATATTTTTGGCACCCAAATGCATTACTTTACATTTTTCTACATTGAACCTCATTTGCCATGTAGTTGCCCACCCCTTTAATTTGTTCAGATATTTTTGCAAGTTTTCCACATCCTGTGGAGAAGTTATTACCCTGCTTAGCTTAGTATCGTCCGCAAATACAGAGATTGAACTGTTTACCCCATCCTCCAGGTCATTTATTATCAAATTTAGCAGGATTGGTCCCAGCACAGAACCCAGGGGGACCCCACTACCCACCCCTGACCATTCCAAGTACTCACCATTTATCACCACCCTCTGAACTCGCCCTTGTAGCCAGTTTTAAATCCACGTACAGTGGTGTGAAAAAGTGTTTGTCCTCATTTCCTGTTCCTTTGCATGTTTGTCACACTTAAGTGTTTCGGAACATCAAACCAATTTAAACAATAGTCAAGGACAACACAAGTAAACACAAAATGCAATTTGTAAATGAAGGTGTTTATTATTAAAGGTGAAAAAAAATCCAAACCATCATGGCCCTGTGTGAAAAAGCGATTGCCCCCCTTATTAAAACATACTATAACTGTGGTTGTCCACACCTGAGTTCAATTTCTCTAGCCACACCCAGGCCTGATTATTGCCACACCTGTTCACAATCAAGGCATCACTTAAATAGGAGCTGCTTGACACAGTAAGGTCCACCAGAAGATCCTTAAAAGCTACACATCATGCCGAGACCCAAAGAAATTCAGGAACAATTGAGAAAGAAAGTAATTGAGATCTATCAGTCTTGAAAGGGTTATAAAGCCATTTCCAAAGCTTTGGGAATCCAGCGAACCACAGTGAGAGCCATTATCCACAAATGGCGAAGACATGGAACAGTGGTGAACCTTCCCAGGAGTGGCCGGCCGCCCAAAATGACCCCAAGAGCGCAGCGACGACTCATCCAAGAGGTCACAAAAGACCCCACAACAACGTCCAAGGAACTGCAGGCCTCACTTGCCTCAGTTAAGGTCAGCGTTCATGCCTCCACCATCAGGAAAAGACTGGGCAAAAATGGCCTGCATGGCAGAGTTCCAAGGAGAAAACCACTGCTGAGCAAAAAGAACATCAAAGCTCGTCTCAATTTCTCCACAACACATCTTGATGATCCCCAAGACTTTTGGGACAACATTCTGTGGACCGATGAGACAAAAGTGGAACTCTTTGGAAGGTGTGTGTCCAAGTATATCTGGCGTAGAAGGAACACTGCATTTCATAAAAAGAACATTATACCAACAGTAAAATATGGCGGTGGTAGTGTGATGGTCTGGGGCTGTTTTGCTGCTTCAGGACCTGGAAGACTTGCAGTGATAAAAGGAACTATGAATTCTGCTGTCTACCAAGAGATCCTGAAGGAGAATGTCCGACCATCTGTTCGTGTACTCAAGCTGAAACGAACTTGGGTTCTGCAGCAGGACAATGATCCTAAACACACCAGCAAGTCCACCACCGAATGGCTGAAGAAAAACAAAATAAAGACTTTGGAGTGGCCTAGCCAAAGTCCTGACCTGAATCCTATTGAGATGTTGTGGTATGACCTTAAAAAGGCCGTTCATGCTCGAAAACCCTCTAATGTAACTGAATTAGGACAATTCTGCAAAGATGAGTGGGCCAAAATTCCTCCAGGACGCTGTAAAAGCCTCATTGCACGTTATCGCAAACGCTTGGTTGCAGTTGTTGCTGCTAAGGGTGGCCCAACCAGTTATTAGGTTTAGGGGGCAATCACTTTTTCACACAGGGCCATGATGGTTTGGATTTTTTTTCACCTTTAATAATAAACACCTTCATTTACAAATTGCATTTTGTGTTTACTCGTGTTGTCCTTGACTATTGTTTAAATTGGTTTGATGTTCCGAAACACTTAAGTGTGACAAACATGCAAAGGAACAGGAAATGAGGAAGGGGGCAAACACTTTTTCACACCACTGTACTCACTCTATGGTCCACTCCAACGGACCTTATTTTGTACAGTAAATGTTTAGGGGGAACTATGTCAAATGCTTTTACAAAATCCAGATACACTATATCTACGGGCCTTCCTTTATCTAGATCGCAGCTCACCTCCTCATAGGAGGTTAGTAGATGTTTGGCAAGAAAGATTCTTCATGAATCCATGCTGATTACTGCTAATGACACCGTTCTCATTACTAAAATCTTGTATATAGTTCCTTATTATCCCCTCAGTATACCGCTTCCTAAGTCTGAATATAGATATCAGATATTCCAACTGCTCACAAGCACAAAACAAGACGACGCTTGCTTAGCTGCTCAACATGGACTGATTTATTAGAACCAAAATGCCAAGTATTTATAATACAGTAGAAGACTAAAACCTAACCTAATTAGCATGAGCTAATTATCTAAATCAACACTCAGACTAGTTGACTGAGGGATAAGACTTTTTGGCTCCTAGCTCACTAACAATTCAATAAACATTACCATAAACATCAACACAGGGTTAATTAGCCCAAACAACAATGTGTGGAATACTATTACAAGCCAGACTAGACTCATTTACATTATGCAAGCTAACAGACAGGTGGCTGGAGTTCATGACATTAGCATCTGGCAGTGTGTGTCCCAACAGCATGAGGCAACATACATTATATATACATATATACAGCATTGAACCTGACTAGCACAGATTATAGTGGGGTTCTCATTCACCATGTACCCCTTAAAATCCAGGGCCCATAATCAGTCGGCAAGAGGCTCGCATTCAGTCCTCTCAAAAAGCCTGTGTCCCGGCTAGGTCTGTCACAGAGCCCTTTTTAAATATTGGTGGTACATTGGCTTTTCTCCAATCAGCTGGTACCATTCCAGTCAGTAGACTGTCTGTAAAAATTAGGAACAAAGGTCTGGCAATTGCTTGACTGAGTTCCCTAAGTATCCTCGGATGCAAGCCATCTGGTCCTGGTGATTTATTAATGTTAGGTTTCTCAAGTCTAATTTTAATTCTCTCCTCTGTTAACCATGGAGGTGCTTCCTGTGGTGTGTCATGAGGATTAACACTGAAGCCCCCAATTCCCTTGAGAAGAATAAATTCAATACCTTCGCCATCTCCCCATCCTTTGTAACCAGATGTCCTTCCTCATCCTTTATGGGGCCAATATGGTCTGTCCTCCCTTTTTTACTGTTTTTATACTTAAAGCGGTGTTCCAAACAATGAAGCTGCTGACTTTTAATAAGGACACTTACCTGTCCAGGGAGCCAGCAATGTCGGCCCTCCGAGACCGACCCGTCCATCGGATCAGGCGCCGGCACCGCCATCCTAACTAAGGGAAACAGGCAGTGGAGCCTTGCAGCTTCACTGCCCGTTTCTTATTGCGCATGCGCTAGTCGTGCGGCTCTTTGAGAATGGGCGGCTGCCTACTGGGACACACAAATGTTTAATATATTTCAAATAGACTGTTATGTTAATGTTTTTTTAAGGGCTCTCCTGTGCTATGTGTCTTTCGTGTTCTATCTTAGCCACCCTAATTGCACCCTTACATTTCTTGTTGCATTCTTTATAAAGTCTGAATGCTGATAATGATCCCTCAACCTCGTATTTTTTGAAGGCCTTCTCTTTTGCTTTTATATGCATTTTTACAATGGAGTTAAGCCTTCTAGGACTTTTGTTCACTCTTTTAAATGTATTACCCAATGACATGCATTGGCTAATGCCCTTATTTAATATGCTCTTAAAGCAAACCCATCTCTCCTCCGTGTTCTTTGTTCCTAAGATTTTATCCCAGTACATGCCTTCTAGCAAGGTACGTAGTTTAGGGAAGTTGTCTCTTTTGAAATTCAGTGTCTTTTTATTCACCTTATGTTTTCTATTTGTGTGACTTATACTGAAGCCAATTGACCTGCGATCGCTGTTTCCTAAATTGCCCAATATTTCCACATCCGTGATCAGGTCTGTATTGTTGGTAATCAGAAGATCCAGTAACGCTTTATTTCTAGTTTGTGCGTCTACCATCTGAACCATGAAATTGTCCTACAAGACATTTAGGAACTGGCGAGCTGAATGCGTGGTTCCCTCCGCCCAGTCTATGTCTGGGTAATTAAAATCTCCCATTATGATAACACTTTCCATCCTTGCTGCTAATCCAACTTGTGATAGGAGATCTGTCTCCCCCTCCTCCCTCAGGTTAGGGGGCTTATAGTATACTCCCAGTATTATTTTCTCCTTAGCTTCATCCCTCTGGAGCTCAACCCATAAGGATTCCACCTCCTCCCTAGCTCCCTTAGTGATGTTATCTCTCACATTCACTTGTACATTATTCTTGATATATAGGCATATCCCTCCTCCTTTTTTAACCTCTCTATCCTTGCGATAAAGGGTATACCCTTGAATGGTTGCCATCCAATCATGAGAGCTGTTGAGCCAGGTCTCTGAAACCACAAAATCCAAATCCTCCTCGTACAACAGTATCTTTAGTTTTCACATCTTATCCGCCAGGCTCCTGGCAATGGTGAACATGCCATGTAGTTTAGACCGGTCGCATACAACCCTCTGTAGCTGGGGCTTCCAATGTTTGCCAAAATGGCTGTATCCTTGGGCAAGTCCAAATAATGTAGTAAAGTGTTCCTGATTTGTTGTGGCACCTCCAGCAGTGACCAGATATGTTGAGATTCAGAGTGTGTAGTTAGTCAGGGCTGTGATACCAGTAATATAAGATCTTGAACTGGTTTCCCATGTAATCAGTGCAGGTAGAGGTTTTGTAGGCTCTCTTCCAAAATATACTCCATTCCTCTGGAGAGAATTGTTTGCTCAGTATCTGAGCCCATTTACTCATATAGTCATGTTTCAAGGGTGTGTCGGCCTGTGGTGTCACCAAGAGTTGATTTATACTTGAGATGAATCCTCTGCAGTTTGCTCCGGTAAAGTAAAGATTTTCAAAAGGGGTGGGCGTGAGAAGGTCAGCCGGGGAGAGATAGATTGTGCAAGGTGTTTGATTTGGAGATAACTGAATAACGCTTGTGGGGGCAGGTTGTATTGTTCCTGTAATGTTGTGAAAGGCAGGAAGGATTTTGACTGCATCTGTAAGAGAACTGCTGTGACATGCATATATTATGGCTAATAAAATTGTGCACAAGATGTAGCTCCCTGGTGTTTAGGTAGGGTTGCTAACAAATTTAGTTTGCCAGGTAGTAATTTTCCTGGATAATTGTTAGGAGGTCCACTCATTTCTCCCCCAATTATGGAATTGCTGCACTTTTCTCTTCTGTCACTAGGTGGCATTGTAGCTGGTGACATTAGATAGACAAGGGCATAGCAAGGACAGATTATGAATGGATGGCGTGTCTTAGTCAATGGGCCATTGCTTCTTTAGGCTCCTTGACCAGCTGGGAGAGCCTATTTATTTGGGTGGAGTCAGGTGATCGGGGTTCTGTGCCACCTGGATGGCTGTCTGGGTGGATGTAGGTTATGTCCCCCGTGGCTGCTAGGCCGGAAGCCTGAGGCCTGGCTGCTAGGCTGCCTGAGGCCTGGCTGCTAGGCTGCCTGAGGCCTATCCAGGAGCAAGATAAGCAGTGTAGGGTTGGGACTGCGGGATTGTAGTCCAGCCAAGTTGGGAAGGTTCAGCTGGACAGGGAACCAGTTGTGGTCGCAGGTAGAAGGGAAGCTGTCGCCACTAAGGGACCATCCACCTTGTTACCGGAGACTACTTACTGTGAGTAAGCTGAAGCAAGTACCAGAGCAGTTTTCTCACCAACCGGGGATGGTGAAGAAGTGGGAAAGCATCCGCAAGTTTGAAGCCAGGGACCCAGCAGGATAGCGGGGGTGATGCTTGAGGAGTATACAGCGGGATAGCTATGGAAAGGCTCAGGGGATCCAGTGACGAATGGGATCAGGATGTCAAGTGAGACTGGGAGCTCAGTGAGTGAAGATCTACAGTGGGATACTGTAAGATAAGAAAAAGGACTGTTCTGTATTACCAAGAGTTATGTACAACTACCATTAGTGACTGTTGCAAGATTAGTTGCCATAGGAGACGAAATATTTTGGAATACTACACATGAGAGTCCCCCTTTCTTTCCCCATGATCTGTTACACTACGCTTTGAGTTTATGGATGAGCGGGTTATTTGAAGAAAAGCCAGCATCTTTTTCCTTACAAGCGTTTCTGACCCCGAGGGGTCTTGAATTGAGGTGAGAGGCTGGGGGAAACGGGGGGTGCACTAGAGCACTGAAGGTGGAGTGTGATAATTGCAGAGCCTGCTTGCACGTTTCAAACACTGCATGAATAATTTTGAACTGTCACTAATGGATATCAATTTATTGAACAGCACTGGATATTCTGGAACGCTGGAGTTTTGATGGACTTTGTTTGTTGTTTGCACTGTGATAGTGTCACTCATTTTGCGTAATTTGCACATTCCATGATCGTGGATTTATATCTCATGATATATGTGATTTTGCACTTTAGTCAGTATATTATTATTGTTGCACTATTTATTGTGATGCACATTTATTTATTTATCTACAATTTATAGATTTTTTCATTGATTAGGTGGTTCACAATTATATTAGATTTTGTTCTTGTTTTAAATAGGTAGCGCTACATAACTTTCTTATATTTAACAGAGATCATTATTTATGTTGGCAGCTTCCCGTAAATTTTAGTTTGATTTATTAGGGTTGTTCATTTCAGGTTGTGTACACTAGTACCTTATTTATAATAATGAGCAGCAAATGATATCACTTGTGATGTATTTCAGTTATCTTGCAAACCTGGCCTGTTAGTGGGCCCTGAGGACAGGGTTGATGACCACTGCTCTACTGTATGTATTGTTTCTTCTATGGATCTCACCCATTCCACCCTTGCTACCCACTCCTTCATATTTGGGGCTTCTTGGGTTCTCCAGAGACTCGGGATCAAACTTTTAGCTGCATTTAGGAGAAATGGGACTAAGGTATTCCTATATTGGGGATCGTTCTTCTCGTATCGTGGAATAAACATTTACAGGGGTCCTTCTGACTCCGTTCTCCCGTTATTTTGTAAGTCGCTCCTATAATTCCCTCTCAATAAGATTGCATCTTTACGCATTCCCTCCAGAGATGCACGAAGGTCCCCGGGGCGTCACAGCCTCTCCAACACGCCGGGGGGGCCTTCTGCCCCAAACCTATGTGCTCTGAGGGGCCACGTACCATCTTGTCAATAATTTATAACACATTTAAACTGTCCCTACATCATTTGAGGGAAAATAAGGCTAATCATAGGATTTTTTTCTCTATGTTCCTCATCTCTGAGAGAGCCATTTCCTCTTCCCACTTCCCAAAATAGGGTGGATGGTCGGATTCTGCTTCCTTAACCAGGATTTTATATATTTTGGATATACTTTGATTTTAACTTAGAGGGGAGCAAAGTAGTTTCTCCATTTGCCTCATTTGTCCTTTCCCCCCGCAGTGGTTGTGGTAATAATTGTGTAAAGTGCTGTAGTTGTGTGTACCTCCCATTTATCTAGTGCCTTATTCCCCTGTTTATGCGTGACACAACAATGTTGTCTATTTGTATTGTATATGGAGGTTTTATGGCATGTTGTACAAGAAAATGGAAAACAATTTTATGACTGTTATTTTTGAATAAACAAATTGTGTTTTAATGTAAGATACTATGACTCAAAAATCCCTTTTTTCGGACACCAGGTTGCTGACCTTCCTCAGATTGGATATCTGGTTTAAACAACTTATGAAAGCCGTGATTTCGGCACAGGTGCTAATCTCTAGTGATGGACGAACTTCCGACGGGACGTTTCGCGAATGCAAACTGCAATGCGGCCAAAAGTTTGCTAACCGCAAAGTTTGCGGCGGACCCCATTGACTTTAATGGCAGACGAACCTTAAAAACCTACAGGTCATATTTTCAGCCACAAAATACTTACTAGCTGTGCACACATAGTCCCACCACATGGACACTGACATAACAGAAGTATTAAGTGAATCTGGGATCGACAACGACAAGCATTCTTTTTTTTTTTCTGTGAAATTTTGACAATTCAGGAGCGCGTGAAGGCCATGGAGGAGAGGCAAGGTCAGGGCAGGCTATGAAGGGGGTGCAGGAGATGATCAGTGCCATAGTCAGGGCAGCACAGTCCTGTGCCAGTGTCCCAGTGTTCCAATCTGTGCTTGAGCCCCTCCCTCTTCCCGGCCCTTACCCCCACCTATGCAGGACTCCACTGCGGTGGTCCGGAGGTGCCAGTCCAGTGCTGATCCTCAGCCATGGCGCTGGCACTGCCTGCTGATTGGCTTCTCCGTTGCTATCTCCCTCACTGTGTGAAACCAGCACCGCGATAGAGACTGAGCACTGACACCAGCACCGAGATAGAGAGCACTGACACCACACCAGCACCGTAATAGAGAGCACCAACACCGGCACCGAGATAGAGAGCACTGACACCACACCAGCACCGAGATAGAGAGAGAGCACTGAGACCACACCAGCACCGAGACAGAGAGCACTGACACCAGCACCATGATAGAGAGCACTGAGACCAGCACTGAGATAGAAAGCACTGACACCAGCACTGAGATAGAAAGCACTGACACCAGCACTGAGATAGAAAGCACTGACACCAGCACCGAGATAGAGAGCACTGACACCACACCAGCACCGTGATAGAGAGCACTGACACCACACCAGCACCATGATAGGGAGCACTGAGACCACACCAGCACCGAGATAGAGAGCACTGACACCAACACCGAGATAGAGAGCACTGACACCAGCACCGAGATAGAGAGCACTATGCTTTCTATATGTGCAAGTATTTTATACGTGTATTACACCCCTATATACTGCACACCAAATAGTACACCTATACCAGTCCTTAAAAGGACCTTTTTGGACCTAGTAGCTAGTTATTTGCAGACTGTCCCTCAGTCCCTACACTGATAAAAGACAGCTGCAGAATCGGTCAGCAGTCAAGTATAATAGGCTTTCTATATTTGAAAGAAAGTATATTATACGTGTACAACCCTATATACTGTACACCTATACCAGTCCTTAAAAGGACCTTTGTGGACCTAATAGTAATAGCTAGTGATTAAACTGACTGACCCTACTCCACACAGCGTCCTGTCCCTACACTGACAAAAGTCAGCTGCAGAATCGGTCAGCAGTGCACTCAGCAATCAGCAGCACAGCAGTGCACCAGAACCCTATATACTCTACACCTATACCAGTCCTTAAAAGGACTTTTGTGGACCTAATAGCTAGTGATTTGTGTCACTACAGTCTCTCCCTGCTCCACACAGCAACCTCTCCCTACACTGACAAAAGACAGAATGTAAAATGGCCACCAGATCAGGTCTATTTATAAGGTAGGGGGAATGTCCAATTGTCCATGTGCTGAAATGTTTCAATTGGCTGTCCTGTACCCCATGATGGATGTGTCATCATGGGTCAAAGTTCTTTCACAATGTAAACGCATATATATACGACTTTTAGGACAACATTCTGTGGACCGATGAGACAAAAGTGGAACTCTTTGGAAGGTGTGTGTCCAAGTATATCTGGCGTAGAAGGAACACTGCATTTCATAAAAAGAACATTATACCAACAGTAAAATATGGTGGTGGTAGTGTGATGGTCTGGGGCTGTTTTGCTGCTTCAGTACCTGGTAGACTTGCAGTGATAAAAGGAACTATGAATTCTGCTGTCTACCAAGAGATCCTGAAGGAGAATGTCCGACCATCTGTTCGTGTACTCAAGCTGAAACGAACTTGGGTTCTGCAGCAGGACAATGATCCTAAACAAACCAGCAAATCCACCACCGAATGGCTGAAGAAAAACAAAATGAAGACTTTGGAGTGGCCTAGCCAAAGTCCTGACCTGAATCCTATTGAGATGTTGTGGTATGACCTTAAAAAGGCCGTTCATGCTCGAAAACCCTCTAATGTAACTGAATTAGGACAATTCTGCAAAGATGAGTGGGCCAAAATTCCTCCAGGACGCTGTAAAAGCCTCATTGCACGTTATCGCAAACGCTTGGTTGCAGTTGTTGCTGCTAAGGGTGGCCCAACCAGTTATTAGGTTTAGGGGGCAATAACTTTTTCACACAGGGCCATGATGGTTTGGATTTTTTTTCACCTTTAATAATAAACACCTTCATTTACAAATTGCATTTTGTGTTTACTTGTGTTGTCCTTGACTATTGTTTAAATTGGTTTGATGTTCCGAAACACTTAAGTGTGACAAACATGCAAAGGAACAGGAAATGAGGAAGGGGGCAAACACTTTTTCACACCACTGTATATTTACGAGATGTGCATTATATTACCAAAAGTATTGGGATGCCTGGCTTCACATGCACATGTACTTTAATGGCATCCCTGTCTTAGTCCATCAATATCGAGTTGACCCACCTTTGCAGCTATAACAGCTTTAACTCTCCATAAGGTTTAGGAGTGTGTCTATGGGAACGTTTGACCATTCTTCAAGATGTGAGGTTAGGCACTGATGTTGGACGAGAAGGCCTGGCTCAGTCTCTGCCCTAATTCATCCCAAAGGTGGTTTATCAGGTTGAGGTTTTATTTATTTATTAACAAGAAACATAACATTGTGATAATAATACAGGCAGAATGAATACAAAGCCACCATTTATGCTTAAGTTCATGAAATAACATACCGATTGGGATGGTCAGGATCAGGTCATTTGTTTCAGCTGCAACCACCTCTGGCTCAGGCTCTCTGTTCCATCCTCACCACTATCACTTGCAAACACAGAAGTCTGGCTTCTGTGCTTCTGGCTTCTCTTAACGGCTCCCACAGATCTGATCTTCTGATCCCCACTCAGTGTAGGATGTGGACAAGGGAGATGTAGGTTCCCGGGGCACAGTGCGGATGCCTACACCCTTACTGGATGATCCCCTGCAATTGAGGGAGGCAGAGATTATCCAGCTTAATAAAAGGAACAAAAGTGAGACATGTGGAAGATTGTGGAGGCTTAAAGGATTAGAGAAGATGGGGGCAGTGGAGGTGAGGGGGGGGGGGGGGGGGGTCTGGGGTTACATTCAGAGGTCAGAGCTGAAGAGGGATGAAAGTTAGATGTGGATGGGGGTGAGATGTGGATAGCGCACTGCCAAACTCTGCATGTAGCACTCCCTTGAACTCTGCACTCTGTGTAAATCACCCCACAAACTCTGCGCTTGGTATTCAATGTACTCCTTGTACTTAGTGCCCCTTTAAACCTTTAAAGTGGTTGTAAACCCTTACAAAGCACTTTTACCTACAGGTAAGCCTAGATTAAGGCTTACCTGTAGGTCCAAGAAATATCTCCTAAACCTACACTGTTTAGGAGATATTTACTAAAAGACAGGCATCGCTGTCTACGGCACATGCGCCGTAGACAGCAGCGCGCAGTCGCACTATCGCCATTAGCAGCATGCCGCTGCTAACGGAAATATGCAGTTAGTGGCGGCTCCAATGTGCATGCGCAGGAGTGACGCCGTCGCTGCTCCAGCACTGTGAGTGGCCGGAGCAGCGATACCCGGAAGAAGATGGATGCTCTGTACTACAGGGGACAGCAGTGACATCGCTGGCTCCTGTGTCAGGTAAGTGACACATAATGGGCTACTATGCAATGCACAGTAGCCCATTATGCTTTACCTTTGCAGGGAGACAAAGAAGAAGTAAACCCATCCGGGTTTACTTCCTCTTTAAGAACCTGTCACTGTTAATGAAATTTGACCACACCCACTATTTTTTTTTGTAAATACTTTTTATTGAGTTTTTGTGTGAAGAAAAAATAAATAAAATAAAATAAAGTGAAGAAAATAACATAAAAAATGACTGTATTTATCGGCGTATAACACGCACCCCAAGTTTAGGAGGGAATTTTAAAGAAAAAACTTTTAGGAGGGAAGTTTAAGAAAAAAACCTTACATTTAAATGCCCATTAATGTAGCCTTGTCAGTGTCATTTGCAGCCTTCCATTTAGCCTTGTCAGTCATTTGGAGCCTCGTAAGTGTCTTTGCCGGCTTGCCGTTTAAAAATGAGATTTCGGCTATTTTCGCCCACTTTCGGCTATTTTCGGCCACACTCGGCCATTCTCGGCGGCTTTCGTAATGAGAACGGCCGAGTGTGGGCGAAAATAGCCAAGAACGGGCGAAAATAGCCGAGAACGCCCGAGTGCGGCCGAGAACAGCCAAGTGCAGCCGAAAATAGCTGAGAACGCCCAAAAATAGCCAAAAGCCGTAGAGAATGGCAGAGAAGCTGAGAAACGGCGGGGTATCGGCGTATAACATGCACCCACAATTTTCTCCTGATTTTAAGGGGGAAAAGGTGCATGTTATACGCCGATAAGTACGGTACATAACAAAACCTTTGGGCTTAAACAACACACAATATAACAGTCCCATAAGTTCTAATATACCTAATTCTACAACTACAACTTGAACTGCATGTGCTATCAACTGGAAGGGATATTGGGAAAGATAATGAGTCATATACTTTATGTGACCACTTCAGGGAGAGGTGCTGAGGCTGGGAAAACTCATCTAGGTGTACCAACAAATATCATCAGAAATAGGTCCTTAGCGCTACAAGACATTTGGTCAAAGTAAAGAAAGGGATCTAGAGCCTATTGTGTTGCGATTGTGATGTCTGAGTCTAACCATACTTGCCAAATTTTGTCAAACTTGCTTCTGGCGAAATAAGCTGCTTTGTATAGGGGCACCACTGAGTTGATGAGTGATATCCAAGAATTGAAGGTGGGTACCACTGGTTGTTTCCATTTTAAGAGTAAAGCCTTCCTAGCATAAAATATTAGAAGGCCTATTAGGGATTTGGTTGCTTGGCGGCGGGCCAGGGGACCTACCAGGCCCAGCAAGCAGATCGACACCTTCAGGGGGACATGGATCATGAGTAGAGTTTCTTTGAATTTTGTGACCTCCATCCAAAAAGACTGGATTCTAGGGCAGGACCATAGCATATGGTTGAAGTCAGCTTCAGGTATACCGCACTTCCAACAGTTGGAGGAGGAATTTGGGTAAATTTTGGATAGCCTTTGGGGTGACAAATAGACCCTGTGGATCAGTTTAAACTGTATAAACCGATCTCTTATGGAGATAAGTTGTAGAAAAGGATACTCCCAGGCATCTTCCCAGTCCTCAGATTCCAGATCAGTAATCTCGCTCTGCCACTTAGAGAAAAAATCCTCCAGACCAAAATGGACTGAGGGTAATAAAGCCTTGTAAATGGTAGAGGTGGGTTTGGCCAAAGGGATATCCCCTAACGTGGATTCAAGACTGGACCATAGGAGAAGCACCGGGGTGGATCCAAATTGGGTAGTAAAGATGTGGCGAATTTGAAGAAATCTAAAGAATTGACCACACCCACTATTTGACGTGGTTTGGGGGAGGGGGTTTTGTGGGGTCGTGGTTAAGTTCCTGCACTTATTTTCTGAGAAAAAAAGCCCTGGTCAGGATAATATGTAACCATATATATCTGTAGCAATGTCCCTGTAGGGCTTGCTGTGTTGACTTCTTAGGCCTCCCTTAGGTCAACTACCCAAGGCCGCATAAAAACTTCTACAGAGGGGCAGCTGCCCCCTCTCTCCGGGACCCTGCTCTCCAGCTAAAGACCCCGAGCACATGTGCCCCTGGCATTTATACAGTATTCCAGCATGCATTGAGTCACTTTCCTCTGCCAATAGCCAGAGCTGTAGCAATGCCTATGCCCTCACTTGCTAGGTCCCCTCCCACTGTCCAATATGCCTCTCTATTGGACCAGTGTGGGACATTCAGACAAGCTGAGCTGCACCTGAGCCCCATGAGCAGATCTTACCAATAGATCCTGCTCCCTGGTAGGCAGAGAGCACTCTAAATTTGCCTGACCATCTAAATGGTAAGCACAAAGACCAAAGCTATACTCTTTTCTAGCACCTACCTAAGAGGGTACTACATATCTTAAATGCAAAGATTAATTAAACTGATTCCCAGCCAATCAGTGCAGCTTATCAGTGACCATCAGTGAAGGAGCTTATCAAATGTCCATCAGTGCAGCCTCATCAGAGCACATCAGTGTAGAATTGTCAAGAAATGGGAATTCTAGGAATATCGGGGCAGTTGCTGAGGCTGCTCCCTTGGTATCCACACCCAAAAATGTTTGTTATAAGGACTATGGCTACTATAGTGTTGCCTTGTTTGATCTCCTTCTATGAACATGGGTGGTGTGCACTAGATAATACAGCCCAAATGGTATGTTTGGCTTTCAGCTTCACGCTTATTTCACTTATATCCCTTTCACTCTATTCTTTGTGGTGGTTCCACTTTTTCCACAGATTCCTTATCTCTTATTCCTTTTCTTCCTAGCTTGGTTAGGTTCTTGGGTAATCTTCGTATGTTTAGGACACCTTAGGATGCACAACTAAGCACCCCTTTTTCATAGGCTCTTTCTGTAGCCCTTATGCACACAGTCTATTTTTCATCTCTTTTCACCTATATATCGCTCTTTTATGTGTGTATAGGTTAGTGTCTCATCTTACTATAACTCTCATATCATAAATATCTATTTAAATTTGAAGAGTCCTTTACAATCCCCCGCATCTGCCATGGGAGGAAACCGATGGGTCCTGTGATCTACTGCTTCCTCTTTTGTAGGTGAGCTGATACCCTCACTATTTAAATTATTGTAAATCTTTTGTTATGTCATTATATGATCCGCTGCTATTTTATTATTTGTAAATATTTTTATTTATTCTATAGACTATCCTCCTGAAGAAGCGGTTCGCCGCGAAACCGGTAGAGGAAATGTTCCTCTTCAACGGAAACCTTACGGGGTCACCCGTCGGTAGTTTGTTAAACTGCGGTGTAAATGATTTTAGCAATATGGAAGTTTTGATGGATTTCATTTTTTTGCCTTTATTAAATTATTTGTAATATTTTTATAATAAAGTCTTCTGTGTATTTTCTATCTAGTACCGCAATAGTCCTTATAACACACATTTTTGGGTGTGGATACCAAGGGAGCAGCCTCAGCAACTGCCCCGATATTCCTAGAATTATCATTTCTTGACAATTATCAACTGGGATGATGGTACTGTTATGTGTATTACGTATATTTTGTATTTGAGGCTATACTCAGTCTATGGCTACATCAGTGTAGAAGAAAAAATACTTATTTGCAAAATATTAACAAAAAAATGTTTTTGTTTTTCTTTCAAAATTCAAAATCATTTGTTTAGAAAAAATCAATAAACCCAGCGATGATTAAATACCACCAAAAGAAAGTTCTGCCTCGAAAAATGTTAAACATTTCATATGGATACAGTGTTGCATGACCGCGCAATTGTTATTCAGATAGCGACAGTGCTGAAAGCTGAAAAATGGGCTGGGCAGGGAGGGGGTATTGGAGAGGTTAATGCAGGGAATGCATTAAGATAAAAGACCTTCAGCTTTGACAATTACTTTAATTGACTCTCTAAAAGGTCAGTTTTATCATTTTCTATAGGCTGCAATATTATTCCCTTGGTGTGGTACAATTGTGGATTTTCTTTCTGTTCTATGACTCAGGTTGCTTCAACCTTCACCTTTCTATTTGTCCTCATACCATTAATATGTAAGGGAAATAGAACAATGGAAGCAAATGCATGGCGACAAGAGGATGATGGAATGGAGTACAGTATAATATAATATAAAAGCATACAATGCATACCACACATTAAAGTAAAACATATAAAACATGAATAGCTATTTACCAATTCTGCTTTTTAGTTTTACATATTATTTGTACTATTTGAAGAACATAGGCTACTCTATGGTTATGTAGACCCACCAAGGTCAACTTCTGTTTGAATCAGCTGTACAATAAAAGATAAAGGAACTTAAAACTGAATGCAGACATCCATTATTCTTTACAAGCGTGCGGTTGCAAAATAGCCAGTCTGGGCACATTCGAAGCTTTCCAGCACTGAGTTCCTGGTAATTAACAAGACAAAACTCTGCTTTTTATCTGAAGATTTAGGTCTGTTGTCTGAAAAAAGCTTGGACAGGAATAATAACAGGTATGTACAGTCTGAAACCTCAGAAAAATGGGCATGGACATTTCCAGGAAATTAACCAGCAATTCAATCAAACATATTCAGTCTCCATGGTCGATGCCCTTCAAAAGTTTACACAAGACAGGAAAGTTGGCCATAAATGTGTCAGTTTTTTTGTTCCATCAGCAGGTTGAACAAAAGAAAAAAAACCTGACTCAATTCCCCCATCCACACACTTTGTGTGGATGGGGATATCCTCCCCCCCAAGCTTTTGCATTCTGACAGTGAGGAGACTTCACCCTAATAATGACTAAGCGCTAACATTTGCGCACAAACACGTCTACCTTTTTTTCCCCTGCTCCATCTGTCAACCACATGTCACATGAAGCTTCAATAAAAGGATTTTTGGAAGTGCAGCCGCCCGGAATCATTTCCTTATGTACCCATCTAATAGTTTTTTTGAAACCTGTACAGGATTGATATTACACCTTTCCATCCACTCCAGAAGGGAAGCTTTATTGTCCTTATTCAGAGTAATCCAAACCTCGCTCTCAGCGTCCATTACGTTGTTGTGCATCTGTAGCAGTACCCTGTAGGAGCGGCTAAGAATTGTGGTCTGTCTGTCACCCTGCCCAGCCCTTCATTCACTCTCAGGCATACATCCAGGGTGGCAGGTGGCACACTGCATCTGGTGGCAGGCTATGGGTGGCAAGTGGCACACTGCATCTGGTGGCAGGCTATGGGTGGCAAGTGGCACACTGCATCTGGTGGCAAGTGGCACTGCATCTGGTAGCAGGCTATCAGTGGCAAGTGACACTGCATCTGATAGCAGGCTATGGGTGGCAAGTGACACTGCATGTGGTGTCAGGCTATAGGTGGCAAGTGACTCTGCATCTGGTGGCAGGCTATGGGTGGCAAGTGACACTGCATCTGGTGGAAAGTGGCACACTGCATCTGGTGGTAGGCTATGGGTGGCAGGTGGCACACTGCTTCTGGTGGCAGGCTATGGGTGGCACGAGGCACTATATCTGCCACCCATAGCCTGCCACCAGCCTACATCTGGTGGCAGTCTATGGGTGGCAAGTGGCACACTGCATCTGGTGGCAGGCTATGGGTGAAAAGTGGCACACTGCATCTGTGGGCAAGCTATGGGTGAAAAGTGGAACACTGCATCTGTGGGCAGGCAATGGTGGCAAGTCGCCTGCCGCCAGATACAGGATGTAACAGTGGCAAGTGACAAGCTGCATCTGATGGCAAACAATGGGGGCAATTTGCAAGTGACAAGCTCAGGATTCCCACTGATTTAGCATTATGGTGAGTTGAACTATTTCATTATATATTACAATGTATTCATAGAAATAATGTGTTTCAATCATCCTGACACCATATCAAGCATGGTGTTGGGATGATTTAAGTGCTAACACCAACCATTCGACCAACAAATCCCCCCCCTGCCGCCATATTCCCCCCATCAAGCCAGAGACTACGCCCCCCCCATCTTTTATTGGGAGGGGGTGTCCCTGAATGGCAGTTTGGAAATGTGGTCACCCTAGCTTACCCCGGGAAACAATAGACAGTTCCAGGCACACTTTACTGTTACAAGCAGGAATTAGAAGCAAAAGTTCAGAATGTCCATAATTAGCTGAACGCTGGACATTTGTAATCCATTAGGGCAGCTACCCGACGTGGTTGCCATGGGTGATAGCATATAATAGAACAGTTCCTGAGTTGCAGGATAGGCACATGTATCTGCCCCAGCCACGGTTGGGGCGACTGGGTAAGCAGGCAGCGATAAGGACTAAATTTGAAGGCAGCCTCCGCTGGTTGCTATGGACAATGGCACGTGGTGCTGTGACATTAAATAGGCTGAGCACAAAAGTCATTCCAAAGTGTAGTTCCTCAACAGTGGCAGAACAAAGCACAGTTGCCGGCTCAAACAACTTTGGTTGCTAGAGGCAATAGCTGGCAGGTTAACTGTGAACAGACATCCCAGATGAGCCCCCAAATGTAGCGGTACCCCCATAGGGGCTGCTAAGGATTGTGGTCTGTCTGTCACTCTGCCCAGCCCTGTATTCACTCTCGGGCATACAGAGAATTGAATCAGTCTATGAACTTTGATTTTTGGTTTTATTGAGAGATATAACTGAGATGGGATTAGGAGATATGGGATAGCCACCATGAATCAATGCAATTAGTTAGTGGGACAACTATGTACACTCCCTGTACATATTCCTTCAGCTTCCTCCTGTACATCACTTTCATTCTGATGTCTCTCCTCACTCCACCAGCACATCGCTTCCTTTCTGATATCACTTTTTCCTCAGGAACAGCTTAGCATAAGTAGTTAGGCCTGGCACTGGCTCAGCCAGGCCTTAGCAAATGCCTTTTGCCTTCAGAGACAACGGGCCCCTATAGTGTAACAAACAAGAAAGTCTCTGATGTTAGCTGCCCTCATATGCGGCTACTGAGACCAGTAGCATGCCCTGCCAGCCCTCCAGGCTGCAGCTGCCCCTTTCCACTGCCCCTTTCACCACAGCCCACACTTCTGTTTCTGCATCCATCTTCAGACTGCAAACTTCCAGTCCTCCCAAGTGTACCTCCCCAGTCCTTCTGACGGTGCCTCACTCACAAGCCTCTCTTGGCTGTGACCAGCTGTCCTCCTGGAGTCTCTTAGTAGTGCTCTCTCCTGCTGCCCTCTCCTTGCTCTCTTTTGTGCCTCTGGTCCAGGACCTCACCACGTGTTCTTGGAAGTGGTCCTGACTGCACCCGAACCTAGGCCCAAGACCACCCCCACCCCCCAGACTGGGGAGCTCCCTCATGCAGCCTCCACACTTCTCTCACTCCAGCACTTCCAGCTGACAATGGTTGGGTGGACTAGATTGTAGGCAGGTGCAGTCTGTACTCCCCACCTTAGGTGGCCTTCAGTGAAAGCGGCATTGCAGAAGGGGTAGGAAGTTGGGAGGAAGTTGGTTCCTCTATGACTTCCTGCAGTCACCATGGGGACAGGTGTCCATCTGGATGCTGGTGCCCCATGTGACCTTTCCAGCTATCTTCAGTCAGGGCAATGTCTATTTAAGACTATGGCTCCCAACTTTGGAACGCTTTATATGAGTGGCTAGTGTAGGGGCAGGTTCTGCGTCTGGCAGGGACAGTGTATAGTGGCAGGCAAAGGTTCCTGAGGAGTAGGGAAAGTGCAGGGACTGCACCATCTCTACTTAGGATTTGGGTTAGGACCGGCCAGGCCCCATTCCCACTCCTCGCTGCAGAAGCTGTCGGTATCATTTCAAGTTGCTCCGGTCGACTGTACATTGTTGGGACTCTTAATATATATTTTTCCATTGGAACAATACAATGCAGCCTGCCCACAAGATTGACTCCGGAGATGATGAACCCAGAAGGGAAGAGCGAGGGTACAGAAAGAGAGAGGGTTGGAAGGACTGGAATCATGGGTCAGATATACAGGCTATAAGTAAGTTAGGCTAGAGGGATTCAGAGAAGGTAAGGCAAAAGTGGTTCCCATATTATGTGGAATTTAGGTTACATACCGGATCATTTTTTCATTGACCAACATCAGATTTATGTGATGTGGTCTTTGAGAGCTTTCCTTGTTCAGGGAGTGACATATCCAACGGTTGCTGGTGATGTTTAAAATACTTTATGATGGCATTTATTTAAGTGTCTATTTGGAGATAGATTTCTTCATTTGCCTGAACATACAGCCTGATGTGTCTGTTGGGGACTATTTAAATTCCTGCATACATTTTTCAATGTTTAATGTAGTCTTGTTGGATATTCTCCTGTATGCCCATTTGAATGGGAATCCATGGAGCTCTACAAGGAAATTGATATATTTCTAATGTTTAGTGGTGATTAATAAGGATGAGCCCGCTGTGAGTATGTATATATGTGTATGTGTGTGTGTGTGTGTGTGTATGTATGTATATATATATTGTGACAGTAGGAGATGCTGTCAAGGTAAAATTAATAGTTTCGGGGACACAGGGTATGCACATTTGCTTGGTGCAAGGCTACAGAGCATAAATGTGGACTGGAGAAAACTGCTTTCTCCAGGTTTTTGTATTCGGTCATGGGGCTCTGTAGTTTGGAGATTCCACAGTGTTTTGGGTGGGATGGGATCTCCAACCCTGTTAATGTAAATTACCAGGAGGGTGTGTGCTCAGGTGAGCACAGCACTTATAATGAGGGTATGGGAAGAGCTCATGGCTCCCAGTTGGAGACTGCTCCACACCCAGAGAGACAGGAGGTCTCTAGGAGTCAGAGAGGTTGCAGGAGGCTGCCAGAACGTGTGACGTGGGCAGTGCAACGACATGAGGATTAAGGCCAGAGCAGAGCTGTGGGCACTGAGGTCATGCTGTCTACATTGAGGAATCCTGTGGTCTGTGTGACCAGGATAAAGTGCAGAAGTACTGCTACAGAGAGCCAGGTGGGCTAGCATTTTTTGTTCTGTGAATTTGCTGGAGAAGAACCCCTGTGTGGAAAAACTTTTTATTTTTCCTGTTTTAATAAAAATGGGCTACCATGCCCTAAAATATAATTCCTGACTTGCTTGGATCACTGAAAACGAATCTACCATGAGAGTTAATGGTCCCCCATGTTACAATATATATATATATATATATATATATACACATACACACACACACACTCACTCTGCATCCAGTGTAGCCTATATCTATAGTGCATTCCGTGATGTACAATTGCTAATACACTTCAGGCGTTGTACACAGTATCTAATACAGTGTGTACGGTTTCCACCACACTTCTAGTGCTGTACACAGTATACAATACAGTGCAGCCAGTGTACATTTTCTAATACACTTCAGGTGGTTTACACAGTATCTAATATTGTAGTGTTGTGTTGCAAAACAAAAAATATATAATGTCCAGAAGGCCACCAAGGAGAGGCAGATGCCCACAGGCTACTAAAAGAGGGCAAACAGGCTCTGTGTCTACAGTCAACAGTGGTGGTCGTGGACATGACGCATCCTCTGCATGTGGCTGTGGGGCACGCTTGTCCTTTTTTGCTGCTGCTGGCCGTGTTATTGAGCCACAACACGCATAAGAGTTGGTGGAGTAGATAACAAAGCTGTCCTCATCCTCCGTCACCCAGACTCAGAGTAGTTTGCCTTCCAACGCAGCTGCCAAAGCGGCCTATTCCACTGGCTCCTTGTCCACAGTCACTCCTTCTGTAGCGGCACCATCATGCACGGAGGAGTCCCCAGAATTATTCGACCACAGTGTCGGTTATATGCTGCTGGAAGATGCGCAGCGATTTGAAGGCTCCGATG
Source organism: Lithobates pipiens (assembly GCF_037356315.1). NCBI lineage: Eukaryota > Metazoa > Chordata > Amphibia > Anura > Ranidae > Lithobates > Lithobates pipiens. The sequence continues at coordinate 5,000,340 of NW_027507892.1, read as the reverse complement.
TTGGTTCCCAGGTTGAGGAAGGGAGTAACGTGAGCCTGGAGAGAGGGGGTGCCACAGAAGGACAAGAAACTGGCAGTCATGTTTCACAGCAGGGCCCGTTCCTGCACCCAACAAGAGTATCTGCAAGGGTTTACAGTGTTTTGGCACCACCGCCACCCAAGGCCCAGTTTTTCTTTCTGTTTAACAGGGGCATGCAATTACAATTCTTGATATAATATTTCACAGCAGGGTCCGTTCCAGCGCCCAACAAGAGTAACTGTGAGGGCTTACAGTGTTCTGGTACCACCAACACCTAAGGCCCAATTTTATATATACAAGAATATATAGGGCAGGCCGTATAGTATATATATTGCTGTTCAGAGCATATAGTGCCTGAGGGCCCTCCACAACTTTTATTTCAATTTTTTTTTTGGGGTGGGGTTCCTCTTAATATCCATACCCGACCTGAAGGGCCTGGTATGGATTTTGGGGGGGTGACATCTACGGCATTTTTTGAAAAAAATTTGGTATTTTTATCTATATTGCCAGGATCCGACAGTACATTACAGCCGCGAGCAGGTTTAAATTACATTTTTTTTTCCTTTAGAAATTTCATTTTGCTATGGCACTGCTATAAACATGGCAAAGATGCGTTACTTTACAGGCATACTAAGGACACCCCCAGGCACCATATTTAAAGGAATATTTAATTTTCATTGTTTCCCTTTAAGCATTATTAAAATCACTGCTTCCAAAAAAATTGCAGTTTTTAAAACTTTTTTTTGCATTGATACACGTCCCCTGGGGCAGGACACTTTTTATGGCAATAACTTGCATATAAGCCTTTAAAAGGAGCACTTTCGATTTTTTACATTCGCGTCCCATAGACTTTAGTTAGTTCGAACTAATGTTTTGGCTGTTCGCATGTTCTGCTGCGAACTGAACCCAGGGGGTGTTCGGATTATCCCTAGTGATTAATACCTGAGGAAGACATTTAAAACAGCGTTGGATAGCCCATTCCATGTACTGCTGTTATTGAACCTTTTTGACCGTACAGCCATTCATGGTTTTGGGTATCACCACTTATTCTATGTTTGGTGCTTTATCTTGAACAATTTTGACATTGATAAATCCTTGTGTTTTTTTTTAAAAAATACATAAAATTCCTGTGATGCAGCAGCCCCCCAGAGCCTCCCTTTTACTTACCCGAATCCGGTCTTTCCAGCGACGGGGATGAGCACACCAGCTCCAGCCGGTGTCTCAGGTCCTGATTGAATAGATTGATAGCAGCGCAGCCATTGGCTCCTGCTGCTTTCAATCAAATCCAGTAACATGGGAGCTGGGGGATGGGGCCGAGTCCTGCTGTCTGTGTCAATGGACGCAGCAGCAAGACTCCTGAGAGCACCTGCACGAGTGCCCAGACAGAGAGAGGCTCTCCAATGGGGCACTCGAAAAGAGGAGGAGCCAGGAGCGCCGCTGAGAGACCCCAGAAGAGGAGGATCGGGGCCACTCTTTGCAAAACCAACTGCACAGAGGAGGTAAGTATGACATGTTTGTTAAAAAAAAAAAATTAACCTTTACATATGTAGCGCCGGCTCCTGAAGAGCATGCGCTATGTCCTTTTGAAATTGAATGTTTAATCTAAACCGCAGTTTGGTTTGGGTTTAATTACTGCAAATTTTGACCTCAGCATCAGGCTGACTAGACTACAGGGTGTTCTGCCTGGCCATGGGGGGGCGCTGCCACTTCTGGCAGGCATGGTAACACAGTCTGGTTGGGTGCTTTAAGATTACTTTCTCTCAGAGCCCGCCCAGTGGGAGTGTCACTCTTGCTGTGCTTTCTGTACTATAACAAAGTCTGTGGCATAGACTTATTCCTACATGCGTTTTATCTTTAAAGTCTGTGGCAGAGACTTGTTCCTGACTCAAGCACCCTGTTGGCTGCTAGACCTGGTGAAAGAAGGACTATCCAATTAGGGTGAAGATCCAGCTGTGAATGGCTATTCTCTGGATTTACTCCAAGTAAGAGAGTTCTTTCATACCGTTTTTGACACTAAGCCCTTGTACACACGGTTGGACATTCCGACAACCAAATCCGTCGGATTTTGTCTGAAACTGTTGCATACACACAGTCGGACAAAGTTGTCAGAAAATCCGATCGTACTTAACGTGATGACGTTATTTCGTTAGGACGGGACTACGTTCAGGCTAGTAGCCAATAGCTTTGGTCTAGGAATTTGATCTGAGCATGCGTGGCACTTTGTCTGATCGGAATTCTTTACACATGATCGGACAAAGTCCGATCGGATCATGTTGTGGGAAAATTTTATAGCCCAGCTGGAAAACTTGGTCCGTCGGATACTCCGACGGAAACAGTCCAATGGAGCCCACACACTGTCGGATTAGCCGACAACATGGTCCTATCGGACATTGTCCATCGGAATGTCCGACCGTGTGTACAAGGGCTTAGAGTACCTGGACTTTCCACCTAAACCCTCTGATCCTATACCGAGAGATTGTTGTTTAACTACATTTTTTGCAAATAATCCCTTTAAGCGGATTTGTCGTTAGTCTCGATAGTTCTTGGGCATCTACCACGGGAAACCCCTAGACGCATACGAGGAGCAGAAGGTAACAGTAAGCCCAATAAAACCAGCCGCTCCTTCGGGGGTCAGTGCTACACATATCCTTTAACCACTTCGCACCAAGGCCTATAGCAGAATGACAGCCGGGCGGTGGCTCAGTTATCCTGACTGGGCTTCATATGACGTCCAGCAGGATAACAGCTGCTGCGTGCCTGTGAAGGGGTGCATGTCGGTGGTGATGGCTGAGCATGGCCGAACATGGCCGAGTATGGCCTCGCATGGCCGGGTATGCAGAGTATCACCGAGTATGGCTGAGCATGGCCGGGTATTGCAGGGTATCACCGAGTATGGCTGAGCATGGCCGAGTATGGCTGGGTATTGCAGGGTATTGCCAAGTATGGCTGAGCATGGCCGAGTAAGGCTGGGTATTGCAGGGTATCACTGAGTATGGCTGGGTATTGCAGGGTATGGCTGGGTATTGCAGGGTATCACTGAGTATGGCTGGGGATTGCAGGGTATTACAGAGTATGGCTGGGTATTGCAGAGTAGTGATGGACGAACTTCCGACGGGACGTTTCGCGAACGCGGACCGCGAACGCGGCCGACCGTTCGCGAAACCGAACGTTCGCGGCGGGCCCCATTGACTTCAATGGGAGGCGAACTTCGCAAACCTTTAGGTCAAATTTGCAGCCACAAAATAATTATTAGCTGGGCAAACATAGTCCCACCACATGGCCAATGACATAATACATGTATGAGGTGAATTTGGGATCGATAACTACAAGCATTCTTTTTTTATATGGGAAATTGTTCTGACAATTCAGGACTGTGGAGCGCATGAAGGCAATGGAGGAGACGGAAGGTCAGAACCAGAGTAGGCAAAGAAGAGGGTGCAGGAGATGATCACCAGCAGCGTGACATACAGCAATGACACCTGCACCATGATAGAGTCATCTGATAGCAGCACCGTGATAGAGAGCACTGACATCAGAAGCGTGACATTAAGCACTGACATCAGCACCGTGATATACAGCACTGACAGCAGCACCGTGATAGAGAGCACTGACATCAGAAGCGTGACATTAAGCACTGACATCAGCACCGTGATATACAGCACTGACAGCAGCAGCGTGATAGAGAGCACTGACATCAGAAGCGTGACATTAAGCACTGACATCAGCACCGTGATATACAGCACTGACAGCAGCAGCGTGACATTAAGCACTCACACCAGCACCGTGATATACAGCACTGACAGCAGCACCGTAAGCAGCCCCAGGAGTAAGTCAGCACAGCACAGGGATGGTGTGATCCCCTCATAATAAGAACCCCCAGGAGTAAGTCAGCACAGCACAGGGATGGTGTGATCCTCTCATAATAAGCAGGCCCAGGAGAAACTCAGCACAGCACAGGGATGGTGTGATCCCCTCATAATAAGAACCCCCAAGAGTAAGTCAGCACAGCACAGGGATGGTGTGATCCCCTCATAATAAGAACCCCCAGGAGTAAATCAGCACAGGACAGGGATGGTGTGATCCCCTCATAATAAGAACCCCCAGGAGTAAATCAGCACAGGACAGGGATGGTGTGATCCCCTCATAATAAGAACCCCCAGGAGTAAGACAGCACAGCACAGGGATGGTGTGATCCCCTCATAATAAGCAGGCCCAGGAGAAACTCAGCACAGCACAGGGATGGTGTGATCCCCTCATAATAAGAACCCCCAGGAGTAAGTCAGCACAGTACAGGGATGGTGTGATACCCTCATAATAAGCAGGCCCAGGAGAAACTCAGCACAGCACAGGGATGGTGTGATCCCCTCATAATAAGAACCCCCAGGAGTAAGTCAGCACAGCACAGGGATGGTGTGATCCCCTCATAATAAGAACCCCCAGGAGTAAATCAGCACAGGACAGGGATGGTGTGATCCCCTCATAATAAGAACCCCCAGGAGTAAGTCAGCACAGCACAGGGATGGTGTGATCCCCTCATAATAAGCAGGCCCAGGAGAAAATCAGCACAGCACAGGGATGGTGTGATCCCCTCATAATAAGAACCCCCAGGAGTAAATCAGCACAGCACAGGGATGGTGTGACTGATTAGCAGACTGTACGTCAGTCCCTATACTGCTGAAGGACTGCTGCAGTATAGGGCAGCGGTCAGCAGTAGTGCACCTCAACCCTATCTATTGTGGACCGATAGTGGTCCTTACAGAACAGCAGACTGTACCGCACTCAACCCTATGTACTATAGCACCCTAGACCAAGTTACCAGTCCTTATAAGAACTTTTGTGGACCAAGCAGGTTGTGTGTGACTGATTAGAAGACTTTACGTCAGTCCCTATACCAATGAAGGACTGCTGCAGTATAGGGCAGCAGTCAGCAGTAGTGCACCTCAACCCTATGTATTGTGGACCGATAACAGTCCTTATAGAATAGCAGACTGTACCTCACTCAACCCTATGTACTGTAGCACCCTAGACCAAGTTACCAGTCCTTATAAGAACTTTTGTGGACCAAGCAGGTTGTGTGTGACTGATTAGAAGACTTTACGTCAGTCCCTATACCAATGAAGGACTGCTGCAGTATAGGGCAGCAGTCAGCAGTAGTGCACCTCAACCCTATGTATTGTGGACCGATAACAGTCCTTATAGAATAGCAGACTGTACCTCACTCAACCCTATGTACTGTAGCACCCTAGACCAAGTTACCAGTCCTTATAAGAACTTTTGTGGACCAAGCAGGTTGTGTGTGACTGATTAGAAGACTTTACGTCAGTCCCTATACCAATGAAGGACTGCTGCAGTATAGGGCAGCAGTCAGCAGTAGTGCACCTCAACCCTATGTATTGTGGACCGATAACAGTCCTTATAGAATAGCAGACTGTACCTCACTCAACCCTATGTACTGTAGCACCCTAGACCAAGTTACCAGTCCTTATAAGAACTTTTGTGGACCAAGCAGGTTGTGTGTGACTGATTAGAAGACTTTACGTCAGTCCCTATACCAATGAAGGACTGCTGCAGTATAGGGCAGCAGTCAGCAGTAGTGCACCTCAACCCTATGTATTGTGGACCGATAACAGTCCTTATAGAATAGCAGACTGTACCTCACTCAACCCTATGTACTGTAGCACCCTAGACCAAGTTACCAGTCCTTATAAGAACTTTTGTGGACCAAGCAGGTTGTGTGTGACTGATTAGAAGACTTTACGTCAGTCCCTATACCAATGAAGGACTGCTGCAGTATAGGGCAGCAGTCAGCAGTAGTGCACCTCAACCCTATGTATTGTGGACCGATAACAGTCCTTATAGAATAGCAGACTGTACCCCACTCAACCCTATGTACTGTAGCACCCTAGACCAAGTTACCAGTCCTTATAAGAACTTTTGTGGACCAAGCAGGTTGTGTGTTAGTGATTAGCAGACTGTACGTCAGTCCCTATACCAATGAAGGACTGCTGCAGTATAGGGCAGCGGTCAGCAGTGGTGCACCTCAACCCTATCTATTGTGGACCGATAGCGGTCCTTACAGAACAGCAGACTGTACCGCACTCAACCCTATGTACTGTAGCACCCTTCACCAAGTTACCAGTCCTTATAAGGACCTTTGTGGACCAAGTAGGTTGTGTGTGACTAATTAGCAGACTGTACGTCAGTCCCTATACTGCTGAAGGACTGCTGCAGTATAGGGCAGCGGTCAGCAGTGGTGCACCTCAACCCTATCTATTGTGGACCGATAGCGGTCCTTACAGAACAGCAGACTGTACCTCACTCAACCCTATGTACTGTAGCACCCTACACAGACCAAGTTACCAGTCCTGATAAAGAGCTTTGTGGAACAAGTGAGTTGTGAATGATTAGCAGACTGCAGCAGAAGGGCAGCAGTCAAGTATAATATTCTTTCTATATTTGGAAGAAAGAATATTATACGTGTACAAGCCTATTACCATACCACTGATACCAGTCCTGAAAAGAACCTTTGTGGAATAGCTCTTTTGTGGACCTGATAGTAACAGCTAATGATGATGATGATGATGATGACTAATCTGGCTGTCCCTAAAATAGCAGCAGACACAGCGCTCTGTCCCTTTCTCTAAAGTGACAGAAGACGCTCAGGCTGCTGCAACAATCAGTAGCACAGCAAACCTATATACACCTAACACCTATACCAGGCCTGAAAAGAACTTTTGTGTACCAAATAGCTAGCGATTTATCTCTCCCTACTCCACACAGCAACCTTTCCCTATAGTGACAGAAGAAAGAATGTAAAATGGCCACCGGATCGGGTGTATTTATAGGTTAGGGGGAATGTCCAAGTGTCCATGTGCTGTCATGTCTCAATTGGCTGTCCTGTACCCCATGATGGATGTGTCATCATAGGTCAAAGTTCTTTTACACATTAAACACGAAGGTCCGCCGGGCGAATGACGCCAATAGTCCGCCGAACGAGCGGACCCCGAACGTCCGAAATTCGCCGCGAAACGACCGCCGGGCGAACCGCTCGGCCATCACTATTGCAGAGTATGGCTGGGTATTGCAGGGTATCACCGAGTATTGCAGAGTATTGGCAGGGTATTGTAGAGTATTGGCAGGGCATTGCAGAGTATTGGCAAGGCATTGCTGGGTATTGCAGAGTATTGGCAGGGTATTGGCAGGGAATTGCAGAGTATTGGCAGGGCATTGCAGAGTATTGGCAGGGAATTGCAGGGTTAATTTTCGGTGGGCAGCGCTGTGGGCACTACAGATCCAGCCCACAGCGCTGCTGACACCGATCTCTCCCCTCGCTCTGTACCGATCGGTGCAGAGAGGGGAGGGAGGAACTGGCATCATAACATGACGCCGGTTTGTTTACAAGTGATCACTCTGATCACGTGGTAAACGGCCCGAATGAGCAGGACCCGGAGGTTATGGATGTGCTCGAGTGCGCGCCCCAGGGGGCGCGCGAGAGTGAAATTCTGGGAGGACGTCAATGTACGTCCTCCCAGAGCTAAGAAACCACCCTGTAGCCGTCATTCGGCTATGAGCCGGTTGTTAAGTGGTTAAAGGCAGTAAAAATAAAAACAGCCTTGGAGCCAAAAACAGTTTCCTAACAAAAAGGCCGTCCTAGTCCAAGTGGTTCTTCAATACGTTTTTGTTCAATCTATTTCTTTGATAGAAACACAAGAAAAGCATATGGACACCATGTTATTAACCCACGCAGGACTAGTAGTTGTTTGCCCTTTGGGAGTGTAATGTATTTTTTGTAAAGGAGAGTGTTAGACGTTTGCAGCCCCCTGCTAGTTCAGAGTAGTTTGAATGTCAGGTACGTTTAGTTAGGCTCCTGTGTACAGTGGAGTAGAGGTTGTTCGAAGGCTCACAAGCTGCGGTTCTGCTACTTCCCCCAGTCTTATAGAGCAGATGTCCCCAACCACTGGTGCTGGTCCGTGGCCTGCTGGGAGCTGGGCCGCGCAGCGGAGGTTGGCGGCGGGCACAGAAAACCAGGACCGCCTGCTCCCCTTCCCCCGAGCACCACTACTCCATTTCCTCTCTGTGGCCACTAAGGAGAAAGGGAGGAAGGAGAGCTGGGTTGGGGACAGGAACTAATAGCACTAATGAGACCCAGGCTGCACAGTCCCCCCCCCCCCAAGGTGACAGGCTGCCACCACCACAACCCCCCATCCCCCCATCCCCTGGAAATAAGCTGCATTCCCCAGAGGTGACTGGCTGCAAGACCTCCCCCCTCCCAGGTGACAGGCTGACAATCACCCCCCCCCCCACCCAGTTGGGCAGCTGAAAACCCCCTCATTCTCTCTAGGTGACAAGCTGCTCCACCCTGCAACCAACACACAACCACTAACCACTAACCACTAACCCCCCCCCCCCCCCCCCCATAGAGGGGTTTGACTTCCGAGCAGTTGGTCCCTGGTGCCAGGAAGGTTAGGGAGGTGTGCCCAGAAGGTGGAGGGACAGCCCATAAATATCCAGAGGCCTGGCAACCAAGGGGGAATGTTCCTGGGTCCAGTCCATCTGGAGAAGAGAGACGGAGAGGAAGCTAGAGGAGCGTTTGAGAACACCAAAGTTGCTAGGCTTAACTGGGGGGGTTAATGAAGAGAGCTTTGTCCAGAGATTGAGCGGAGCCAGAGGAGAGTTGGTGGGAGGAAGCCCAACCATTTTGAGTGAGTACTGGATTCTGCAATACAGAGGAGAAGTGACTGTGAGGTAGGGTGACCACATTTCCAAACATTAGACGTTGTGGCTGCATTAGTTTCCTTCTGTTTTCACCTGGTGATCTGGCCAGTAACATAAATCCTGTATTAGTGGAACGCAACTCAGGAGGAATGAGAACAGGAGGCACAGCAGCATTCTCAGTCTGGGGGAGCCGAGTGTTATATGCATCACATCTAAGTATTGGTAATACCACTTTAAAGGCAAAAGACATACACTCACTGGCCACTTTATTAGGTACACCTGTTTGATTGCTTGCACATTATATATATATATTTACTCAGGTAGCTCAGGTAATCTTGGAACTGCTGACACTTGAAATGTCTCTCTCTAGGTAATCCAGGGAATTGCCATTCGCAACTGGATATTTCAGCTATCAGATAAACCCCCTCTTAGTAAATTTAGCAACCGACAGTTGATTCAAGTAAAGCAAAGTCTCTGCCACAGACTTGATTGTAGAACTTTAGAATGAGCAAAGTCTCTGCCACAGACTTGGTTGTAGACGTGGTTATAACTGAAGGATGAAACTAGGAACTCTCATACAGTACCAGTATCTTGCAGCCGGTCCAGCGATACCGTAAGAGTGTGGATTCACTTGGTGTCCTTTCCAGCTTAGCTTCCAGGCCTGTGCGTGGCCCTCTTCTGAAGAGACCTGGTTGCGTTTTCAGTTGCTGGTCCTCTCCAAAACCAAGACGGGACCGGACCACCTTGGAACCCTCCTTCCAGTTACTGTGCCTCGGGCTGGCCAGCCCTGAGACTCGGAAACGGATGGATCCGCACCCCAGGCCAAGAGGGCCTCTGGGGGCTGGTCAGGAGGACCAGGACCAGGGAGTCAGAACATACTTCTGGACCTGAACCCCAGAATCACGTGACCCCAGCACCTTAAGTACCCTCTCCCGGAATGCACAGCGAGACAACGCACCCACTGATTGGCTCAGAGAGAGAGATTGGTACCCAATGCGTCCAACCAGACTGCATTCCAATGCCTGCCTAAGGTGACACCCACACCCATGGCCAGGAAGAACATAATACAGTCCAGACAAACTGATACTGAGACCATAAATTACTGCAATTAACCCTAAAACCCAACTATGGTCTTAGGAAAAATTAAATTGACAAAAACATAGCGCATGCTCTTCAGGAGCCCGGCGCTACACACATATATATATATATATATATATATATATATATATATATATATATATATATACAGTGGTGTGAAAAAGTGTTTGCCCCCTTCCTCATTTCCTGTTCCTTTGCATGTTTGTCACACTTAAGTGTTTCGGAACATCAAACCAATTTAACCACTTGCTTACTGGGCACTTAAACCCCCCTCAGTCCCAGACCAATTTTCAGCTTTCAGCGCTGATGCACTTTGAGTGACAATTACGCGGTCATACAACACTGTACCCAAATGAATTTTTTATCATTTTTTTCCCACAAATAGAGCTTTCTTTTGGTGGTATTTAGTTACAGCTCGGAGTTTTATTTTTTGCTAAACAAACAAAAAAAGATGCAAAAAAAAAAAAAAAAAAAAATCATGTTTTAATAGTTTGTTATAAAATTTAGCAAACGGGTCATTTTTCTCCTTCATTGAAGTGCGCTGATTAGGCGGCACTGATAGGCTGCATTGGTGGGCACTGATGGGCTGCATTGGTGGGCACTGATGGGCTGCATTGGTGGGCACTGATAGGCTGCACTGGTGGGCACTGATAGGCATAGTTAAGGCGGCACTAATAGGCACAGATAAGGCGGCACCGATGGGCACAGATAAGGCGGCACTGATGGGCAAAGATGGGCACAGATAAGATGGCACGGATGGGTGGCACGGATAAGTGGCACGGATGGGTGGCACGGATGGGCACTGATAGGTACCACAGATAGATGGGACTGATGGGCACTGATAGGTGGCACTGATAGGTGGCTCTGATAGGTGGCACTGCTGGGCACTGATGGGCGGCACTGCTGGGCACTGATGGGCGGCACTGCTGGGCACTGATGGGCGGCACTGGGGTGCAGCACCTGAGGCAGATTTTGGGTGGCACTGTGGGTGGCACTGCTGGGTGGCACTGTGGGTGGCACTGTGGGCACTGCTGGGTGGCACTGTGGGCACTGCTGGGTGGCACTGTGGGCACTATGGGCACTGCTGGGTGGCACTGACAGGGGGGCACTTACTTTATTTCAGGATGGCACTGCGGGTGGCAGGTGGGCACTGGCAGGGGGCAGGTGTCCTTTTAAATTGCTGGCCGTGATCGGGACTGATGTCCCGAACACGGCCGCCGGCGATCGGCTTTTTTTTTTTCTCCTCGCGCTGTCAGCGCGAGGAGGAATACTAGCCGATTACCGGCTCCGTTTTATCACATGATCAGCTGTCATTGGCTGACAGCTGATCACGTGATAAGGGGTCGGGATCGACCCCTTACACGGATCGGTGATCAGGCGAGTCTCACGGACTCGCCGATCACAGAGCGCGCCGCGCGCGCCCCTCAGGGGGCGCGCAGGCCGCTCGTAACCGGGACTACGTCAATAGACGTAGTCCCGAAAATGTGGGTCCGCGCTATTGCCGTCATTTTGCAATAGCGCGGATCCCAAGTGGTTAAACAATAGTCAAGGACAACACAAGTAAACACAAAATGCAATTTGTAAATGAAGGTGTTTATTATTAAAGGTGAAAAAAAATCCAAACCATCACGACCCTGTGTGAAAAAGTGATTGCCCCCCTTGTTAAAACATACTATAACTGTGGTTGTCCACACCTGAGTTCAATTTCTCTAGCCACACCCAGGCCTGATTATTGCCACACCTGTTCACAATCAAGGCATGACTTAAATAGGAGCTGCTTGACACAGTAAGGTCCACCAGAAGATCCTTAAAAGCTACACATCATGCCGAGACCCAAAGAAATTCAGGAACAATTGAGAAAGAAAGTAATTGAGATCTATCAGTCTGGAAAGGGTTATAAAGCCATTTCCAAAGCTTTGGGAATCCAGCGAACCACAGTGAGAGCCATTATCCACAAATGGCGAAGACATGGAACAGTGGTGAACATTCCCAGGAGTGGCCGGCCGCCCAAAATGACCCCAAGAGCGCAGCGACGACTCATCCAAGAGGTCACAAAAGACCCCACAACAACGTCCAAGGAACTGCAGGCCTCACTTGCCTCAGTTAAGGTCAGCGTTCATGCCTCCACCATCAGGAAAAGACTGGGCAAAAATGGCCTGCATGGCAGAGTTCCAAGGAGAAAACCACTGCTGAGCAAAAAGAACATCAAAGCTCGTCTCAATTTCTCCACAACACATCTTGATGATCCCCAAGACTTTTGGGACAACATTCTGTGGACCGATGAGACAAAAGTGGAACTCTTTGGAAGGTGTGTGTCCAAGTATATCTGGCGTAGAAGGAACACTGCATTTCATAAAAAGAACATTATACCAACAGTAAAATATGGTGGTGGTAGTGTGATGGTCTGGGGCTGTTTTGCTGCTTCAGGACCTGGAAGACTTGCCGTGATAAAAGGAACTATGAATTCTGCTGTCTACCAAGAGATCCTGAAGGAGAATGTCCGACCATCTGTTCGTGTACTCAAGCTGAAACGGACTTGGGTTCTGCAGCAGGACAATGATCCTAAACACACCAGCAAGTCCACCACCGAATGGCTGAAGAAAAACAAAATGAAGACTTTGGAGTGGCCTAGCCAAAGTCCTGACCTGAATCCTATTGAGATGTTGTGGTATGACCTTAAAAAGGCCGTTCATGCTCAAAAACCCTCTAATGTAACGGAATTAGGACAATTCTGCAAAGATGAGTGGGCCAAAATTCCTCCAGGACGCTGTAAAAGCCTCATTGCACGTTATCGCAAACGCTTGGTTGCAGTTGTTGCTGCTAAGGGTGGCCCAACCAGTTATTAGGTTTAGGGGGCAATCACTTTTTCACACAGGGCCATGATGGTTTGGATTTTTTTTCTCCTTTAATAATAAACACCTTCATTTACAAATTGAATTTTGTGTTTACTTGTGTTGTCCTTGACTATTGTTTAAATTGGTTTGATGTTCCGAAACACTTAAGTGTGACAAACATGCAAAGGAACAGGAAATGAGGAAGGGGGCAAACACTTTTTCACACCACTGTATATATATATATATATATATATATATATATATATATATATAAAATCTAAGATGAGGGAAGAAAGACGTTAATTAGGACTTATTGGCCATACTATGGAATAGCCTCCCTGTTGAGCTCCAGGAGGCTCCCACTATTCTAGTCTTCCACAGGTTACTGAAGACTTGGCTTTTCATGCAGGCGTTTCTTGCATAGTTCTCTTTTTTCTACCCTTCTGCCACTCTGTGCTGCTTCTGGTCCCTGGGCCCTTTCTTTCCAGGATCTTTGCTATAAGCTGTCGGGACCCTTCAGGGGAAGACCGCGCTATATTAAGATTCCTCTCAATTCAACTAAACTCATTGGGGTTTGAGCTAATTAAGGGTTAATGATAAGTAAACATAAGAACACATGATGAGAGCCTGAGGCTCTAATTGCCTTAAAAAAGGGTGGGACGGCATGCAGAGCACTGCGCTCTGAGCCCGCCCAGTTGTGTGAAAATAGCAAATTAATACTCGCTATTATCGTCTTGCTTCTCTTCACAGCCAATCAGGAAGCGGGTCTTAAGACCCAATTGTCTGAGAGTAAAAGTGACCATATTGGCAGATGCGGGGGGGGGGGGGGGCTGTCGAGGAGGACACACAGGGGGAAAGCCGCCAAAGCTGCCCGCAACGTGGATGGGGTAAGTGCTGATCCGGTAGGCAGGCAGGCGAGCGACGGGAGGGTTTGTTCACCGAAAGACCGAGCGACGGGGGAGGTTTGACTGGTCATCCAACTGACCGAATGGGGGAGGGGGTCGGGTGGTTTGTATATCACCTCCCCCTCCTCACAAAATGAAGCACCAGCCCCACTGCATCTGAATATAGTGACACAATCCATTTTTCGATGCGTTTTTTAACATATTTTTGGCACGACAGCTCATCAACTTGAATGGGCTGCCCGTCGCACCAAAAACGCGCCAAAGAAGGTCACGTACCAGATGTGAGCACTTTAGCGTGTTTTGTTGCAGGAAAACAAGACAAAAAATAATGGGACCACAACGCGCATTTAAGTGTGGTTTTCGTCTTGTTTAAAATTTTAAGTTGCAATCGGGTCATATAGATTATTATTATTATTATTATTATTATTATTATTATTATTCAGAATAATTATTATTTAGAATAATAATAATTTAATAGATCCAAAGCTGGGATATATGATGGTATTACTACAATTGTATATAATCAGGTTATGAGATTACACCTAAGAAACAGAGATGTGATCAATAACTAATAATTTGAAGTTGCAATGATGTCATATAGATTATTGTTATTATTCAGAATTATTGTAAAAAAATAAATTAACAATTATTATTACTTTATGTATATTTTGTTACAAAAAATAATTGTAACAAACAAAATGTTTCTAACATACAATAAATTAGGGAATACAGTTAGTTGTTTATTTAATTTATTTATTTTTATTTATTTCAGATTAAATAAATAAATTCACACAGAATAGAATAAATAATAATAATATAATAGATCAAAAGCTGGGATATATGATCGTATTACTACAATTGTACTTTGATTGATCAGATTATAAGATTACACCTTAGAAACAAAGATGTGATCAATAACTAAAAATTTGAAGTTGCAATGATGCCATATAGATTATTATTATTATTATTATTATTATTATTATTAATATTATTAATTATTCAGAATTGTTATTTAAAAAAAAATATTAAAAATTATTATTGCTTTATGTATGTTTTGTTACAAAAAATAATTGTAGCAAACAAAATGTTTCCAACATACAATAAATTAGGGAATACCGTTATTTGTTTATTTAATGTATTTCTTTTTATTTTTATTTATTTCAGATTAAATAAATCAATCCACCCAGAATAGAATAATAATAATATAATAGATCAAAATCTGGGATATATGATCGTATTACTACAATTGTATTTTGATTGATCAGACTATGAGATTACACCTTAGAAACAGAGATGTGATCAATAACTAATAATTTGAAGTAGCAATGATGTCCTATAGATTATTCAGAATTATTGCGATTAAGAAAAAATAATAATATTAATTATTATTGCTTTATGTATATTTTGTTACAAAAAATAATTGTAGCAAACAAAATGTTTCCAACATACAATAAATTAGGGAATACCACTATTTGTTTATTTAATGTATTTCTTTTTATTTTTATTTATTTCAGATTAAATAAATCAATACACCCAGAATAGAGTAATAATAATAATAATAATAATAATATAATAGATCAGTGATGACGAACCTTGGCACTCCAGATGTTTTGGAACTACATTTCCCAGGATGCTCATGCACTCTTCAGTGTAGTGGAGCATCATGGGACATGTAGTTCCAAAACATCTGGGGTGCCAAGGTTTGCCATCACTGTAAGACCCCTTTCACACTGGGGCGTTTTTCAGGCGTTTTTCAGGCGCTTTAGCGTTAAAAAAAGCGCCTGTAAAGCGCTTGAAAGAAGCCTCATCTGCAGTCCCAATGTGAAAGCCCAAGTGCTTTAAGAATCCTTTCACAATATCAGCGCCCGAAAAACGCTCGTAAAGCGCTGCTTAAACTAGCAGCGCTTTACCAGCATTTTTCGAGCGTTGGGGCGCTTTTAACCCCTGCTAGTGGCCAAATAAAGGGTTAAAAGCGCCCACAAAACGCTGCTGCCAATAGCGTTTTTCAGGCGTTTTTCTGGCGTTTTACAGGCGCTTCCCATTGATTTCAATGGGAAGGGGCACTTTAGGAGCGTTGTATTCACCGCTCCAAAAGCGCTGCAAAGAAGCTGCTTGCAGGACTTTTTTTGACACCCTGCCAGCGCAGCGCCTTGGTGTGAAAGCACTCGGGCTTTTACATTGGGATTGCAGTTGCAGCTTCTTTCAGGCGCTTTTTTTAACGCTGAAGTGCCTGAAAAACGCCCCAGTATGAAAGGGATCTCGGTGTGAAAGCACTCGGGCTTTTACATTGGGATTGCAGTTGCGGCTTCTTTCAGGCGTATTTTTTAACGCTAAAGCGCATGAAAAACGCCTGAAAAACGCCCCAGTGTGAAAGGGGTCTAATAGATCAAAAGCTGGGGTATATGATCGTATTATAACAATTGTATTTTGGTTGATCAGACTAATCTCATCAGATGAGATTGCACCTTAGAAAGAGAGATGTGATCAATAACTAATAATTTGAAGTTGCAATGATGTCATATATATATATACACACACACATATATACATATATATATATATATATATATACCGTATGTGTATATATGTGTGTGTATATATATATATATATATAGCAATGATGTCATATTATCATTATTCAGAATTATTGCTATTAAGAAAAAAAATTATATTATTATTATTATTAATTTATGTATATTTTGTTACAAAAAATAATTGTAGCAAACAAATGTTTCTAACATACAATAAATTAGGGAATACAGATAGTTGTTTATTTAATTTATTTATTTTTATTTAATTTATTTCAGATTAAATAAATCAATCCACCCAGACTATACACAGACCATTGATGAATCAGCTCCCAATCTTTCCCTATCACTTCCTTTTCTCGGTGTTCATGGCCGGGATCATGACTCAGCCACGTTCTCAGCACTCGCCTGCAGCATGCATCGAATTTTTCACAATAACAAACTTTAGCTGCCAACCAATCCGCTTTGCTCTCGCCTGAGCTGTAGGAAGGTTGTGCAGAGATCTATGACTGGTTCAGGTCATCCAGGCTCCCTATTGGTCTGGAGTAGGGAGTGGGGAAGGGCTGTGGATGACAGTGGAGTGTTTTTGGCTGGGGAACTAGAGGAACACCCTGTACTCAGCAAGCTTGCATGGGACCACAAGTCAGTAGAGTGAACTGGCCGGAGGATCTTTGCTGAATACTTAGATCAGTCAATTATCACACAGCAAGGAGCTTGGAACGCCTGCAGTCTTCTTACGAAGAGCGTTTCACCTCTCACACACCAGGAAGTCCTCCAGATTGGCTTTTTGTTTTGAACATATCTCAGAATCACATGTTGTGAACATTCACCCTGCATACCTTCCACTGCCCCGAGCATTCCTGGTCACCGTTTAAAGCCTAGTCGCGATCACTTATTACACCGTGCTTCGATGACAGACAGCAGCGGCTTGTACCCAAAATCCAACTCTTGCTCACTTCGAAGTCTTGAAGACCACCTTATTATCTCCGATATAATCAACAGGTTTTTACAGTCAAGGCGCAGCAGTGACCAAGTTGGGTCGGGCCTGTCTGAAGTGTTTTTGCCCCCGTAGGACAAGCACATCGTATCTTAATAATTTTACCAAAATTTACAATTTGCCCGTAATTATTTTTTATTTTTTCTCCCGTAGAGGGCTTGTATGACCTGGTATAGCCATGAGCCATTTCTTGGCTTAATCGCACCCGTTGAAAAATGGCCGTTGGACTTTTGATGAGCATTGTTATTGAAAATGAGAGAAAGAACGGATATTCTGGTGGAGAATCGGTATCTGGCATGGTGGTACTGGAGCTTCTGGAACAGACGGAGGTCCTAGGTCTTCACCTGTGGGCCCACGGAGGAGCCATGGTGTCCTTTACCCAATGGAGAGGAGGAGACAGGAACCAAAATACATCACCGTCTGGAGAACATGTGGAGTACCTTAATGAGAAGATATCATTACTGGTCCCATCGGCAGGTGAGGGCTAACCCTTTAAAAAGGAGTAATGCAGAATATTACATTAAAGTCCAACTTCAGGAAGCTGGACGGGTCTACCTTAGGGCTGCGCCCACATTGCGAGTGTTAAGAGCTAATTTAGGTGTGGGGGGGGGTCTTGGTAAAGAAGATTTACCTAACTGATCCTCAGCTGCTCCATGCTGCTATAATGGATCTTCTTCTCCCTCATGCTTGTGCGGTCTAAGTTCCTGACATCATCAAGACCAATACAGGGTCCGTAGCCCTGCATTGGATGTGAGCACATCAAGGTACAGTCAACCGCCGAAGCATGGAAGGATCAGGTAAGAAAAAAATGCCTTACGTAGCCCACTAGACCTAAATGTATGTGGCCCCATGGCATGGTAGAACTTTCATATTTCCCGGAGTTGGGCTTTAAGAATATATACATTACGGTATATTATATTAGTACATGTATGTATGTATGTATGTGTGTGTGTGTGTGTGTGTGTGTGTGTGTGTGTGTGTGTGTGTGTGTCTGTGTGTGTGTGTGTGTGTGTGTGTGTGTGTATATATATATATATATATATATATATATACACATTAAATATATAAATAAATATAAATAAATATAAATAAATATATATATATATATATATATATATATATATATATATATATATATATATATATATATATATAATATTTTTTTTTTTTTTTTTTTTTTTAAATACATTTTATTGCAGTGGTTAATTTAAAGAGATATGCTGGGACTTGTTTATGCAAACTGGAGCAATATTGAAACCGTTGCCTGTGTTGTTTTTTTTTTTGCAGAAAAACTTTTCAAAAATGTCAGCTGCTCTGCTTTTACTACACTGTTTTAGCTCTTGCAACATTTCCCCTTTTATTCCTGTTCTGGTGACAACCCAAAATTTGTGATTTGCTTTCACTTTCACTCTCAGTGATAATGATAAACGGGACAAAACAAAAAGGGCGCATCTCCCTAATGGGGACACAGACAGCAATAAAATCCTGACAGGTTCTAATCCCTCTCATTCTATAAAACCAAAAAAAAAAAAAAATTGCCTTTAGTTATAATTTAAGTATCTCAAGAATATTTAGAACCCTTGAAATGTTTAAGGGAAGGTTTTAGATACAAATGCCGCGTACACACATAGCCGACTATCCGGCGGACTTAGTCTGGCGGACTTCCCGCCGGACTGTCCGCCGGACTTTCCGAACGAGCTACTTGCCCACACACGGCACTTTTGCAGCGGACTAATACGGCGTACTAAGTCCGCCGGACTATCCGCCGTACTTTTGAAATGAACGGACTTGCCCACACACGTGGAGGAAAGTCCGCTCATTTTGAGCGAAGGAGGCGTCGCTGGCCCCGCCACCTGGTATGGACTTAAAGGGGAACCCCAACGCCAAAAAAAATCAGCGTGGGGGCCCCCCCCAGGTCCACATCAGACCCTTGTCCGAGCACGCTACCCGGCCGGCCAGGAAAGGGGGGCGCTCGCCCCCTCCTGAGCCTTACCAGGCCCCCCACCCCAAAGCACCTTGTCCCCATGTTGATGAGGACAAGGGCCTCTTCCCGACAACCCTGGCCGTTGGTTGTCGGGGTCTGCGGGCGGCCCCCGGATACCGGCCCCCCACCCTATGTGAATGAGTATAGGGTACAATGTACCCCTACCCATTCACCTGTGGAAAAAAAGTAAAAAAAAAAAAACACAACACACAAGGGTTAAAATAGTTTATTGCACAGCTCCGGGGGTCTTCCGTCTTCGGGGGTCTTCTCGCCGGACTCCTCCGCTATCTTCTGCTAGCTCTTTTGCTAGCGGAGGAGCCCGGCTTTCTTCTTCGCCGCCGCCCTCTTCTTCCGACTTCGGGGGTCTTGTCCCCCTCTTTGGTTCTTCTTGCCGGGCCACCGCGCCTTCTTCTAGCTCTTTTATAGGCATGGCCCGGTACTTTTCCACCGGATTGTTTGATCGTGTGTACGCGGGCTCAGTTTACAAAGCTATATATTACTGTGGTGTTTAGCACTGACTATTTATATTTATGTATTATATTTTAGTTTACAAAGCAGAGACCCACAAGAATAAGAAGAAAAAAATTACAGTTATGTGATGTGTAGCGTCCAATGAGATTTGAAAATGACAGTCACATGGCTAAAATAAAGAGTCTTATCCTTGTGTTAAAGCTTTGTGAATTTAGCCTGCGAATGTACCAATCAGAAGCCCAAGTTTGCAAAAATCAGGTTTAACCCCTTCCCACCCCCGGTACTCCTACCTAACCAGGCTGGTACGACGGTGGGGGGGGGGCAGGAAAGTCTGCACGATCATGAGACCTCTGTGATTGGCTGTCACCCTGGTCACATGATCAGGAGCTGGTCCCAACTGTTCCCTATCATTTTTAGAGACTGGGACTCATCTATGACAGCTCAGCCACTTCAGAACCCACCTTACGCGAGAGTTCCCATTGGAGTTCCCCCTTAAATCAGGAACTCCATTAGAATCAGAGATCAACTGATCTAAATCTTCCGTCTGACCACTGAGTCTGTGGATACTCTGCTGTCCCTAGATGTTGACCAGATAAAATCTTGTAGTAGGTCGTAGTTTGGAGACCCCCTGATCTAAGGCACTGCTAGTCCTATGAGATTTGGAGTGGCATTTGGTTACTATTTCGCTCATTGTTCTCCTTGCTGGAGTGAAAGCTACAGTGTCAAGATCTCCCTGCTTCTGCTTCTTTCATTCTATGCCTCCTCCACCTTTCTTTCTGCTTTTTAAATATGCAACCACCAGTCATGGGGAGGGGGGCTGATCTCACGGACGTAACTAGATCCTTTAGGGCCCTGGTGCAAGAAACCATGAAGGGGCTCCCCTGACCCATCGGTCCCAAGGCCCTTCCCTGTGAGCTCAAGGGACCCTCTACTCTTGTCTCTGAAGCAGCACCCTTTTATATGTTCTGCAGTGGGCCTCCCCCCCACCGTGGGGCAAGTGTAACCTTTGAGAACTTAGTAGTTCCACCACTGCCACCACCTATAATTCATGATCTGGTCTTGTGTCTACAATCCCCTCCATCTGTACTGTAATTTGTGATCTGATCTTGTAACTACAATCCCCTCCACTCATAATTTAGATAATTACAATGATAAATCAGTATTCCATGCCATCAATAATATCACTATGAATGAGCACTGGCCTGGTAATGACTGGTGGAGATGATGGGTTTGGGGGGGGGGGGGGTGATAGTTGTCTGTTATGATCAATTATGATTTGGTAATGCTGGGTGCTGTAGTTCTGAATTCCTAAGCCATGACATGGGTGGCCAGCAGCCAGTCCCCAGACCCATCCTTAACACACACACACACATATATGCCTGGGAGTGGAGCCTCACCTATGGGCTTTGGCCTCCATCCTGAGCTCTGTCCAGGAACACGCAGCTCTCTACAGTCCGGATAGTTGGTTGGCGGGTGCCTGGCACAGTTTCGACATCCTGCTTGGGGCTCACACCCTGGTTACAGCTCTTCATCCTCCTGGCAATTGCAGACTACCAGTGGCTGTCTTGGAACCACCCATGTTGGTGGAGCACCAGGGCCTGTTCTCAAGTGTGGCCTTTGCAACCCTGGTAGTTCCGCTACTGGCTAATTTGTAAAGAGGAAGCAAAGCCCTGCTCCGTTGTCTTTGCAAAACCAGGCATTGTAAGTTAGTGTAGCTCCGCTTACCCCTGAGCAGCTTCATGAGACCACGGGGTAGCTTGGTGAGCTAACATTTTAAACCTCATGGAGGAATTCTTTACTTTTTGTGGGGTATAAGAAATTAGGTGCCAGTCACTTTAGAACATTTAGGCCTGGTTCACACTAGTGCAATTTCAGATGGAAATTGAGTTGCACGGAATCGCATTACAATGGAATTCAAATTGTTTTCAATGTGACTGTTGGTGATTGTTTACAGCAATGTGGCGCTGCAGCACTATTTTGGAAAGGGGTCCTGTACTACTTTGGTGCGATTCCAGTGAGATTTTAGTCCCATAGAATATGCTAACCACATCCAAAATGCACCCAAGTAGCACTACATAATCGCACTGAAAATCAGATCAAATCTCAGGAGCAGTAGTGTGAACCTAGCCTTAAAGAGGAAGTAAACCCTGATGGGTTTTACTTAATTTTTTGTTCCCTGAAAAGTAAAAGCATAATGTGCTAATATGCATTGCATACTAGCACATTATTTGAAACTTACCTGCAAAGGAAGCTCGCGCTGTCCCTGCTGGAGGCCGCATCCATGTTCGCCCCTCTTCCGGGGCCACGGACTACGGCTCCGTGACTGGCCGGAGTCGCATTTCTTCACAGTGCATGTGTTGATGACATCATTGACGCAAGTCAAAGTAATTATCCCCTGAATGGTGCACATTTAGGAGGTATCTACTGTACCTGTAGGTAAGCCTTATTATAGGCTTACCTATAGGTACAACTTGAAAATGGAGGTTTACAACCTCTTTAAGAGTTTATTAAAGTACAATAAATGGGGGGACTTGTCAGGGCACAGGTCACCCATGCAATCCCATTCAGTGCATGGTTAGGGGTCTTTAAGGCAAAGCCCTCAATCTGTACCCTTAGGCCGTTCAACACAACAAGGTCCGTTTCCTTCCCTGGTGCTCCAACTAGGCAAACTATCCAGGCTCAGACCCTCTTTCAGCAAAAACCTTCCACAGGCAGTAGGCATGGGAGGCAAATATCTCCAGCGCAGCCTCCTCTCCTGGCAGCAGCCTAGGAAGCAAGGGCCCTTCTGGAATGTCACCCTAGATATTTAATACTTCTCTCAACATGCACAACTGGCAATAAACCTAGTGGCTTCACATAAATATTTAGCACTCTGTACTACCGTATCTTCTTGCTTTACCTGCCAGGAGTGTAGATAAGGGGGGAAATATAAGAGCCCAAACCTCCCTTCCAGAGTGTCCATCAATGGTGCAGGCTCAGCAGCTGGTTATGAAGCTGCAACTAGCAGATCGGCTTCCTTTGGATTTTCTGAATAAACTGATGTAGGCCACCTATGTATCCGGAACGTGTTCATTGTAGACAAGCCAAGCCTCGGATAAGTACTCGTTTGAGGCAGCCTACTTCCTATGTCTGGTAGGTGGGCATTGTGAGTATCACTTGGCGCTCTGCTGTGGCATGAGGTGAACTAAGCATGGAGATGCTGAAGTAGGCATAAGGTCTAAGCCTGGGGGTGCAAAGAAAGGTGAAAAATTCATTTGGAAATCCTGGGAAACAGGTAAGAATAAGCATGAAAATGCTGGTAACGTGTAAGAAATATAAAGGATGGAAGACTGAGAGGGTGAAAAGACTAGGAGGGTGAGAAGACTGAAAGGGTGAGAAGACTTATGCGGCGTACACATGGGCGGACTGTATGGCCTACTTAGTCCGCCGAAACACATTTCAGTGGACAGTCCGCTCGTGTGTGGGCTTCAGCGGACTTTTTCAGCGTGCAGTAAGGCGGACTAAGTATTTCGGAATGTTCGAAATACTGTCCGTCGTACTCGCATTTCGGCGGACAATCCGCCCGTGTGTATGCCAGTCCGCCGTACTTTTTAAATGAGCGGACTTTTCCCGCCCGGAGAAAAGTCCGCTCATTTCGAGCGGGTATCCAGGTAGGCGGGGCCCGCGAAGGAGACGTCGCTGGCCCCGCCGCCTGGTATGGACTTAAAGGGGAACCCCAACGCCGAAAAAAATCGGCGTGGGGGTCCCCCCCAAGTCCACAACAGACCCTTGTCCGAGCACGCTACCCGGCCGGCCAGGAAAGGGGGGCGAGCGAGCGCCCCCCTCCTGAGCCATACCAGGCCGCGTGCCCTCAACATGGGGGGGTGCCTTGGGGAAGGGGGGGCCCCGCGGCCCCCCCATGCCAAAGCACCTTGTCCCCATGTTGATGAGGACAAGGGCCTCTTCCCGACAACCCTGGCCGTTGGTTGTCGGGGTCTGCGGGCGGGGGCTTATCGGAATCCGGGAGCCCCCTTTAATAAGGGGGCCCCCGGATACCGGCCCCCCACCCTATGTGAATGAGTATGGGGTACAATGTACCCCTACCCATTCACCTGTAAAATAAAAGTACCAAAAAAACACAACACACGAGATAAAATACTTTATTGCACAGCTCCGGGGGTCTTCCGTCTTCGGGGGTCTTCTCGCCGGACTCCTCCGCTATCTTCTTGTAGCTCTTTTGCTAGCGGAGGAGTCCAGCTTTCTTCCTCGCCGCCGGCCTCTTCTCCCGACTTCGGGGGTCTTGTCCCCCTCTTCGGTTCTTCTGCCGGGCCACCGCGCCTTCTTATAGCTCTTTTACAGGCGGTGGCCCGGTCTTCTGTCGCCGCCGCCGCCGCCGCCTTCCATTCTTCTTCTTCTTCTCCAGGAGATGCTGCCTCGACGATCTCTCCGGCCGGAATGCCAGGGACGCACTGCGCGGCCACTTATATAGGGACAATGGGGCGGTGTCACATGGCTTTATGTCACATGGGTTGGTGTCACATGGTGACCCCGCCCCCTTACGATGTCATAGTCCCCATGTGACATCAACCCATGTGACCAACCCATGTGACATAAAGCCATGTGACACCGCCCCATTGTCCCTATATAAGTGGGCGCGCAGTGCGTCCCTGGCATTCCGGCCGGAGAGATCGTCGAGGCAACATCTCCTGGAGAAGAAGAAGAAGAAGAACGGAAGGCGGCGGCGGCGACAGAAGACCGGGCCACCGCCTGTAAAAGAGCTATAAGAAGGCGCGGTGGCCCGGCAGAAGAACCGAAGAGGGGGACAAGACCCTCGAAGTCGGGAGAAGAGGCCGGCGGTGAGGAAGAAAGCCGGACTCCTCCGCTAGCAAAAGATCTACAAGAAGATAGCGGAGGAGTCCGGCGAAAAGACCCCCGAAGACGGAAGACCCCCGGAGCTGTGCAATAAAGTATTTTATCTTATGTGTTGTGTTTTTTTTGGTACTTTTATTTTACAAGTGAATGGGTAGGGGTACATTGTACCTCATACTCATTCTCATAGGGTGGGGGGCCGGTATCCAGGGGCCCCCTTATTAAAGGGGGCTCCCGGATTCCGATAAGCCCCCCGCCCGCAGACCCCGACAACCAACGGCCAGGGTTGTCAGGAAGAGGCCCTTGTCCTCATCAACATGGGGACAAGGTGCTTTGGGGTGGGGGGGCCGCGGGGCCCCCCCTTCCCCAAGGCACCCCCCCATGTTGAGGGCACGCGGCCTGGTACGGCTCAGGAGGGGGGGCGCTCGCTCGCCCCCCTTTCCTGGCCGGCCGGGTAGCGTGCTCGGACAAGGGTCTGTTGTGGACTTGGGGGGGACCCCCACGCCGATTTTTTTCGGCGTTGGGGTTCCCCTTTAAGTCCATACCAGGCGGCGGGGTCAGCGACGTCTCCTTCGCGGGCCCCGCCTACCTGGAGACGCGCTCGAAATGAGTGGACTTTCCTCCGCGTGTGTGGGCAAGTCCGTTCATTTCAAAAGTAGGGCGGATAGTATGGCGGACTTAGTACGCCGTATTAGTCCGCTCAAAAAGTGGTGTGTGTGGTCAAGTCCGTTCATTCGAAAGTATGACGGACTGTCCGTCGGATTGTCTGACGGAGTAAGTTGGCCAGACAGTCCGCCCGTGTGTACGCGACTTTAGAGGGTGAAAAGACAGAGAAGATGAGAAAACTAACAAGGTGAGAAAAGAAACCTGAGAAGGTGAAAAGCCTGAGAAGATTGGGAGGATGAGAAAACTGAGAAGGAGAAAAGACTAAGAAAACTAAAAAGGTAAGAAGATGAGAAGACTGGGAAGATGAGAACATAAGAATACTGGGAGTATGAGAAGACTAAAAAGGCGAGAACACTGAGAAGATTAGAAAACTAAAAAGGTTAGATAATAAGAAGACTGAGGAGATGAGAAGATGAGAAACCTGAGGTTAGAAACTTGAAAAGGTGAGAAACCTGAAGAGGTGAGAAGATTGGGAGGATGAGAAGACTGGGAGGGTGTGAAGATTGAGAAGGTGAAAAGACTGAGAAGGTAGATTTTTGAAAATGGATAAGGACTGTGCAGCACAGTGGTGTAGTGGTTAGCACTCTCACCTAGCAGTAAGAAGGGTCGCTGGTTCATATCCCAACCATGACACTACCTGCCTGGAGTTTGCATGTTCTCCCTGTGCCTGTGTGGGTTTCCTCTGGGTACTCCGGTTTCCTCCCACAATCCAAAGACATGCAGGTAGGCTAATTGGCTTCTGTCCAAAATTGGCCCTAGTATATGAATGGGGACCTTGGATTGTGGGCTCTTTGAGGGCAGGGACCGATGTGAGTGTGCAATGTACAGGGACAATTGTAGACACTCAGGTTGAACTGGATGGACTGGTGTCTTTATTCAACCTTACTAACTATGAAACTATGACTGATGCCGCGTACACACGACTGGACTTTCCGGCAGAAAAGGTAAGACGGTCTTCCCGACGGAGTTCCGACGGACTTTCGACTGAACAGACTTGGCCACACACAAACGGACCAAAGTCCATTCACTTTGAACGTGATGACTTATGACGGGACTAGAAAACGAAGTTCAATAGCCAGTAGCCAATAGCTGCCCTTGCGCCGTATTTGGTCTGTCGGACCAGCATACAGACGAACGGTTTTCCCAATAGAAATTGATTCCGTCGGACAGATTTGAAACATGTTCTATTTCTAGGTCCGTCTGAATTTTTGAAGAAAAAAAGTCAGATAAAGCCCACACACAATCGTAATATCTGATGCAATGATTTGGTCTGACCTTTTCTGACGGAAAGTTCGGTCGTGTGTACGCTGCTTGAGGATTATGGTGCTAGGGAAGAGGTCGGAGCTGAACCGGGACGTGTGTAGATATATGATGTGAGCATAAAGATTCTATAGTGACCTTTTATAAAGGGCATCCTGAACTTATCAAGTACTGGGACAAATATTGTTGACTTATCATGAAATGTGTGTCTTGGTGGCACCATGCTGACAGTGCTTCCCTGGAAAAACTCTCTCCCCAGTTCAGTTTAATTCAGTGACTTAGTAGAGATAAGTGATATAGAACTTAAAGAGGAAGTAAACCCTGATGGGTTTACTTCCTCTTTTTTTCCCTGCAAAGGTAAAGCATAATGGACTACTATGCATCGCATAGTAGCTCATTATGTGTCACTTACCTGACACAGGAGCCAGCGAAGTCGCCGCTGTCACCTGTAGTCCGCCGCATCCATCTTGGTTGTGGCGTCTCTCGCAGCTCCGACGAATGACAGCGGAGAAGCCGCGATGACGTCACTCCCGCGCATGCGCACGGGAGTCGCGTCTCGGAGCTCCGACGCTGCCATTCGGCGGAGCCGCGATGACGTCACTCCCGCGCATGCGCACGGGAGTCGACAAATTTGGCAAATCCATTCTTGGACTTGCCGCATTTAGTGCGCCTGCGCGCCGCTGTCTACGGCGCATGCGCCGTAGACAGCGGTGCCCATTTTCGGGCAAATATCTCCTAAACCATATAGGTTTAGGAGATATTACTTGGACCTACAGGTAAGCCTTAATCTAGGCTTACCTGTAGGTCAAAGTTGTTTGGAAGGGTTTACTTCCATTTTAAAGAGGAACTTCACTCTGGTTGAAAATATAAATCAAAATTCAGTGTCTACAAATACTGTAGCTGCTGATTTTCAAGATCAAACACTTACCAGCCCATGAAGTCTTTCCTGCAGCTGATTCTTTGCCGGGGTATCCACTCTTCGGCGCCACCATCTTGGATTTGGGAGCCGGGTGTGATTTCCTGATGTCTTACTACCGACTCCTCACTTTGCATGCGCCAAGTCACAACAGCTCTGTAGGACTGGGCGAGAGCTGTGGGTAAGCTCAGGCAGACCATTAATTTTGCCTAGGCGAGCATTGAGGAAAGTGGGACTTGTCAAAAAAGATACCCACACTCTTCAAAAAAAAATCACTTAAAATGTGTTGGGGCGCAGGAGAGGGGGAGGATGAGGGGTATCTTCACTTTTTAGCGAAGGTTTGCTTTAAACTTGCATAATATCTACAGTAGTTTTGCATGTAGACATCTTTCATTATATAGAGGTTTATTTCATTTTCATTTTTTAAGATGGACTAGTCAGTGATGAAAGATCATATGCCCATTACAAGATTTTTTTTAACCCTCTTGCTATTGCTGGTTCCAGATGGGGCTCAGGTAAGTATAAGAAGGGGGGGTCTGGGGGGTTCCACAGAACAGAAGATGTTTTATCTTCATGGATAGAATTCATGAAGGTAAAAAACCTGGAGCCTTTTCAACCACTTTAAGCCCCTCCCCCACAAAAAAACATTATCTACAGCCCTGCAATCTGCCCTGCTATCTGCCCTGCTATCTGCTAGGGATATTCCCCCACAACAGGCAGAAGTAAACAATAGTCCTAATGCTGGCCATACACCAGTAGATTGGTATTGGTTAGTGGGGTCAAATCGAAGTTCATCCTTGACTGTAGTGGCAAGAAAATTTGAAGCATCTGCTTAGAATTTTTTTTGTGAATGAAATTTTACCTGTGAATGCAGTTTTTGTTCAATAAAGATCCTACATATTGTAACGAAAACTGTTTAATATGCTGGGGTTCGAGTAGTAGGTCTAGACAAAATTTTAAGGGCTTTCAAACCAATTAATGATGGCAAGAAAGAATGCTCTGTACAATGTTTTTCTACTTTTTTTCCAATTTTTCCCGTAGCCTGCAGGGAGCTTGTAATATATCCTGTAGGCGACTCATTATTGCCTGTAAGCTGCAGTGATCCTGTAGTATTGCCTGTAAGTGACTCAGAATTTCCTGTAGGCTGCAGGAAGCCAGAAGTAAGCTGCAGGGGGCCCGTAGGCGACTCGGTATTGCCTGTAGGCTGCAGGGAATCATTAGTATTGCCTGTAAGTAACTCAGTATTGTCTGTAGGCTGCAGGGAGCCTGTAGGTGACTCAGTATTGCCTGTAGGCTGCAGGGAGCCTGTAAGCGACTCAGTACTGCCTATAGGCTACAGGGAATCTGTAGTATTGCCTGTAGGTAACTCAGTATTGTCTGTAGGCTGCAGGGAGCTTTTAGGTGACTATTGCCTGTAGGCTGCTGGGAGCCTGTAGGTGACTCAGTATTGCTGTAGGCTGCAGGGAGCTTATAGGTGAATCAGTATTGCCTGCAGGCTGAAGGAACCCTATAAGTGACTCAGTATTGCCTGTAGGCTGCAGGGAGCCTATAGGTGACTTGATATTGCTATAGGCTACAGGAAATCTGTAGTATTGCCTGTAGGTAACTCAGTATTCTCTGTAGGCTGCAGGGAGCCTGTAGGTAACTCAGTATTGCCTGTAGGCTGCAGGGAGCCTGTAGGTGACTCAGTATTTCCTGTAGGCCGCAGGGAGCCTGTAGGTGTCTCAGTATTGCCTGTAGGTGACTTAGTAATGCCTGTAGGCTGCAGGGAGCCTGTAGGTGACTTACCATATGGGTGTGAGATTCCCATGTGATGCCTGCCGCAGTGGCCTTGCCCCTGCCTGCTGCTCTGCACCATCTCCCTGTGTCCGGCAGGGGGGGAGATGTGCATGCCACACCCGGGATGTGGGCTGCACCTGCTACAAGTCCTCCATCCGGGGTCTCTGGTTGCTCCAGATGCTGCTCGGCTGCCGTCCTCCCGGGCTCTTCAGGATTGGTGGCTGGACCTCCGCCCCTGGACCTCTCCATCCGCCAGCATCAAAAATCGAAACCGCTTCCTCGGACGTTCGGGAACTGGTTGCAGGGGTTCTGTGCTTACGACGGAGTGCTTTGCGAGTGCTTTCCGGAGTTGGCTGCATCACTCTTTTGCTATCTTGATCTCATTTGAGGTGCCTACAAGGTGTACGGGGGTCAGTGTTGGTCTCACTATGACACCCAGTTTCGCCAAAAAATGGCGTCAAGAAAGGAGTTTGGCTTTGATTGTCAGGTCTATGATGGCTGTTCAATAAGAGCCACTGCAAGTGGTACACGTGCCTTTCTAAGCATGATTGCTCACTGCGGGGGTGCTCACCCAGCCAGTTGGTGCTTCCAAAAGGGAAAACATCCTCTTTCCTGGCTGGGGGCCAAGCCTGACATTTCTAAACTAGAGGACCCCAGTGATCTTCTCTGAGATGCTTCCCTGGCTAGACCGGTACCCCCTTCATAGGGAGGCCTTGATCTTGAGGGACGGTTTGGACTGTGATTTTTGGATCCCCTTTACTCCTTCAGATTTGCCGACCATGGCACCCAATTTAAAAATGGCTGTTCAATTTGAGTCCATGGTGGCTGAGAAACTCCAGAGGGAAATGGATTTGGGGGTGTATGGTGGGCCCGTTTGATCTTCCCCCTTTCCACAACCTGAGGGTTTCCTCCTCGGTGTTGCCCCCAAAAGGGCTGTCCTATCCTTCTGGCTCCTTGGTCAATGATGGTATGGACAAGGAGGAATCCCAGGTCCAAGACGCCTCTTTCGACAAGGTGCTCCACTTGATCAGGGCGGCTGGTCTTTCCGCTTTGCTGGCCAAGGCAGACTTTGAGTCCGCTTTCC
This sequence comes from Lithobates pipiens, assembly GCF_037356315.1. NCBI lineage: Eukaryota > Metazoa > Chordata > Amphibia > Anura > Ranidae > Lithobates > Lithobates pipiens. Next base: position 4,970,237 of record NW_027507892.1, on the reverse strand, counting down.
ACCTTCTCCCGGTCCACCCGGAATGGTTCCATCTGCTGGGATGCTACTTTCAATGTAGTTTCCTTGAAAGGGTAGTTTGCATTCTGTGTTGCACTACTTGGATGACTTCCTCTTCGTCGGCCCAGCTGACAGCGATGGGTGCCAGCAGCTCCTGTCTGTTTTTCAGCACACCTGCGAGCAGTTTTCCATTCTGCTGTCAGCTGACAAGACCGAGGGCCCTGTGACAGTTTTGGCCTTGTTGGGTATTGAAATCGACACCGTGCCAATGTTTTTTCGGCTGCCCAGTGATAAGCTGGCCTGGTCTGAAATTGTGCCTTGCTTGCTATGGGCCAGGCAAATACCTGGCCCCCGGCTGGAATGCTTTTGTCGCAAAATTAACACCCAGGTCACCATGTTTGTTTGGCAAATCGCAGGGGGTTCATAATCGGACACAAGGAGCTGGGGGGGTGCTAATGATGATCTGTTGAGACCAGATGGTGTTCACCTTAATGACATTGGGTTGGACATCTTCAACCTTGGCCTGCAGCGTGGTATGGAACAGGCTTTGGCTGCGGTGGGGCACTCTTCAGCTATCCACTGACGTGAGCATGGCGTTTTTTTTTACCTTGCCAACATTTAAAGTTGCTGTAATGGGCTATGCCCTTGATGAAAAATTGGAAGTAGGCTGTCTGTCCAGCACTTATGGTAAGGACTGGCCCCACTTCCCCCTTTTGGAATTGAGCGCTCACAGTACGAATGTAACTGGCACTGGTTGAATGTGTTCAGATGTTACGTGCTGGAATTTAATAAAGCTGTTGGCTTGCCCTTTCCAACCTAATGGTTGTAAGTGTTTAATGGGGTAAAAGGGCGAGGGTGGTGGGGGATTGGATCCCATTGTGTTACATTAATTTATACCTAGGCCCATTGCGCCTCAGCAGTAATGCAGTTGTGCAACATGCTTCAAAACAGGAAAGTGTGGTTCGATAAATTCTTTGTTCTTATTAGAAGAAATTATTATAATACTACAAATTCCAGTCTACTGCATTCATCAAAATATAATATTTGAGTTATCCCACCCAGAAACTTATATTTTTGTCCTTGAAGGTTTCGTTTTCCCTCACATAAAATATGTCACAATCATACTTCACAACAGTAATGCCCCATACACACTGTAGGACATCCCAACCACAAAATCTGTCAGAATTTTTCAGACGGATTTTGGTCGAAACTTGTGTTGCCTACACGCGGTCACACAAAGTTGTCGGAAAATCCGATCATTCGGAATGAGGTGACGTACAAAACGTACGATGAGACTACATAGAGGCCAGTAGCCAATAGCTTTCGTCTCCAAATTTCTTCTGAGCATGTGTGGCACTTTGTGCGTCGGAATTCTCTACACACGATCAGAAAAAGTCTGATTGGATTTTGTTGTTGGAAAATTTTAGATCCAGCTCTCAAACTTTTTCCAATGGAAAAAGTCAGATAGAGCCCACAAACGATCGGATTTTCCGACGACATAATCCGATTGGACTTTTTCCGTCTGAATTTCTGACCGTGTGTATGGGGCATAACATGATCAGTTTCACAATCAGCATTACAGTAAAAAAAATGCTTCACCGGGTGTGTCGGTACAACACCCTACAAAACATGACTGCTCCAAACCAAAAAAACATGAAAACATAGCACACTATTGGCATGCTGGGAATCTCGGTTCCCTTAGCATATCTAAACTCAAGAATAAAAACTGAGAGTATTGCAGCTTACTGTTCTTAGATGGGACGGCTGCATTTGTTTTATTTATTTATTTTTTACACCTTTTCATTTTATTTTACCCTGGTAATCCTGCCTTTTAAGGGCTCACCCATTTGTGCTGTACACTCTGAAGACTAATCAGCATTGTGATCGTTCTTCTAAGAATATTTGACAGGGGGTGAGGATGTGTTGTATATGACCTCCTCACTGCCTGCTTTGACCAGGGCCGTCTTTAATATTGATTGGACCCTGGGCAAAATTTTTCTTAGGGCCCCCCTCCCCCCATGCAGTTTTGCTCTCTACCTTCTCTGAGACAAACAATAAATAGCAGCTAGACTTAAAATCAGTTGTATCAAGATGCTGTATCAGATCAGGCAGCGATTGCAATTGGTTGCCAGAGGTTACAGCATATCATTACTGCTTACTGGCTGGTTACTAGAGGTTACAGCACTCATTACGGCTCACTGATTAGTTGCTAGAAGTTACAGCACATTTCTGCTTATTGATTGGTTGCTAGAGATTACTGTACAGTAATACTGCTCACTGGTTGCTATAGGTTACAGCACATCTTCTCCTCACTGCAGGGGGGCATGATATACCTATGAATGCTGCCTTTATTTACATATCAATGCCGTTGGCCTCAGCTATTTACATATGCATGTCACTGCTATTTACATATGAATGCCGGTATTTACATGTAAACACAGGTCTGCAGGTGAGTCATCTGTACACAACAATAGGGCAGAGCTGGGCAGCATTAGTAGCAGCACAGGACTAAAACTTCAAGGGACAAGGGAAGGTAAACTGGGATAGTTGGCAAGTATGAGGCAGCTGCTTTGGGCCCCACAACAATGACAGGGCCCAGGGCAGCTGCCCCTTTTGCCCTGCCTTAAAGACGGCCCTGGCTTTGACCACTTTACCTACGGAAGATTTTCCCCCCTTCATGACCAGGTAATTTTTTGCAATTCCGCACTGTTATTTTAACTGAAAATTGCGCGGTTGTGCGGAGCTGTACTCATGTAAAATTGATGTCTTTTTTTCCCACAAATAGAGCTTTCTTTTGGTGGTATTTGATCACCTCTGCAGTTTTTATTCTTTGCGTTATGAACAAAAATAGAGCGACAATTTTGAAAAAAACATTTTATACTTTCCGCTATAAAACATATCCAATAAAATAACATTTTAATCTAATTTCTTTACCATTTTAGGCCAAATATGTATTCTGCTACATATATGCAGTAAAAAAAAATTGAAATGTGTGTGTGTGTGTGTGTGTGTGTGTATATGTATGTGTGTGTGTGTGTGTGTGTGATATATATATATATATATACATACATACATACATACATACATACATACATACATACACACACACATATATATATATATATATATATATATATATATATATATATATATAAGCACACATACACAGTATCTCACAATAGTGAGTACACCCCTCACATTTTTGTAAATATTTTCTTCTATCTTTTCATGTGACAACACTGAAGAAATGACACTTTGCTACAATGTAAAGTAGTGAGTGTACAGCTTGTATAACAGTGTAAATTTTCTGTCCCCTCAAAATAACTCAACACACAGCCATTAATGTCTAAACCGCTGGCAGCAAAAGTGAGTACACCCCTAAGTGAAAATGTCCAAATTTGGCCCAATTAGCCATTTTCCTTCCATGTGTCATGTGACTCATTAGTGTTACATGGTCTCAGGTGTGAATGGGGAGCAGGTGTGTTAAATTTGGCGTTATCGCTCTCACTCTCTCATACTGGTCACTGGAAGTTCAACATGGCAACTCTCTGGTAAAGAACTCTCTGAGGATGGACGGACCATGGTCGACCAAAGAAGTTGAGTGCACGTGCTCAGCATCATATCCAGAGGTTGTCTTTGGGGAAAGGCTGAAGGGGTGGGGGGGTCAGCCTGTCAGTGCTCAGACCATACGCCGCACACTGCATCAAATTGGTCTGCATGGCTGTCATCCCAGAAGGAAGCCTCTTCTAAAGATGATGCACAAGAAAGCCTGCAAACAGTTTGCTGAAGACAAGCAGACTAAGGACATGGATTACTGGAACCATGTCCTGTGGTCTGGAACTTATTTTGTTCAGATGGTGTCAAGCCTGTGTGGCGGCAACCAGGTGAGGAGTATGAGTACTATGGCAATACAGTTCTTTGAGGGTTTTACTTCCTCTTTTGCTCCCCATAAGGCCTTCAAATGAAAAGCATAATGGGCTAGTATGCATCCAATACTAGCCCATTATATGACACCTAACAGCAAATGAAGCCTGCACTATCCCCTGGGCAGGCCACATCCATCTTCGCCCCTCTTCCTTACGGGGCCACGGACTCTGGCTCTGTGACTGGCCGAAGTCACATGGCGTCACTCCCGAGCTTGCGCATGGGGGCCGTCAGTCACAGCACATGCTGGGGAAGAAATGCCACGGTGGTCCGTTTCTTCATAGCGGTGATGACATTGGCGCACTACAAATGAAACATCTCTTAAAAGGCGCATGTTTAGGAGAAATTTCCACTACCTATAGGTAAGCCATTATTCTAGGCTTACCTATAGGTCAAAGTCACCAAAAAGGGTTTACAACCACTTTAATCCTCAGCCGTAGACCTTAATATTTGTGAATAAAGAAATGTCCACACATAAAATGCATTTTTCACACGTCGCTTGCTGTGACGTCCAGCGTCAGTCCAAGGATTTTTAGTCTATACAGGCGACGATGCATTTACATCTGTAAAGGGGAAGCTAACCCCTAATTACAACTTTCCCTCTACAGTACCAGACTATAGTGGGAACAGAGCCATCTAGTGGCAGGGGAGCTAACTGCACCTGCCTACTTGCTGCCTCTGCAGCTAAAGGGGGTAGCGGTATGCGCCCATGGTATCTAACATTTCAAAGCACGTCTAAATGAGCCCAAAACGTGTTACCAGTGGCGGCCCGTCCATTAGGGGCACCCGGGCGCCACCCCCTCTCTCCACGCCACTCCCTATATGAATAATGGCCGCCATGACCGTCGCGGTCGCCCCCAATTCAGTCATCTGGCCCTTCCCAGACGTCGGGCACCTGAATTACAGAGTTTTTTTTTGAAGCACCCGATTAGAGCCATATGCCCTAATAGGCTTCAAAATAGGGTAGGCTCGGAGTGCAGAGCATTGTGCCGTGAGCTCACCCAGGTGTTACAACAGCAATTGAACATTCGATTTGTAACACTGATCCTCAATCCGGCCAATCAGAAGCACATCTGAGACCTGTTTTCTGATTGGCTGAAAAGAGAAGAGTCTCAATTGGCTGCCGAGGAGGAGGGTGGAAACAGAAGCCGCCGATACCCGAGGAGAGCAAAGGAATGGAGAGCCATCGCCGCCCCTGAGGAGCAAGGGAAACGGCCGTAAAGCGCTCCATAGATGGGGTAAGTTCATCTGACCCGCAGACCGAGCAACCGCTTGCCCCTGGGGTGGGGGTGTAACTGTTTGCCACCCCCCCCCCCAAAAAAAATTGCCACCAGCCGCCACTGCACATTACGGCACATTCACCCATGTGGTTGAAGGGCAGTAAAAGGTTTTAACATTGACACAAATAGAGGTGTCTGGGGAATGGTAAGGCACCTGAGTGTTACATGTCGGATAAACTTTGGGCCAGCACAATGTGAATCGACAAAAATGTGACCATGTGACCAGCACTGTCCGCTGCACTGTACATTATTTATTTATTATTTATATTTATTTTTTTATTTATTTTTTTTATTTCTTTTTTCAATTATTTATTTTTCACTGTACATTATTGACATTATTGACTTATTGAAGTGTTGCCGTCCGTAGGCCATCATATGACGTGCTTGGTTTACAGTGGTTATACCAGGATGATAGCTACAGGCATCATTCCGGTATTAAAATTTGGAGCCAGCGGCTCCTTCTAATGCAGAAGTGATTCAAGTGAACCCAGTAATAGACCCCAGATTTCTCCATAAAGAGGACCCGTCACAGTCCATGCTATCACAAAAGATGCTGCTCATCTCTTGTGAGAGCAATAAAGTTCATACAGCTGAACAACCATTTGAATTACATCTTCTGCGGTGGTGAAATGTGATTCCCCGCCACCACTTTTCCTGGCCTCTGCAATCCATCGCGGAGCACTCCAACCAGTGGCGATAGCTGCACTGCACAGAGAGAGGAAGTGAAGTTGTTCATCCCTCTCTGACCTTGGAAACTGGGAGAGTCAGGAATCTCATCATTTCCGCTACCCGCCTTTCTGTTCACCTTGCTTTGTGCACTGGTGAGCAGTCATGTTGGAACAGGAAGGGGCCATCCCCAAACTGTTCCCACAAAGTTGGGAGCATCAAATTGTCCAAAATGTCTTGGTATCCCGACACCTTAAGAGTTCCCTTCACTGGAACTAAGGGGCCAAGCCCAACCCCTGAGAAAAAAATATCCCATCATAATACCTCCTCCACCAAATGATTAGGACCAGTGCGCAAAGCAAGGTCCATAAAGACATGGATGAGAGAGTTTGGGGTGGAGGAACCTGACTGGCCTGCACCTCAACCAGATAGAACACCTTTCGGATGAATTAGAATGGAGACTGCAAGCCAGACCTTCTTGTCCAACATCAGTGCCTGACCTCACAAATGCCTTCTGGAAGAATAGTCAAACATTCCCACAGACACACTCCTAAACCTTGTGGACGGCCTTCCCAGAAGAGTTAAAGCTGTTATAGATGCAAAGGGCGGGCCAACTCAATATTGAACCCTACGGATTAAGACTGGGATGTCATTAAATTTCATGTGTGTGCAAAGGCAGGTGTCCCAATACTTTGGACAATATAGTGTATTTATATAATGTCTGGGAGTTCTGAGAAATTTTTCTAGCAAAAAAATTTAGATTTTTACATGTAGGAGACAAGTGTTAGAATTGGCCCGGTTGTCAAGTGGTGAACCACTTCCGGACCGCCGCACGCTGATATACGTCCTAATTATGAAGAGGGATATCTTTGTTATGGCAGCAGCTAGCTGCCATAATCCTGGTATCCTTTTCTTCGGCGGGTGGTCCGGTTTCCGATAATAGTGGTCTCTGCGGCAGATTCACTGCGAGATCACTTATCGACGACGGGAGAGGGGGCCCCCCTACCGCCGCTCTCCACTGCCCTCCGCCACTTACCAGAGCCATCGGTAGCAGAGGAGGCGTTTGGATCCTTGTCCTTCCTGGGTATGGAGACGAGTAAGGGGAAAATGGACCCCACCCGTCTCCATACCATTGCATGGCGGAAGTGACGTCAAAACATCACTTCCGCCCACAGCTCTTAAAAGGGCCATTTAGAAAAAAAAAAAGGTTTCAAATGACAAATTTAGTTTTTTATTGGTTTATTGCATTTTAGTGTAAATATGAGATCTGAGGCCTTTTTTACCCCAGATCTCATATTTAACCACTTAACAACCGCCCATAGCCGAATAACGGCTTCAGGGTGGTTGTTTAACTCTGAGAGGCCGTTAATTAATGGCCTCCCAGAATTCCGCTCTCGCGCGCCCCCTGTGGCGCGCACACGAGAGCATCCGTGACCACCGGGTCCAGTGGACCCGGCGCATCACGGTAAACAGCCGCTCATAGCGGCCGTTTACCACGTGATCGCTCCGTCAAATGACAGAGTGATCACTTGTAAACAAACCGGCGTCATGTTATGACGCCAGTTCCTCCCTCCCCCTCTCTGTACCGATCGGTACAGCGGAGGGGAAAGAGATCGGTGTCAGCAGCGCTGTGGGCTGCATCTGCAGTGCCCACTTCGCTGCTCACCGAATTTAACCCCTCCATACCTACCAATACTCTGCAATACCCCCTCAATACTCTGCAATACCCCCCCAATACTCTGCAATACCCCCCCAATACTCTGCAATACCCCCCCAATACTCGCCAATACTAGCCAATACTCTCCAATACCTGCCAATACTCTGCAATACCCACCAATACTCTGCAATACCCGCCAATACTCTGCAATACCCGCCAATACTCTGCAATACCCGCCAATACTCTGCAATACCCCCCAATACTCTGCAATACCCCCAATACTCTCCAATTCCCGCCAATACTCTCCATTACCTGCCAATACTCTCCATTACCTGCCAATACTCTGCAATACCCCGCCAATACTCTGTAATACCCCGCCAATACTCTGCAATACCCTGCCATAAATTGCCATACCCAGCCATACTTGGAGAGACCCTGCAATACTCAGCCATACCCAGCCATAGACCCCCCCACCGCCCTCTGGTGCATTCCTTGTAATAGGAATAAAAGTGATCAAAAATGTATTTTTGGGGAAAAAAATGTCTGCTCGCATGCAGAAGCGAACGCATACGTAAAACCCGTCCACATATGAAAACGGTGTTCAAACCACACATGTGAGGTATCGCCGTGAACGTTAGAGCGAGAGCAATAAATTTAGCCCTGGATCTCCTCTGTAACTTAAAACATGTAACCAGTAAAAAAAATTTAAAGCGTCGCCTATGGGGATTTTTAAGTAGCGACGTTTGGCGCCATTCCACGGGCATGTGCAATTTTGAAGAGTGACATGTTCGATATCTATTTACTCAGCATAACTTCATCTTTCACTTTATGCAAAAATTGGGCTAACTTTACTGTTTTTTTTTGTTTTTTTTTAAGCACAAAACTGTTTTTCCCCCCAAAAAAAAACGCGTTCGAAAAATTGCTGCGCAAATACCGTGTCAGATAAAAATTTGCAACGACCACCATTGTATTCTCTAGGGTCTTTGCTAAAAAAAAAAATATATAATGTTTTGGGGTTCTATGTAATTTTCTAGCAAATAAATGATGATTTTTACATGTAGGAGAGAAATGTCAGAATTGGCCTGGATGCTCCAGAACGCCTGATGGTGCTCCCTGCATGTTGGCCTCTGTATGTGGCCACGCTGTGTAAAAATCTCACACATGTGGTATTGCCGTACTCGGGAGTAATAGCAGAATGTGTTTTGGGGTGTAATTTGTGGTATGCATATGCTGTGTGTGAGAAATAAACTGATAATATGACAATTTTGTGGAAAAAAAAAAAAGGAAAAAAAATCTTGATTTTGCAAAGAATTGTGGGAAAAAATTACAACTTCAAAAAACTCATCATGCCTCTTACTAAATACCTTGGAATGTCTTCTTTCCAAAAAGGGGTCATTTGGGGGGTATTTGTAATTTTATGGCATGTTAGGGTCTCAAGAATTGAATTAGGCCGTCAGTACTTCAGGTGTGATCAATTTTCAGATATTGGCACCATAGCTTGTGGACTCTATAACTTTCACAAAAACCAAATAATATCCACCAGTTTGTACTTATTTTTACCAAAGATATGTAGTGGTATAAATGTTGGGCAAAATTTATGAAGAAAAATTACTAATCTGCTAAATTTTATAACAGAAACAAAGAAAAATTCTTTTTTTTACTGAATTTTCAGTCTTTTTTCTTTTATAGCACAAAAAATTTAAAAACGAGAGGTGATTAAATACCACCAAAAGAAAGCTCCATTTGTGTGAAAAAAAGGACAAAAATTTCATACTGGTACAGTGTTGCATGACTGAGTAATTCAAAATGTGAGAGCACCAAAAGCTGAAAATTGGTCTGGTTATTAAAGTGGTTGTAAACCCTTACAAACCATTTTGACCTACAGGTAAGCCTAGATTAAGGCTTACCTGTAGGTCCAAGCAATAGACAGCGGCGCGCAGGCGCACTGAGCGCGGCATTTCCAAGAATGGAGCTGCCGCGCATGTCGACTCCCGTGCGCATGCGCGGGGGTGGCGTCATCGCGGCTTCGCCGAATGACAGCGGCGGAGCTGCGAGATCCCACCGAGAAGATGGATGCGCCGGACTACAGGGGACAGCGGTGACATCGCTGGCTCCTGTGTCAGGTAAGTGACACATAATGGGCTACTATGCGATGTATAGTAGTCCATTATGCTTTGCCTTTGCAGGGAATGAAAGAGGAAGTAAACTCATCAGGGTTTACTTCCTCTTTAAGGGTGTTTAAGTGCCCAGTGGTCAAGTGGTTAAGCGGTCCTGATTTTTTTCTATTACGGATAAGGGATATAAGGGATGTTTACATTCCTTGTAATAGGAATAAAAGTGACACAATTTTTTTTTTTTTAAAGAGGAAGAAACCCTGATGGGTTTACTTCCTCTTTCATTCCCTGCAAAGGTAAAACATAATGGTCTACTATGCATTACATAGTAGTCCATTATGTGTCACTTACCTGACACAGGAGCCAGCGAAGTCACCGCTGTCCCCTGTAGTCCGGTGCATCCATCTTCTCGGTGGGGTCTCGCAGCTCCGCTGCTGTCATTCGGCGAAACCGCAATGACGTCACTCCCGCGCATGCGCACGGGAGCCGACACGCGCGGCATCTCTGTCGTTGAAGATGCCGCGCTCAGTGCGCCTGCGCATCGCTGTCTACGGCGCAGGCGCTATAGACAGCGGTGCCTGTCTTCGGGCAAATATCTCCTAAACCGTATAGGTTTAGGAGATATTTCTTGGACCTACAGGTAAGCCTTAATCTAGGCTTACCTGTAGGTCAAAGTGTGTTGTAAGGGTTTACAACCACTTTAAAAGAACAGTGTAAAAATAAAACGTTAAATAAGAAACAAATATATATGAAAACAGTGTTCAAACCACACATGTGAGGTGTCGCCATGATTGGTAGAGCGAGAGCAATAATTCTAGCCCTAGACCTCCTCTGTAACTCAAAACATGTAACCAGTAGACTTTTTTGGACTGAACTTATATATGGTTTTAGAAATAAAGAAATGATGTATTAGTTTAATAAGGAGATAAGTATTATATTTTCCAACAAGAATGTATATTGGTCTGTAAATGATGAAATTCTATAATAAAGAAATATAAATGGGAAAAACTTAAACTTCGCCTATGGAGATTTTTAAGGGTAAAGTCCCATACACACTATCAAGCCTCATACACACGGTCGGACTTTGTACAAACTTTTCCGTGGACTTTTGTACAAAGGGCGTGGTCCACAAGTTTGTATTGCATACACACGGTCTGACTTTTTGACAACAAACACGAATGTAGTGACGTCACAACGTACTGACGCCACTTCAAAAGAGGACGTTCAATGACTCCAGCGCCACCTTTGGTCAACTTCTGTATTGTAGTCTGATCTTTTGCATTGGTTCTGAGCATGCGTGTTTGTACCTTGTACAAAAGTCCGATGCTTTTGCGTACACACCGTCGGACTTTGCTCCATCGGACTTTTGTTGATAGAAAGTTTGTCCGTTCGCACAGCCAACAAAAGTCCGATGAAAACAGAAAAAGTTTGTCCGATGGAGCGTACACACAGTCGGATGTTGCTCCAAAACAGCTAATTTGCATGTTTGTTGTCAAAAAGTCAGACCGTGTGTACGGGCCTTCAGATTTTATGCTGATTTTTTTCCTTCAGATTTACCAAAACCATATAATATGAGGTCAAGCCTAATGCCCCATACACACGGGTCGGAAATTCCAATGGAAAAAGTCAGATCGGATTATGTTGTCGGAAAATCCGATCGTGTGTTGGCTCTAGCGGACTTTTTCTGTCAGAATTTCCGACAGAAAAAGTTTGCGAGCTGAATCTAAAATTTTCCGACAACAAAATTCGATCGGACTTTTTCCGATTGTGTGTAGAGAATTTCTGATGCACAAAGTGGCACGCATGCTCAGAAAAAAATTGGAGATGAAAGCTATTGGCTACTGGCCTCTACGTAGTCCCGTCGTACATTTTGTACATCACCTCGTTCCGAACGATCGGATTTTCCGACAACTTTGTGCGACCGTGTGTACGCAAGACAAGTTTTGGCCAAAATCCGTCTGAAAAAATCTGACGGATTTTGTGGTCGGAATGTCTGACCGTGTGTATGGGGCATTAGGAGTTTCAATTTGTGTGCAATCAGCCAGGCCCTTGCACTACATGGTTTTGGTAAATCTGAAGACAAAAATCAGCAGAAAATCTGATAGTGTGTATGGGGCTAAAAAGTTTGTCACCATTCCACGAGCGGGCGCAATTTTGAAGCGTGACATGTTGGGTATCAATTTACTCGGCGTAACATTATCTTTCACAAAATGAAAAAAAATTGGGCTCACTTTGCTGCTGCCTTATTTTTTAATTAAAAAAACTGTATTTTTTTTTTTTTAAAAGTGCGCTTGTAAGACAGTTGTGCAAATACGGTGTTGACAGAAAGTATGGCAACGACTGCCATTTTATTCTCTAGGATGTTAGGAAAAAAATGTATAATGTTTGGGGGTTCTAAGTAATTTTCTAGCAAAAAAAAAAATGATTTTAACTTGTAAACAACAAATCTCAGAAAGAGGCTCGGTCCTTAAGTGGTTAATTAGCTATGACCAGGTCTGCAGAAAGGTCTTCGAGAGTGTAGGAGCCGGGTGTCCTGTCCTATAGAGATGTCTCAATTGCAGGTAAAACAATTCACATGCGTTTAGTTGAATGATATATTTAGCCGGCTGTTTGTAGTGAAGTGTTGAAGCATCGTGTCGGGGTTATTTAATTTGTTTTTTCCTCGTATTGGAAAGCATTAGCCCGCTTAGATCTCTGGGCCCTGGGCTACCATCCAGATTGTCTTTATTATAATCCAAGCGTGGAACGTGACAACATTATAAAGGATGGGGATGCTGTAGGACAAATCTAAGCATGTGTCATTTAACTCGGGAATGAAATCTGGCGTGACAATAAATGCCAGGCTTCCTCTTCAAATGATGTGAATTAAACAAGCTTATCGCGGCAGGTGTTCCTGGATGGAAAAGCAGCATGGAGTTTGCTCGTGAATTTCACTCTCAGTAAACACAAGTAATGTAGATCTGTAGGAAGCTCATCTATACGCCGCAACTGCCTGTGACCCAGCGACAAGCGAGCAACAGGATCCCCCTTTCTGTTACCGAGGCCAAGGCCATAGGACAGCGAGCTGCCTGCTGGAACAGCATGTGCTACCGCTAAATATAGCCTATATATACTAGCAGGGTTCCAACATTCTATTACCTTCCCAATGTGTGAGTACTAATATCACACCCATGTGTTCCTAGGCCAGTACTAGAAACTTCTAATATACAGATTATAATATATCATCAGATACTGGCTTTCCAGATTTTTACCTTTACTCAGTTATTTTTAGGTGCTGTATGTAATGGTGCACCAAAGATGGTGAGAAATGGTGTTTAATTTCTGTGAGAGTGGCTCAAATATCGATTGTTCTGAGGCTGTATTCTCTGCAATTTGAATGTGTCAATGCAGAAAATGTTGCTTTATGCCCAATAGATGGCGATGACTGCTATAAGACAATAGGTATGCTCCTCAACTCCATCTAGTAGCAGTAGTGCGGTATTTTCAGGCTTCGCACATCTGAATATGGCAGTCAACTTTCTTGATATAGGGGGCCTTAAGTGCCAACCATAACATCACCAAAGGGCGCACATAAAATTGAGTAAATATTCCGCTTCAGAGACAGCAGACACACAACAGGATATAGGCAAAGGCTATGGGTATGATACAAGTGATGGTCAGAGACTGCGGACATGATACAAGAGATGGTCAGAGACTGCAGACATGATACAAGAGATGGTCAGAGACTGCAGACATGATACTAGAGATGGTCAGAGACTGCAGACATGATACAAGAGATGGGCAGAGACTGCAGACATGATACTAGAGATGGTCAGAGAATGCGGACATGATACAAGAGATGGTCAGAGAATGCGGACATGATACAAGAGATGGTCAGAGACTGCGGACATGATACTAGAGATGGTCAGAGACTGCGGACATACTAGAGATGGTCAGAGACTGCGGACATGATACTAGAGCTGGTCAGAGACTGCGGACATGATACTAGAGATGGTCAGAGACTGCGGACATGATACAAGAGATGGTCAGAGACTGCAGACATGATACAAGAGATGGTCAGAGACTGCGGACATGATACAAGAGATGGTCAGAGACTGCGGACATGATACAAGAGATGGTCAGAGACTGCGGACATGATACAAGAGATGGTCAGAGACTACGGACATGATACAAGAGATGGTCAGAGACTACGGACATGATACTAGAGATGGGCAGAGACTGCAGACATGATACTAGAGATGGTCAGAGAATGCGGACATGATACAAGAGATGGTCAGAGAATGCGGACATGATACAAGAGATGGTCAGAGACTGCGGACATGATACTAGAGATGGTCAGAGACTGCGGACATGATACTAGAGATGGTCAGAGACTGCGGACATGATATTAGAGCTGGTCAGAGACTGCGGACATGATACTAGAGATGGTCAGAGACTGCGGACATGATACAAGAGATGGTCAGAGACTGCGGACATGATAATAGAGATGGTCAGAAACTGCGGACATGATACTAGAGATGGTCAGAGACTGCGGACATGATACTAGACACGGTCAGAGACTGCGGATATGATACTAGAGATGGTCAGAGACTGCGGACATGATACTAGAGATGGTCAGAGACTGCGGACATGATACTAGAGATGGTCAGAGACTGCGGACATGATACTAGAGATGGTCAGAGACTGCGGACATGATACAAGAGATGGTCAGAGACTGCGGACATGATACAAGAGATGGTCAGAGACTGCGGACATGATACAAGAGATGGTCAGAGACTACGGACATGATACAAGAGATGGTCAGAGACTGCGGACATGATACTAGAGATGGGCAGAGACTGCAGACATGATACTAGAGATGGTCAGAGAATGCGGACATGATACAAGAGATGGTCAGAGAATGCGGACATGATACAAGAGATGGTCAGAGAATGCGGACATGATACTAGAGATGGTCAGAGACTGCGGACATGATACTAGAGATGGTCAGAGACTGCGGACATGATACAAGAGATGGTCAGAGACTACGGACATGATACAAGAGATGGTCAGAGACTGCGGACATGATACTAGAGATGGGCAGAGACTGCAGACATGATACTAGAGATGGTCAGAGAATGCGGACATGATACAAGAGATGGTCAGAGAATGCGGACATGATACAAGAGATGGTCAGAGACTGCGGACATGATACTAGAGATGGTCAGAGACTGCGGACATGATACTAGAGATGGTCAGAGACTGCGGACATGATACTAGAGCTGGTCAGAGACTGCGGACATGATACTAGAGATGGTCAGAGACTGCGGACATGATACAAGAGATGGTCAGAAACTGCGGACATGATACTAGAGATGGTCAGAGACTGCCGACATGATACTAGACACGGTCAGAGACTGCGGATATGATACTAGAGATCGTCAGAGACTGCGGACATGATACTAGAGATGGTCAGAGACTGCGGACATGATACTAGAGATGGTCAGAGACTGCGGACATGATACTAGAGATGGTCAGAGACTGCGGACATGATACTAGAGATGGTCAGAGACTGCGGACATGATACAAGAGATGGTCAGAGACTGCGGACATGATACAAGAGATGGTCAGAGACTGCGGACATGATACTAGAGATGGTCAGAGACTGCGGACATGATACAAGAGATGGTCAGAGACTGCGGACATGATACAAGAGATGGTCAGAGACTGCGGACATGATACAAGAGATGGTCAGAGACTACGGACATGATACAAGAGATGGTCAGAGACTGCGGACATGATACTAGAGATGGTCAAAGACTGCGGACATGATACAAGAGATGGTCAGAGACTGCGGACATGATACAGTTTCAATGACTGGACAACTTTGCACATTTTTTAAATACACCTCACAGGTTCCCATCTAGATTGGCTGGTAAAATCAATACACTGAAGAGGAAATTGTGCATTTCACAGGAGATATAAGTCAGCTGTTATGTAATTATGGCTTCCTTCAGTGAACAAACTTTTTTATTTTTTTTAAACTTTATTTCTTTATTAAGATATTTATTTTGTTTACAAAATACATCAAAATTGAACATCCCCTCAGTCCCCTCCCTCCCATCACCTTATCAGATAAAAATATAAAAAAGGATGGTTCATAGCTTGGGTGGCCTAAGAGGGGATTGGTATCATGAGGGCCATCCTAGCTGATGTTCCATGTAATCTAGATTCCCACTTTATCACACTTCCCTCCCTGCCCCATTCTCGCACACTTCCACCCTCTTCATTTGACCTCTTACTTTAATTCTTATTGGGTCACTTTTCATCGTTAAAATATTTATTTTTCACACTATTATTATTCACATCAATCCCTCTGGCTTCCCACCAAGATTTCCACATCTTGTCATATTTCTTTAAAGTCCCTTGTTTTATATATAACGCTTTCTCTTTAACCACTTCCCAACCGGCCAATGCACATATACGGCCGGGTGGGAGCCGTCTACTTCTGATAGGACGTTCAGGAACGTCCATCAGAAGGAGCGGGATCGCGCGCGCGCGTGCCCGCGCAGCGGCGCGATCCCGATGCGCCCGTGTCACCCGGACACGGTGCATCTCAGATCGGCAGGGGGGCTCTCTGATTGGCCCTCCTGATCACATGACGGCTGTGTCCAATCACGGCCGTCATGTGATGTAAACAAACAGCCGGTTGCTAGGCAATCGGTTCCCCCTCTCCTCACACGGAAGTCATCGCTGAGGAGAGGAGAGCAGATCGCTGCAGCCGGCTGGTGATCAGTGAGTATGAGCTGTTTTTACAGCTTTTTACTCACTGATCACCAGTCTAGTGTAATACACAACACACCACACAGTATAAACACAATGTCCCCACACATGTCCCCAAAACATACATGTTCCTAATAATAAAAACATGTCCCCCACATATGTCCCACTAAAATCACATGTCCCAATGATTATCTGCACACATATATACGTGATCACCTGCACACATATGTAGATGATCATTTGCGTACAAAATGTCTTGGTATGCTGACGCCTTAAGAGTTTCCTTCACTGGAACTAAGGGGCCGAGCCCAACCCCTGAAAAACAACCCCACACCGTAATCTCCTCTCCACCAAATGATTTGGACTGGGCCGCAGAGCAGTATTCCAACATGATAATAACCCCAAACACACCTCCAAGATGGCCACTGCTTTGCTAAAGAAGCTGAGGGTAAAGGTGATGGACTGGCCAAGCATGTCTCCAGACCTAAACCCTATTGATCATATATGGGGCATCCTCAAATGGAAGGTGGAGGAGCGCAAGGTCTCTAACATCCGCCAGCTCTGTGATGTCATCATGGAGGAGTGGAAGAGGACTGCAGTGGCAACCTGTGAAGCTCTGGTGACCTCCATGACCAAGAGGGTTAAGGCAGTGCTGGAAAATAATGGTGGCCACACAAAATATTGACACTTTGGGCCCAATTTGGACATTTTCACTTAGGGGTGTACTCACTTTTGTTGCCAGCAGTTTATACATTAATGGCTGTGTGTTGAGTTATTTTGAGGGGACAGCAAATGTACACTGTTATACAAGCTGTACACTCACTACTTTACATTGTAGCAAAGTGTCATTTCTTCAGTGTTGTCACATGTTGTGTACTCACTTTTGTGAGATACTTTGTGTATATGTATGAGGGGTCTTCAAAAAGTTTCTGCAGTTTTTTTTATATTTCATAGAGTTAAAAAAAATGCAGAAACTTTTTGAAGAACCCTGGTATGTATGTACAGTATGTGTGCGTGTGTATATATATATATATATATATATATATATACACACCAATCGGCTATAACATTATGACCACCCACCATAACCTGTTGGGGCATGAACTCCACTAGACCTCTGAAGGCATGCTGTGGTATATGGCACCAAGCTGTCAGTAGCAGATCCTTTAAGTCCCGTAAGTTGGGGTGTGGGGCCTCAATTGTTTTTCCATCATATCCCACAGATGCTTGATTGAGATCTAGAGAATTTGGAGGCCAAGTCAACACCTCAAACTCATTGTTGTGTTCCTCAATCCATGCTTATAGCGGAGTTCCACCCTGAAAAAAGTTTTTTTTTTCTTAAAGTCAGCAGCTACAAGACACTGTAGCTGCTGACTTTTAACAAGGACACTTACCTGACCAGGGAGCCCACGAGGCCGACCCGTCCATCGGATTGGGTGCGGGCGCCGCCATAGTATCTAAGGGAAACTGACAATGGAGCCTTCAGGCTTCACAGCCGGTTCCCTACTGTGCGTGCGTGAGTTTTTCCGAATGGCCCCATCGTCTTTTGGGATACACACAGGTCCCAGAATGCAGTGGGTGGAAGGAGGAGGGGCAGAGCCAGAAGAGGAAGTGACGTACCTCGCCACGCTGAGGCTTGGACGGAAGTTCCCCATTAAACTACTAAGGTAAGTGAAAAAAAATACTATCCAAAAATGAGGGGTGGAGGGGTGGTCTTTCCTTTAACCACTTCCCGACCGGCGCACGCTGATGTACGTCGGCAGAATGGCACGGGCAGGCATATTGGCATACAGGTACGTCCAGTTTTAAATGCCACCCTGCCATCGCGTGCACGCCGCCGCCGGCGCACTCACGTGCCGGTAGGGACCCCCGTGAATCCAGTCGCGGGTCCTCGATCGCCGCGGGCATACCCGCAATCGTCTCATGGGGCGGCTGAACGAGGCGATGCCGTTATAAGCAGCATCTCCCCGTTCTGCTTAGCAACAAGTGATGCTGATCTCTGCTCTGTGTGATTGGAGCAGAGATCAGTGTTCACTAACACAAAGCCCAGCCCCCCACAGTTAGTAACACGCCCCTAGGAACACTTAACCCCTACACTGCCACCCACTGGTTAACCCCTTCACTGCCAGTGTCATTTACACAGGAATCACTGCATTTGTATAGCACTGATTGCTGTATAAATGACAATGGTCCCAAAAATGTGTCACAAATGTCCGATGTGTCCGCCATAATGTCGCAGTCACAATAAAAATCGCTGATCGCCGCCATTACTAGTAAAAAAAAAAAATTATTAATAAAAATGCCATAAAACTATCCCCTATTTTGTAAACGTTATAACTTTTGCGCAAACCAATCAATAATCACTTATTGCGATTTTTTTTTTAACCAAAAATATGTAGAAGAATATGTATCGGCCTAAACTGAGGGAAAAAAATGTTTTTTTATATATTTTTGAGGGATATTTATTATAACAAAAAGTAAAAAATAATGCGTTTTGTTTTCAAAATTGTCGCTCTATCTTTGTTTATAGCTCAAAAAATAAAAACCGCAGAGGTGATCAAATACCACCAAAAGAAAGCTCTATTTGTGGGAAAAAAAGGACGTGAATTTTGTTTGGGAGCCACGTCGCACGACCGCGTAATTGTCAGTTAAATCGACGCAGTGCCGAATCGCAAAAAGTGGTCTGGTCTTTGACCAGCAAAATGGTCCGGGGCTGAAAGTGGTTAAGAACAAGTTCTAAAGTTGGGTGGAACTCCGCTTTAAATTCCTTCGATCGGGCCACCTTCTTCCATTGCTACATGATACGGGCATCAATCTTTTACCAAAACCACGGTAACGTTCTGTTCAGGTGACATTCGTGCAATGAATGTTTTATTAATAGACCCCCTTAGACTACATTTTTTTTTGTAGATTTGAAGTTTATAAATGATCAATAGGTCAGAAAAAAAATGACTAAATATGTTTCCTTCCTTTTTTTTTTTTTCTTCTGAAGGTGGAAGACGCATATTTTCATCGGGGAAACACAAGCTTCCATTTAGTTTCCAGCTTCCTGCTGGGTAAGTCTTTTATTTCTGCAAAGAAGTTTTTAATATTCAACCCCTTCCTGCCGAAGGTTAAAACAAATGTTAATGCCTGAGCACAATTTTGCAACTTTGGCATGCGTCAGTAAAACACTACAACTACTTTGTGCATCCAGGTGGATTATACCGAGTATTCTTCAGATCAAATTGGGC
Source organism: Lithobates pipiens (assembly GCF_037356315.1). Classification (NCBI taxonomy): domain Eukaryota; kingdom Metazoa; phylum Chordata; class Amphibia; order Anura; family Ranidae; genus Lithobates; species Lithobates pipiens. The sequence continues at coordinate 4,950,604 of NW_027507892.1, read as the reverse complement.
TTTTATTTGTCGATAAATGGTAAAGAATATCTCCTAAAAAAAAAAGGTTTATATTATCAAAGGAAAACTGGCCCAAAATAGTAAAAAAAAAAACATTTTTTTTTAATGTAGCTGTATATTTCTTGTTACTACCATAACCTACCAGCAAAGAACAACCCAAAATAAATCCTCCTGCTCCCAACAATTGCAGCGATACCACCTACACTATATTACCAAAAGTATTGGGACGCCTGCCTTAACACGCACATGGACTTTAATGGCATCCCAGTCTTAGCCCTTGTACACACGGTCGGAGAATCTGTCGGAATGTGTCCTATCGGAGCGGTTTGTCGGATAATCCGACTGTGTGTGGTATGCATCGGACTGTTTCCATCGGAATATCCGTCGGACCAAATTTTTCCAACTTGCTTGAAATATTTTCCGACAAACTGGTCCGATCGGACATACTCCGATCATGTGTAGAGAATTCCGATCGGACAAAGTGGCACGCATGCTCAGATCAAATTCCTACATCAAAGCTATTGGCTACTAGCATGAATGTAGTCCCGTCGTAACGAAATTACGTCATTACGTTCTGAAAGATCGGATTTTCCGACAACTTTGTCCGACCGTGTGTATGCAACAGTTACGGACAAGATCCGACGGATTTGGTTGTCAGAATTTCCGACCGTGTGTACAAGGGCTAAGTCCGTAGGGTTCAATATTGAGTTGGCCCGCCCTTTGCAGCTATAACAGCTTCAGCTCTTCTGGGAAGGCTATGGGAATGTTTGACCATTCTTCCAGAAGCACATTTGTGAGGTCAGGCACTGATGTTGGACGAGAAGGCCTGGCTCACAGTCTCCTCTCTAATTCATCCTAAAGGTGCTCGGGTTGAGGTTAGGACTCTGTGCAGGCCAGTCAAGTTCCTCCACCCCAAACTCGCTCATCCATGTCTTTATGGACCTTGCTTTGTGCACTGGTCCAAATCATTTGGTGGAGGGGGGGATTATGGTGTGGGGATGTTTTCCAGGGGTTGGGCTTGCCCCCTTAGTTCCAGTGAAGGGAAGTCTTATGGCAGTTTTGGACAGTTTCATGCTCCCAACTTTGTGGGAACAGTTTGTGGATGGCCCCTTCCTGTTCCAACATGACTGTGCACCAGTGCACAAAGCAACGTCCATAAAGACATGGATGGGTGAGTTTGGGGTGGAGGAACTTGACTGGCCTGCACAGACTCCTGACCTCAACCTGATTGAACACCTTTGGGATAAATTGCAGCAGAGACTGTGAGCCAGGTCTTCTCATCCAACATCAGTGCCTGACCTCACAAATGCGCTTTTGGAAGAATGGTCAAACATTCCCATAGACACACTCCTAAACCTTGTGGACAGCCTTCCCAGAAGAGTTGAAGCTGTTATAGCTACAAAGGGCAGGCCAACTCAATATTGAACCCTACGGACTAATGCCCCATACACACAGTTGTACTCTGTCTCCGGACTCTGTTGGAAATCCATCAGATTTTTTTTCTGACAGATTTTGGCCCAAACCTGTCTAGCATACACACAGTCGCACCAAATTGTCGGAAAGTCCGATCACTCTGAACGCAGTGACGTAAAACACGTACAACGGGACTATAAAGAGGGCAGTAGCCAATAGCTTTTGTCTCGTAATTTATTCTGAGCATGCGTGGCACTTTGTGCCGTCGGAATTGTCTACACACGATCGGAATGGAAACGATCGGATTTTGTTGTCGGAAAAATTTAGATCCTGCTCTCAAACTTTGTGTGTCAGAAATTCCGACGGAAAAGTCAGATGGAGCCCCACACACAATCGGATTTTCCGACAGCACGATCTGATCGCACATTTTCCGTCGGAAAGTCCGACCGTGTGTACAGGGCATAAGACTGGGGTGGCATTAAAGTTAAAGGCAGGCGTCCCAATACTTTATAGTGTATGTGTATGTTAGTTGTTAGTACCCATATTACGGGTCCCTCTCAGGCAGAAATTTTGGGGCTCCATATTTTCCAAAGCCCTCTAATGCAACCCTGGGTGGAAATGCTGGTGATATCATTGCCACTAGAGCAGAAACCGGTAGGGATCTGCAACAAATTCCCTGCAATGCACATAGATTGACGTCAATCGTTTTGGCCGACTTCTACCAAACGGGCAAGCTGGAAAAACTCTCGTCAATCGGTGGCTGCAGCGCACTTGTGCCGTCTATGGCCAGCTCATTTAACCACCGCGTTCCAATCGACGTCTGATGACGAAACGCGTAGAACGGCACTGCGTCACTCCCGGTCGGACGATACAGCGTGCATGCTCGATTTCGCTTGTTTATGTTCACTGAAATGTGAGTCGATTATTCATTATAATACATTTTCAGTTTATAAACGGAACTATTACTATAGTAATTTTGGTTTATGTGTATTTTCCTGGAGGTATTTGAAATTTCAGGAGCACAAATCACTCTTTTGGCACAGTGTTTCACTTTCACTAGAGCACGTGAAATCATTTCTAACTTTGTTTTTTATTTTTTTTTATTATTTTTATTTTTCATTTCACTATTTTGCCTCAAAAAAAACCCCAGAGGGTCTAACACAGGTTAATTTTATAAAATAATTTCTTAATTTATTTTATGATACCAGAGTGTAAATCTTGTCTGGCCCAATTAACTAAGGAAAACACTCCAGAGGGTAATAAAAAGTTCACAGATAGTAGTTAAGCACAGGCCGAGTATCAAACACATAGAAGTATTTAGGTCAGAATGTATCCCAGCACAGGGTGGGGCAGGCAGTAGGGATATATATCCCGAGCCCCACTAGGGTTGTTCAAGTGGACTAGTTTAATCAACCTCGGGGCTTTTTTCACATATAAAGGTTATAACCTGCAGAGGGTATAACACAGTACCATTGGCCATAGGAACAGCGCCACACCTACCGTAATCCTCCTTCTCGCTATCTTTACTTCACCTTGTTAGTGAAAAGTAGGGGCAGCAGTTCCGGTTGAACCTATAAAAATTAAAATTAACAATAAATATAGACCAAATTCTTTCCTGTATTGTACCAGTTCCGCTGCGCGGATCAAACCACAACTTTTCATTTAACCGCTTGCTGACCGCCTGGCCACAATGTACTGCGGGCGAGAGGCGGCAGCAGGCGAAGCGACATACCTGTACATCGCTGCCTACTTTAAAAAGTTATAGCGTCTACAAACTATGGGACAGATTTATGGACCTTTTTATTTATTTATTTTTTATATTTTTTTACTAGCAATGGCGGCAATCAGTGATTTTTTTTTTTTTTTTTTTAGCGAGACTGCGACATTGCGGCGGACAAATCTGACACTAAGTGACACTTTTTGGGGACCAGTGACACCAATACAGTGATCAGTGCTAAAAAAAAAAAAAAAAAAATGCACTGTCACTGTACTAATACACTGGAAGGGGTTAACATCAGGGGCGATCAAAGGCTTAAATGTGTTCCCTGGGGAGTGCTTTCTTACTGTGTGGGGGATGGTTGCACTGCAGGAATACAGCCATCAATGTTCCTGCTTATCTTCCTTACTAGCAGAACGGCGATCTGCCTTGTTTACATCAGAGAGAGACAGACCGCCGTTCAGCCTAACGATCGCACACGCGCTCCCCAGACCCCGAGGAAGAAATCGCGTACAGGTACGTGATTTTTACGCTGCCTCAGTCTATGTACGTGGGGCGGTCCTTAAGCTGTTAAAGTGGAGCACCTGGTACCCTCCAAAAAAATAAGGAAGTGGGGGGGGGGGGCGGTACCCATCAAAACCAAAATGTGTCAGTGGAGGGGGGAGAGGGGTGCAAACAAGCAGAGCTTCCCCTTCTGGGCAGAGTTCCACTTTAAACACCACCAAAAGAAAGCTGCATGAACAAAAAATTATATCAATTTCATTTGGGTACAGTGTTGCATAACCGCGCAATTACCGGTTAAAGTAGCGCAGTGCTGAATAGCAAAAAATGCCCTGGTCATGGAGGGGGTAAGACCTTCCGGAGGTCAAGTAATTAATAGGAGTAGGATAGAAATAAATGACATAATGTGGAAATAAAAATAGGATTTTACATCTTAATCATAGATACACTTATTTATTACTTTATTGGGGAAACCTGTTAACTACTTGCCGACCGTAGGGCGTTCATGGACATCTCCGGTTTGCAGTGGTTATCTCGGGATGATGCCTGCGGCTGCATTGGAGGCCAGAGGAGAGATCGGGAGTCTAATAGACCCCAGATCTCTCAATAAAGAGGACCTGTCATAGCCCGTGCCGTCACAAGGGATTTTGTTCATCCCTTGTGATAGCAATAAAGTTCATCCAAAAAAAATAAAAATAATTAAAGATAGTGTAAAAAAAGTTTTGTATAAAATAATAAATACTAATAATAACACACAAATTAAAATTCGCAACACCCATCATTTTATTCTACAGGGTCTCTGCTTAAAAAAATTAATAAAAAAAAGATATATAATGTTTGGGTAAATAAAAAAAATAAAAATAAAATAATAAATAAAATATAAATAAGTAATGATAAAATAAATAACTAAATAATCATAAATAAATGTTGATTCTTAAGCCGCGTACACACGGGCGGACTGTATGGCGTACTTAGTCCGTCGAAACACATTTCAGCGGACAGTCCGCTCGTGTGTGGGCTTCAGCGGACTTTTTCAGCGTGCAGTCCGGCGTACTAAGTTTTTCGGATTTTTCGAAATTCTGTCCGTCAGACTTTGGTTCCAGCGGACAGTCCGCTCGTGAGTAGGCTAGTTCGACGGACTAAGAATGGCGCATGCTCAGAAAGGATTTACACGGCGGAAGGTTGCATTGCAGTGTATTGGACTTCCTATTTCTAGTCCCGTCGTACGTGCTGTACACGTCATCGCGCAAGCTTTCGACGGACTGTTTGTGTATCCGTGTGTGGTCAAGTCCGTTCAGTGGAAAGTACGACGGACTGTCCGTCGGATTGTATGACGAACTAAGTACGCCATACAATCCGCTCGTGTGTACGCGGCATTAGGAGAGAAGTGTCAGAAATCGCCCTCTAAGCAAATACTGTGTGAAATAAATATTTGCAATACCCATCATTTTATTCTTTAGGGCCTCTGCTAAAAAACAAAACAAAAAAAAATTTATTAAAAAAATATATATAATAATGTTTGGGTGTTCGAAGTAATTTTCAAACAAAAAATAAATATAAATAATAATAAAATAAATAACTAATGATAAATACATATTAAATAAATAACTAATAATATATATTAAATAAATAATAAATAAAAGTTGATTTTTACATGTAGGAGAGAAGGGTCAGAAATGGCCCTAAGAGCAAATACTGTGTGAAATAACATTTCACACAGTAATAATTTGCAACACCCATCATTTTATTCTATAGGGCCTCTGCTAAAAGGTATATAATAATTGGGGGTTTTAAGTAGTTTTCTAGCAAAAAAATATAAATATATAAATAAATGTAAATATAAGAAATAAAATAAATATGAAATAAATATTACATAAATAAATAATAAAATAAATGAAAGTCGATTTTTACATGTAGGAGAGAAGTGTCAGATAACATTTCACACAGTAATAATTGGCAACAACCAACATTTTATTCTATTTTATTCTAAACAAAAAAAAAAAGAAAAAAAGGATATTAAATATTTGGGGGTTTTAAGTAGTTTTCTAGCAAAAAATATACATAAATAATAATGAGCTATGAGTAAGCATCTCATTAAGTGAAACATGTTAGCCATTCATCCCTGTTGTCCTTTTTGAACTGACTGTCACGTTGGAACTTTTTTGTTTCTCAAATATAAATATACATAAATAATAATAATAATAATAATAAAATAAATAATAAGAAATAAATAATAAGAAATAAAATGCATATTAAATAAATATTGCATAAATAATAAAATAAATGAAAGTTGATTTTTACATGTCGAAAATAAGTGTCAGAGATGGCCCTCCGAGCAAATACTGTGTGAAATTAAAACACCCATCATTTTATTATATAGGGCCTCTGCTAAAAAAATAAAAAATAAAAAAATAAAAAAGATATATAATATTTGGGAGTTTTAAGTAGTTTTCTAGCAAAAAATTAATATAAATAAATAAACAATAATAAAATAAATAATAAGAAATAAAATATTAAATAAATATATATAAAATAAATGAAAGTCGATTTTTACATGTAGGAGAGAAGTGTCAGAGATAGCCGTCCAAGCAAATACTGTGTGAAATTAAAATTTGCAACAACCATCATTTTATTCTATAGGGCCTCTGCTAAAGAAAAAAAAAGATATATAATATTTGGGGGTTTTAAGTAGTTTTCTAGCAAAAAATATACATAAATAATAATGAGCTATGAGTAAGCATCTCATGATGTGAAACATGTTAGCCATTCATCCCTGTTGTCCTTTTTGAACTGACTGTCACGTTGGAACGTTTTTAACTTATTTTTTCTACAATAAAGAAGCCTTTTATACAGAGTGTGGCAGTCCAGGACCTTTTTCGTTTCTCAAAAAATAAATATACATAAATAATAATAAAAGAAATAAATAATAATTAATAAATAATAAGAAATAAAATACATATTAAATAAATATTACATAAATAATAAAATAAATGAAAGACGATTTTTACATGTAGAAAATAAGTGTCTGAGATGGCCCTCCGAGTAAATACTGTGTGAAATTTAAATTTGCAACACCCATCATTTTATTCTATAGGGCCTCTGCTAAAAAAAAAAAAAAAAAAAAAAAAAAAAAAAAGTTATATAAATAAATAAATAATAAGAAATAAAATAAATATTAAATATATATTAAATAAATATTACATAAATAATAAAATAAATGAAAGTCGATTTTCACATGTAGGAGAGAAGTGTCAGAGATGGCCCTCAAAGCAAACACTGTGAAATTAAAATTTTGCAACACCCATCATTTTATTCTATAGGGTCTCTGCTAAAATATAAATATAAATAAATATATATATATATATATATATATATATATATATATATATATATATATATATATATATATATATATATATATATAATATTTGGGAGTTTTAAGTAGTTTTCTAGCAAAAAATGAATATAAATAAATAAAAAGAAATAAAATAAATATTACATAAATAAATAATAAAATAAATGAAAGTCGATTTTTACATGTAGGAGAGAAGTGTCAGAGATGGCCCTCCAAGCAAATACTGTGTGAAATTTAAATTTTCAACACCCATTATTTTATTCTATAGGGCCTCTGCTAAAAAAAAATATATAAAAAAAAAATATATAAATATTATTATTATTATTATTATTATTATACACGATTTATATAGCGCCAACAGATTACGCAGTGCTTTACAATGTATAGGGGGGACAGCGGAATTACAGTACAATACAAAAGGTACAGGAGGGCCCGGCTCGTAGAGCTTACATTCTAAAGGGAGGGGGTGGTGGTACAAAAGGTAATAGCTGCAGAGAATGATTTGATGGGGATATATTATATCTATCTATCTATATCTATATCTATATCTATATCTATATATATATATATATATATATATATAATGCTTGGGGGTTCTAAGTAATTTTCTAGCAAAAAATAAATATAAATAATTAATAAAATAAGTAAATATTCAATAAATATTAAATACATGCATAATGCATATTAAATAAATGAATCATAAATAAACATTACATGAATAAAAAATAAAATAAATGTTGATTTTTACATATAGGAGAGAAGTGTCAGAATTGGCCTGGTTGGGAAGTGTTTAATATTTTCATTTATTTTTGTTATATTTAGCAATCTGGTTACAACCTTCACTGGAAGATACGGAAAAGTTCAATACCAACTCTCAGCAGTTTTAGAAAGACCCTCAGCGCCCGTTCTAACCGTCCACCGGGAGCTCCGCGTCACCAGCCGGATTGATGTCAATTCCCCATCTTTACTGGTAAGGACTTTATTAACAACCAGAAGGTTTTTCTTACAAAAAAAAAAAAAGAAGAAGAAAAAAGTGACACCTCTCATTTACTTTCTGTTTACCGTCCAATAACAAGTTGTTCTCGCGCTCTGCGTTTGGTATCCGCTCCCCCTAATGTATGCAGGTGCGCCAATTCGTTTTATTAGCTCTACATCACGCAGTCCCCATTTAGGTCCCGGGCTGCATTTGTGAGGCTCGCTGTTCTGAACGTGAATAATGACAGCTGCACAAGACAATTAGGGGAGACTTATTATTAATCATTGAAGGTCTGCTGTCTAATGCAGACCATTATATGTCACGTATCCTTCCATTTCTCATGCCATTTTCTACCACTAAGTAAGTGTATGCAGCTGTCGGCGGAATCCTTTCAGCCATCATGCCCTAATGGCACATTGGATCACATTAAAGCATTGAACTCCGTAATGACTGCAAATACATAGTATGGCGGGGAGGATCAGAGCGTGAGTAACAACACGGTGCCGAGATGGGGAGCTAATGAGCTTTATTCTTTTATCTGCGCCCATTTTATCGAAATAATATACAATTATACCTTGCACTTTCATGACAGCCATACAGGAGCCTAATGGTGCGCCATTTAAATATGAATGATATCATCACAAGAAAATTCCCCGGCAATTGTAGCTGATTTTAAACAAGGCCGATCTGACATAAGATGTGTTGTGGGGGTTTTTTATTTATTTTTTTGGATTCGGAAGTGTATGGAGGATTCCTGCGGAACTTCCCAAAGTCTCAAAAGTCTAAGATTAAATTCTTATATACGTATTATGTCATTTTATTGCTTTACTTTACATTCTTCTCCTGGTTAGTACTTTGTTTCTGGTGGCTTTTGGGCTGATTTTACACTTGTGGTTGGGGGAGGGGCAGTAAAAACCAAGTGGTTGGGGCTGCATTTTTACCACCACCCCCGGGCCGCAGCTGCAGCCATAGGGAGGGCTTTATATCACGGCGCAGCAATATTTATTTCCCTGCCATTGCTTAGTGGCCGCTACCACCCACCAAACACAACCTATTCAAAATAGTAAGGGCTGTGCCACTGCGGCTGTGAATGAATGATGCAGTGACAGCGGGTGTAGGGAGAGGATCCCTCATGGGGGTTGCAGGGAAGGGGGAATTGGGGTGGAGAGGAGGCAGCAGCTGGAACTTGGTACACTCTAAATACGGGTGGAACATGTAGACAATTCGTTCGTTTTAGTTTCATTCAGGTTTTTTTTTTTTTTTTCCGTTTTTCGGGTCATTCATTATGATTGCAATTCGAAAATTCATAAATTCGAAAATAAGAAAGAACATTTGAAAATTCGAAAGGATAACTAACTAATAATAACTAACTATTAAATTATAGATGTTGGAATTTCCTTTCAAATTTGACTGTTAGTGAATGTAACAAATATGACATTTTTCCAAAGTTACGAATTAACCGAAATAACGAATGTCGCATCTAAACGAATTCAACAGAACGAATTACTAATAAATAATAACAACATTTTTTTATTATTATTAATTTGTTAATCTGTTCCATTTGTTTAGATAATAACATTTTTTGTTATTATTTATTAGTAATTCCTTCTGTTGCATTCGTTTAGATGCGGCATTCGTTATTTCGGATAATTTGTAACTTTGGATAAATTTCGTATTCGTTACGTTCACTAACAGTCAAATTTGAAAGGAAATTACAATACTTACAATTTAATAGTTAGTAATAGTTAAGTTATTTCAAATTTTCAGGTTTTCATATTTTCAAATTCTCAAATTTTTTAATTTTCCAATTTCCGAATATTTGGAAAAATTTGTTGAAACGGGTTTGCGTTAATTTGGATGTTTCCGAATTATTGAATTTGTCAAAATTCATTAAAAAACGAATTTCGGAACTAAACGAATTGCAGATGTCTAGGAACATGTTCCAAAGGTGAACGTATCCTTTAAAACAATTTGACTAGTTAATTTCCATGGTAAAATGGAGTGTAACCAGTGGTGGCTAGAGGGGGGGGGGGTGGCAAACAATGCACCCACAGACCCCACCCCCTCCCCCCTGTCGGTTAGTCACCAGCCCCGAACTTGCCTGACCTGAAGGGCAGCACTTCTGCCGGGCGGCGGCTTCCCCTGCATCTCCTCCTTGGCATCACAGCAGCTTCCGCCACGTGTCTCTTCCCTCCTCCTCATCATAGGCAGCCAATATAATCGCTTCTTCTTTCGGCCAATTGGGTGATGGGTCTCAGAACCCGCATCCCGATTGGCCGGGAGGAGCATCAGGAAGACAATAGCGAATATTCATTCGCTATTGTCACACAACTGGGTGGGCTCGAGGCACAATGCTGTGCTCCCCGTGCCCACCCTTTTTTAAGCTTATAAGAGCCTCTGGCTCTAATCACGTGCTTAAAAAAAAACCCTATTGGAATCCATGCATCTGGCACCCTTTATGTAGATTAGGGGGAATCAAACGCATGGATGGGGGGCAGAGCCGCTGTGCCCCTAATGAATGGGCCGCCACTGAGTGTAACTATCATTTCTAATAATCATGCAGTTGTTTAATTTAGAAGGAGAGATTTCTAGCTTGTTTTCCTCTAAAATGACATGGGGGGAGGGGGAGGGTCATTTAACAAGCCAATTAGGGAAACAGTTAGCAGGAAATCAGGTTGTGTTTCCTTCAATGTCTCGGTAACAGGTTTATAGTCCTGTGCTTATGTATTCCTGGGCAGCCAAGTGCAACAGTTTAAAAAGTTTAACTACTGGCAGCCCGTAGGACATCATATGACATCCTTTGGTTGAAGTGGAGATATCTGAATGATGACTGCAGCTCAAGGCATCAGTGGCGAAACTACCAGGGTCGCAGCAGTCGCACTTGCGACTGGGCTCTGGAGTTCCACCCTGTGGGGGGGGGGGGGCTAGTCTGCCCGCCATTTCTAGTTATAGGCATTGGGACGAGAGATATACTGTCACTGCCCGCCTATGCCCTCCTCCCATTGCTACAGAGTGCAGTCAGATACCATTTCGGGAGGGGAAAACTGAAGGAGCAGAAGTCAGCTGGTGGCAAGTAGAGTGAAGGGGGAGGAGCTCTCCACTCTGGAGGAGACCCCATGTCAGGAGACGCATCCCTGGAGGCACGCAGGCAGAGACACACTGAACAAGGAGAAAGAGGGGAAATAGACTGACACTGAGAGCAGGTGAGGTTCAGCATCGTTGATCCCACCCCCCCAACACTTGCCTCTGACTGATCCCATCCCCCCATCAGGCAGTGGCAGTAGACTGATGAAATCCCTATCCCCACCAGTGCCCCCGCTGTCATCCTTATCCCCACCATTGCCCCCAATGTCATCCCTATACCCACCACTGCCCCAATGCCATCCCTAACCCCATCACTGCCCCCAATGCCATCCCTATACCCACCACTACCCCCGCTGTCATCCCTATACTCACCACTGCCCCCCGCTGTCATCCCTATACTCACCACTGCCCCCGCTGTCATCCCTATACCCACCACTGCTCCCCACTGTCATCCCTATCCCCACCACTGCCCCCGCTGTTATCCCTATCCCCACCACTGCCCCCCGCTGTCATCCCTATACCCGCCACTGACCTCTGATGTCATCCATATACCCTCCACTGTACCCGCTGTCATCCATATACCCACCACTGTCCCCGCTGCCATCCTTATCCCCACCACTGTCCCTGCTGTCATCCCTATGCCCATATCATGTACCCGGTGCTGGAGGTCAAGAGAGAGAGGGCTTCCCTTGCGGCTAAGTTCCAGACCCCCCTAAGGAAGGGGGGCAGGAGAGGTCAGGCCCAAAATAGCACGGGTTGCCTGCTGGACTGTACGCAGGAGGTTCCAGAGTACAGCTGGTGTGCTGGCATAGAAACAGCAGACAGGTGGCGCCCATGAGGTGTTGCAGGATTCGGATAATGCTGCGACTAGAGCATGGTCAGAAGGAAAAGTAGGTCTTGAGCCGAGTTGGTATCAGAGTAAGCGTGGTCAGGTGGATAGCCAAGGTCGAACACAGAAAGCAAACAGGAGACAGGTCAAGGACAAGCTGGATCCATAACAGGAGACACGGGAACAGGAATATCACAGAGATAACACACTGGAGGAGCCGAAGATCAACCAGCAAATGCAGACACTAGCAGACTTCTTTATATAGGCCCATGTGACCTGCTGCTAGAGATGCTGGGTCCTAAATTCCTTCTCCTGCCATAAGTGCTGGTAGAGATGCTGGGTCCTAGAGCCCTTTTCCTGCTGTTGGTTCCCTCACATCCCATCCCTGCCCCCAATGTCATCCCTATCCCCACCACTCACCCACTGTTGTCCCTATCCCAACCACTGCCACTAATGTCATCCTTATCCCCACCACTGCCACTGATATCACCCCTATCCCCACCACTGCCATTGATATAATCTTTATCCCCACTACTGCCCCCAATGTCATCCCTATCCCCTTCATTGCCCCTGACTTCCATGGCACCAGTCTTTCTCCCTTTTTTGCCGGAATGGTAGTGGTCAAAGACATATTTATTACTGGAGATAGGGCAGATTTCCACATAATTAAGAAGTGGCCAGGGTCAGGTTTACCTCAGTCACAGGTGGAGACTTTAAAGCAGCCAGAGGAGGGATTTATGCCTCAGGCTGTAACCTTGTAATAAATCTGTCTTATGGAGAGTCACACTGCTCCTGTTTAGCATTGTTTTGCCTTGCAACAGGCTTGATGAATGTCCCCTTTTTCAGTGGCGGCTGGTGGTAATTCTTGGGGGGGGCAGCAAATAGTGCACCCGCCCAGGGCTGGGACAAGGGGTGGGCAGGAGGGATGGCTGCCCCTGGCGCAATGGTTTATTCCAGGGGTAGGGGGCACCCTGACCCTAACCCTAAGGGAAAGGGGGGCGCAGTTTGGCGACTTTGCCCTGGGCTCTGGGTGACCTTGTCCCGGCACTGCACCCGCCACAACCCCTGGGTCAGGTCGGTCAGTCGGCCAGGGCACTTGCCCTATCCATGGCTGGCAAACATGCAGGTTCTTCTTCCCCTGTTCTGCGGCTTCCGTCTCCTCCCTCCTCCTCGGTGGCCAAATCATGACGCTTCTCCTTTTGGCCAATCAGGAAACGGATTTCACACCTGCGCTTCCTGATTGGTGGAGAAACGATTCAGTGTAAGAATAGGGAATATTCATTCGCTATTCTCACATACGTGAGTGGGCTCCAAGTGCATTCTCAGCGCCTCGAGCCCACCTTATTTTAACCACTTGAGATCCGCGCTATAGCCAAATGACGGCTACAGCGCAGATCTCCTTTTCCGGGACGACGTCAATAGACGTAGTCCCGTGTACGAGCGGCCTGCGCGCCCCCTGAGGGGCGCACGCGGCGCGCTCTGTGATCGGCGAGTCCATGAGACTCGCCTGATCACCGATCCGTGCAAGGGGTCGATCCCGACCCCTTATCACGTGATCAGCTGTCAGCCAATGACAGCTGATCATGTGATATAACGGAGCCGGTAATCGGCTAGTATTCCTCCTCGCGCTGACAGCGCGAGGAGAAAAAAAAAAGCCGATCACGGCCAGCAATGCAAGCGACCACCTGCCCCCTGCCAGTGCCCACCTGCCCCCTGCAGTGCCATCCTGAATAAAAGTAAGTGCCCCCCGTCGGTGCCACCCAGCAGTGCCCATAGTGCCACCCAGCAGTGCCCACAATGCCACCCACAGTGCCCACAATCTGCCTCAAAGGTGCTGCACCCCAGTGCCGCCCATCAGTGCCCAGCAGTGCCGCCCATCAGTGCCCAGCAGTGCCACCTATCAGAGCCACCTATCAGTGCCCATCAGTCCCATCTATCAGTGGTACCTATCAGTGCCCATCCGTGCCACCCATCCGTGCCACTTATCTGTGCCACCCATCCGTGCCATCTTATCTGTGCCCATCTTTGCCCATCAGTGCCGCCTTATCTGTGCCCATCAGTGCCGCCTTATCTGTGCCTATTAGTGCCGCCTTAACTATGCCTATCAGTGCCCACCAGTGCAGCCTATCAGTGCCCACCAATGCAGCCTATCAGTGCCCACCAATGCAGCCCATCAGTGCCCACCAATGCAGCCTATCAGTGCCGCCTAATCAGCGCACTTCAATGAAGGAGAAAAATGACCCGTTTGCAAAATTTTATAACAAACTATTAAAACATGATTTTTTTTTTTGCATCTTTTTTTGTTTGTTTAGCAAAAAATAAAACTCCGAGCTGTAACTAAATACCACCAAAAGAAAGCTCTATTTGTGGGAAAAAAATGATAAAAATTTCATTTGGGTACAGTGTTGTATGACCGCGCAATTGTCATTCAAAGTGCATCAGTGCTGAAAACTGAAAATTGGTCTGGGACTGAGGGGGGTTTAAGTGCCCAGTAAGCAAGTGGTTAAAGCCTATTAGAGCTTCTGGCTCTAATCAGTGCTTCAAAAAACAGTGGTGTCCATAAAGGGGCCGGGCGCATGGATAGGGGGGTGGTGGCGATGGATAGAGGAGGCGGCACCCGTGCTCCCTTAATGGACGGGCCGCCCCTGGTCCAATGGGCAGCAGGCACACTGCGTATTTGTGGGTCGTGCACAGGCGCCCGCCTGGCAGTCAAATTGGGAGCAGCGGCTGCGTCCCTAACTCGGTGTAGCTGCTGCTACAAATTGACATGAATGGGACTGCCTGCACAAGGATGTACCTGTGCGGGTAAACGCAGCCCTCACCCGGGTATAGTACGCCTGTGTGAACCAGACCTAAAGAGTGTCGTAGACCTGTACGAATGCAGATTTGTCATACAACTCATAAATCATGATTGCCTGGCTTCTCCGTGGAAAAAAAAACATTGATTCCTAATGCAGTCCTCACTAAGGTGTCCTATGTGCCAAAAAAAAAAAAAAAAAAACAATACTGGAATTTCTCTGAAGCACTCTTTCTATATACACACACACCTGTTCTGTATCAGAAGTAATGAACATCCTATGGCTCATTATCAGTGACTATAGTATACAGTCATAACAATTACAGGCACATTCTTTGTCATTTTGGCTTCTGGGGACACGAACAATTGTGCAGATGTGACGATTATGCTGCCAAGTGTCAAATTAAAAAGACAAATATGTAATCACCATCATTTATGATTATGTTTCCTTTCATTTTTATTAAATCCTAAAAGGACGATTTTCTTGTGGAACTTAACTGCATCTGAGTAGCACAAACCGAAACCCCTATTTAATTCATTTTTAATATTCACAGCAAATTCCCCCATCCATCCATCCATCCATGTCTCCATGCTTTATTTTATTGAGAAATCGCTTTAAAAACACCCCTCTAGTATTTGGAACTGCAGCCATTGTGAGGAAGGGCAGATGATTCATGTAGCGTTTACTTCCTGGTATCCATCTGCCCTTAGTTCAGGAGGCATGCAGGCAGGTGGATGTGCAAGCAGATTTCTGTGGGGGCACCCGAGCCAAGCCACAGCCGTCCATTCAGACTCGGAGCCATGATTCGATCAGACCACGTCCCCTCTCTCCTCATTGGCTAACTGACTTTGATTGACAGCAGCGGGAGCCAATGGTGCCACTGCTGCATCTCAGACAATCTGGAGGGAGAGTCCCAGATTGACCGAGACATTCGTGTACACTGCTGCGTCTCAGCCAATCTGGAGGGAGAGTCCCGGATTGGCCGGGACACTCGAGTACATCTTTGGATAGAGATGGAGCTCAGGTAGGTAATAGGGGGGCTGCTACACACCAAAGGTTTTTATCTTAAAGCGGAGTTCCACCCAAAAATGGACCTTACGCTTTAAGAGAGGTGACCCCCTGACATGCCATGCATACATTTGGCATGTCATTTTTTTGGGGGGGAGCCGGTACCCTTTTTTCAGAGGGTCCCAGCTCCCACTTCCTCCTGGCGCACCGCGGTACCGTAAGGGAGATCACTTCTCCCTCCCTCCCTCTTGGCAATCATCTGGGACACGTCACAGGTCCCAGATGATTGCCCAGCCAGTCACAGAGTGCACAGCAGCTCGCACATGCGCAGTGGGTGCCTGGCTGTGAAGCCACAGCCGGGCGCCCACACTTACAATGCCGGCGCCGCAGAGAGGAGGGGGAGACGAGCAGGGCTTCATTCCCTCGCATCGCCGGACCCTGGGACAGGTAAGTGTCAGGCTATTAAAAGTCAGCAGCTGCAGTATTTGTACTGACTTTTATTTTTATTTTTTTAACAGAACTCCGCTTTAATGCATAGAATGCATTAAGATAAAAAAAAAAAAAAAAAACCTTCTGACTTTACAACCAAGCTGGCCATAGATGGGTAGTATCTTCAACAAAACTTCTTATGAAAAGAATGTTTAAAGAAAGTTTAATTGCTTTCCTAATCATTAGTTAGGGTCAAATCGATTTTTGTTAGGTGAATGGAAAATTGGAAGGAGCAGGAAGGAAATGTTTTCTCCATTGAACAAATTTCTAACAGTGAATGGGGTTTCCGTTTGATCAAGTCAGGCCTGGAGGAAAAGACCACAAGACATGGCCGGCGGACGGCATGACTGGGTAGGAGAGTGAATTCGTTTTTAGTCATTTTAAAGGATGCTTAGAGATCACTGACCTGATTGGTGACGCTAGAGAGGAACAGGTGGGGTCTTTAGGGGGTTGTAGGCAAGAGGGTCCCAGCAGATTTTCAGTTGGAGGATGGGTGCAGGGGCGGACTGACCATTCGGCCACTCGGGCACTGCCCGAGGGCCCGAGGCCACTAGGGGGCCCCATCAGGGTTGCCAACTTCAGTAAAACCAGGGACAGTATGTAAAAATCTGTGTTTTTTTTACATCTGTCTCTGAAATGTCCCTTACCGACACCCTTTTAGTCTAAAAATCCTGAGATTATAGCTGTGCCACCCCTCCAGTACCTTCTCAGCCAATAGAAACATGTCTGTGTATACTGTGTGTACATGTGATTGTATACAGTGTGTGTTTGTACACTGTGTGGCCCCCTAATCTCTGATTGCCTGGGGGCCCCAAAATCTCCTATTGCCCGGGGGCCCCATGAGTTGTCAGTCTGCCCCTGGATGGGTGACATCATGGAATCCTCCTGCCCTCCTCCCCCCTTTATTCACTTGCTTTTGTTTTCATTCTTTTTGTTGGTTGAGCAGTTGTTGGCGTTGAGGCTTCAGTCATGGCAGCTGGCATGTTTGAGGTCCTAGAAAGTAGGCAGTAGGTTAAAAGTGAATTGGTAGAGACCCACCTTGGGTATGGCTCCCCTCAATTTTGTACCTTTATGGTAGCACCTGAGGTTACTGGCAACTGTCTCCAATGTAAGTGTAGGTACTAAGTTACTTGCCTACAAGGACCTTGACGCTCCAGTATACAGTGCCTTGAAAAAGTATTCATACCCCTTGACATTTTAAACATAAATGCATTTTAATGGGATTTTATGTGATAGTCTAACACAAAGTAGCACATAATTGTGAAGTGGAAGGAAAATTATAAAAAAAAATTCAAACTTTTTTACAAATAAATATGTGAAAAGTGTGGGGTACATTTGTATGGCGCCCCCCTGAGTCAATACTTTGTAGAACTGCCTTTCGCTGCAATTACAGCTTTAAGTCTTTTTGGAGATGTCTCTACCAGCTTTGCACATCTAGAGAGGGACATTTTTGCCCATTCTTCTTTGCAAAATATCCCAAGCTCTGTCAGATTGGATGGAGAGTGTCTGTGAACAGCAATTTTCAAGTCTTGCCACAGATTCTCAATTGGATTTAGGTCTGGACTTTGACTGGACCATTCTAACACATGAATATGCTTTGCTCAAAACCATTCCATTGTAGCTCTGGCTGTATGTTTAGGGTTGTTGTCCTGCTGGAAGGTGAACCTCCGTCCCAGTCTCAAGTCTTTTGCAGACTCTAACAGGTTTTCTTCTAAGATTGCCCTGTATTTGGCTCCATCCATCTTCCCATTAACTCTGACCAGCTTGCCTATCCCTGCTGAAGAAAAGTATCTCCACAGCATGATGCTGCCACCACCGTGTTTCACGGTGTGGATGGTGTGTTCAGGGCGCTGTGCAGTGTTAGTTTTCCACCACACATAGCGTTTTGCTTTTAGTCCAAAAAGTTCAATGTTGGTCTCATCTGACCAGAGCACCTTCTTCCACAGGCCACAGTGTTTTAAAAGAAAAAAAATCATTAAAAAAAAAGGAAATAATATTTTTTTTTTTTGTACTGTCACCAATCAGTGTGCCTAATCACCACCACACCAGTTATATGATGACACTGTACAGCACTGATGATAGTATGTAGTAAAAAAAGAAAACTGATTTATTTAATTTTATTTCTTAATTTCTGTTTTTTTTGTTGTTCTTTTTTGACAAAAAAAATACAACTTCAAAAAACCCACCATGCCTCTTACTAAACACCTTGGACTGTCTACTTTCCAAAAAGGGGTCATTGGGGGAGGGGGGTTTGTCTTGGCATTTTAGGGCCTCAAGACTTGAGTCAGTCAGTACATCAGGACTGATCAATTTTCAGATATACTGTATACCAGGGATATGCAATTAGCGGACCTCCAGCTGTTGCAGAACTACAAGTTCCATGAGGCATAGCAAGACTCTGACAGCCACAAGCATGACACCCAGAGGCAGAGGCATGATGGGACTTGTAGTTTTGCAACAGCTGGAGGTCCGCTAATTGCATATCCCTGCTGTATACCATAGTTTGTGGACTCCATGGGGGTTATTTACGAAAGGCAAATCCACTTTGCACTGCAAGAGCACTTGGAAGTGCAGTTGCTCTAAATCTAAGGGGTAGATCTGAAATGAGGGGAAGCTCTGCTGATTTTATCATCCAATCATGTGCAAGCTAAAATGCTGTTTTTTATTTTCCTTGCATGTCCCCCTCGGATCTACAGCGACTGCACTTCCAAGTGGATTTTCCTTAAGTAAATAACCCCCTATAACTTTCCTGCAGACTAAATGTACACTGATTTGGGTTATTTTCACCAAAGAAATGTAGCAGAATACAATTTGGGCTCAATTTATGAACAATTATTTATTTGCTAAATTTAATAACAGAAACAAAGAAAATGCGTTTTTTTTTTTTTTTCAAAATGTACAGTTTTTTATTTTGTTTATTTAGAAAAATATAAAAAAGCCAGTGGTGATTAAATGCCACCAAAAAAAGCTTTATTTGTGTGAACAAAATTACAAAAATGTAGTTTGGGTACCGTGTAGCATGACTGCACAATTATCATTCAAAATGTGAGAGCGCTGAAAGCTGAAAATTGGCCTGGGCAGGGAGGGGGGTAAAAAGTGCCCACTATTGAAGTGGTTAAATGATGCTAAAAGCGAATGAAATCTTTTGAACGACAAACAAATGTTCAGAGAATGTTCTAAGAATTTTCAAACAAATTTTCCTAAAACTTTTCTTAAGAATTTTCATTTGAGATTCTATCCATCTATGGCCAGCGTTGCAGGGAGTTGGCGTCAGACATAATCCTGTTTATGAGCGTATTTTTATCACAGCACTTAATGGCCTTTAGCAGTGCAGGTGATCCGTGTTGAATAAATAGTGTAAATTGTCATCATGTGAGGACGGTAATCACTTACATGCTTTTTATGTCCGCTCGTATCTGGCTGCCCCGGTGATTATCCGGTAATTGCACCTTTTAATCACATCATATTCCACTTAATGCATGTCTTCCTGTCGCAGCATTGTACCTGCGTTGTCTAGATGTTGTCACTTCCCCAAAACATCATCAATACTACCGTGTTTACTTTCTTCAGACTCCCGTAGAAAGAACCAAAGAGCGAATGGTTGGCTGCTGGTTCCTCACCTCCGGACCAATATCACTAAATGCCAAAATTGGGAGGAAAGGTTACTGCAATGGTAAGATTCGTATTTTTTGCAGTGTTTATTGTCATATGTAGGAACATAATCCACACATAAAGCACTACTAAGCATGAAATATTCTGTATAATTAATCTTGAATTTTGCAAATGTAGCACCCTCTATCAGTAGGTAGGTGCTAGTAAGGTATTTTTACTAGGTTATTTCAGCACAGGCAAATTTAGGCAGGCTTATGCTGCGCGCTAGGCCTGTCTGTTTTGATCTGGGGGCTGGGTGTGGTCAGAGTAGCCATACCTCCCAACCTTTTGAGATGGGAATGAGGGACACCTATCAGCAAAAGTATGAAGGCATAGGACACACTCCTTGCCACACCCCCCTTAAAGGAGAATTGTACAAAAAAAAACAAGGTTGGTTAAACCCACAAGTGCTTTTTTTTTTTTTTTTTTTTTACCACTACTATTCCTTTATATTGGTTCTTGGAAATTACAAATGCAGCAATTTAGAAATCAGATCAGCGCTGGAAAACACTTTTTTGATAGATAAAACGTGCATTCTATATAGATCAGACCAAAATGAGGGACAAATGAGAAGGAATGAGGGACAGAGGGACATTGCTCCAAATCAGGGACAGTCCCTCGAAATCAGGGACAGTTGGGAGCTTTGAGAGTAGCAGTGGGTGTGACCACCTGCACTTCAGTTCTGAGATGCCTCCCCTGTTTCTGAGGAGAATGTTCTAGAAGAGGGACTGGGCCTGGAACTGGAGTGGCAGGCAGCTTGTGTGTGAGCCCTGACCAATCCCCAATCGGTATTGGCAGGGGGCGGGCCTCATATATAAGCTGAGGTGATATGTTACTGGAGGCAGAGTCAGCTGGGTGAAGTGAGGAATGGCATGTTAGACAGTCGCAGTAGGCCATCCCCATTCCCCATCTGGGGGGGGGGGTGCGCCGTTTGCAGGAGAAGGCCTGGGGAGAGGTGGGAGGGAGCATTGCCTGTACACGGTCATCTACAATGTCTCTGCCACCATACGGTCGAATGACAGGTAACTCCTGGAGCAGAGGGGCAGGAGAAACTGTTGGAAACTGTCGGTCGCATTTTCCTGTTAAAGTTCCTCATCAAGGACTCAGGGCTGTTGGAAGGTCGGTCAGTGTTACCTAGAGGTTGACTGATATGGGTTTTTCTTTGGCCGATGCCGATATTTACAAATCGCCGATATATGATGGTGTTTTTTTTGGGCCGATATGTTAGATTGATTTTTTTTTTTCTCCTTCATCTCGTAAAATCAAAGTTAGACACCTTTCACACTGGGACGTTTTTCGGGCGCTTTTGGGCTAAAAATAGTGCCTGCAAAACGGCTCCCCTGCAGTCTCAGTGTAAAAGCCCGAGTGCTTTCACACTAAGGCGATGTGCTGGCAGGACATAAAAAAAAATCCCTGCAAGCAGCATCTTTGGAGCGGTGTAAACCGCTCCTCACCACTCCTGCCCATTGAAATGAATGGGCACTGCTGCCGAAGCACATGCAATTTGGCAGCGGTGCTTCATGGGCGCATTTAACCCCTTCCTCGGCCGCTAGCTGGGTTATAAGTGCCCCGTTAGCAGCCGAATAGCGCCGCTAAAATGACGGTAAAGCGCCGCTAAAACTATCAGCGTTTTACCGTCAATGCCTGTCCGCTCCAGTGTGAAAGCAGCCTTCAGTAATAAGTGATACAGAATTTTTTTTACATTTAAACATTTATTAAACAAAACAAACCTCCAATCAGTTCACTTGTATGTATAATTTAGATAAAAAAAAAAAAAAAAACTAATATCAAATATTAAATACACAAAAAACAGGTACTCAAAACTTTTGGATGAAAAAAAAAATGGGCTAACTTTACTGTTTTAGTTTTTTTTTTTTTTTTTAAATCATTAGTGTATTTTTTCCCAAAAATTTGTGTTTGAAAGACCTCTGCGCAAATACTGCATCACATAAAATATTGCAACAACCGCTATTTTATTCCCTAGGGTCTCTGATAAAAAAAAAAAAAAAAATATATATATATATATATATATATATATATATATAATTTCTGAGGGTTCTAAGTGATTTTCTAGCAGAAAATACAGGATTTTTACTTGTAAGCAACAAGTGTCAGAAAAGATTTAGTCTTTAAATGGTTAAATTGAGAACTTCTACACACAAGTTCAGTTCATTGAAGAAGAAACATTGTATCTCTTTGATCCTTTCTTGGCAGACTGCCCAGAGAGGAGACAAGTCACTCCACAGATTAAGTTCAGGCAACTTGCATTGACTTCTATTATAGAAGTCTTTTGCAAGTCAAGCTGAAGATATAATTGGCCTTTTTTATCAGCCCAATTGGCAGATGCCGATTAATTAAAAAATGTCAAATATTGGCTGATATATATCGGTCGACCTCTAGTGTTACCAAAGTGGAGGGCTGGAGGTGCCAGGGAGTCTGTGAGGGAACTCTGCTAGTACACGGTCACTAGCGGAGTCTTCATCAAACACACAGTGATGATGGGGAATCTTGAATCAGAAAAGAGACTGTGGGGATCTGTGTCAAGTCGATGTGGCCCGAGGAACCATGATTTGCAAGTTGAGCTGGCTGGTCCATATTTCTTAGAAGATATGCTTTTAACCCACTAGGCCTCTGGGGAGAGGTTCTGCAGGCCTCTGGCCTAGTGGCAGCCAGCAACCAGAGCTACAGAAGGAAGGTTTATTCAGAGAGGGCCCCTGCTATTCAATAGAAGAGGATGTGTCATATTTCAAGTTGTAACTTCAAGTTTGTGCAGGAGGAAACAAGTTATGTGCAGGAGGTGAAAGAAGTTTAAGAACTCTGCTTTTACATGGTCAAAAGCGGTGTCTCTATCTACGCAGTGATGTATGGAGAACTCTTATGCCACGTACACACGACCGGACTTTCCGGCAGAAAAGGTCTGACAGTCTTCCCAACGTATTTCCGACCGAATGGACTTGCCCACACACGAATGGACCAAAGTCCGTTAGTTTTGAACGTGATGACGTACGACGGGACTAGAAAAAGGAGTTCAATAGCCAGTAGCCAATAGCTGCCCTTGTGTCGTATTTGGTCCGTCGGAATAGCATACAGGCGAACGGTTTTCCCGATAGAAATTGATTCCGTCGGAAAGATTTGAAACATGTTCTATTTCTAGGTCTGTCTGAATTTTTTAGGAAAAAAGTCAGATGAAGCCCACACACGTTTGCAATATCTGATGGAATGATTCCATCTGACCTTTTCAGCCGGAAAGTCCGGTCGTGTCTACACGGCATTAGAGGTAGTAGTCTGGGGAGGTCAAGGCGCAGGAGGAGATTAACAGTCTGCATGCAAATGCAGGAGGAGATTAATTTCCAATGTACTATGCACATTCTAGCTTCAGGCTCTAAGCCCTTGTACACACTGTCGGAGATTCCATCAGAATGTGTCCAATCGGAGCGCTTTGTCGGATATTCCGTCGGAATATCCGTCGGACCAAATTTTCCAATTTGCCAGAAATATTTTCCGACAAACTGCTCCGATCGGACATACTCCGATCATGTGTAGAGAATTCCGATCAGACAAAGGGCCACGCATGCTCAGATCAAATTCCTACATCAAAGCTATTGGCTACTAGCCTGAACGTAGTCCCATCGTAATTAAATTACGTCATCACGTTCTGAAAGATCGGATTTTCCGACAACTTTGTCCGACCGTGTGTATGCAACAGTTTCGGACAAGATCCGTCGGACAAAATCCAACGGACAAAATCCAACGGATTTGGTTGTCGGAATCTCTGACCGTGTGTACAAGGGCTAACTTTATCAAAGAGTACTAAATCCTTAAATATGATGGCAAAGACAAACTATGGGCATCCCATATTCCTATATCTATCCAAGTTGTACCCCCCAATAAAACAACAAAAACAAAGCTTGCAAAAGACTGTTCATTGTCGGAAAGGATGTATGAAGTCTGGCAGTGGGGTGATTTGGCGGATTGTTTGTTATTAGCTGCAACACCATGGCTACACAATGTTTATATTTAGATGAAATAAAGGGTTTGCAGTTACACTATATTACAAAAGTATTGGGATGCCTGTCTTTACACACACATGAACATCCCAGTCGTAGTCCATAGGGTTCAATATTGAGTTGGCCCACCCGTTGCAGCTATAACATCTTTAACTCTTCTAAGAAGGCTGTCCACAAGGTTTAGGAGTGTGTCTATGGTGATGTTTGACCAGAAGCGCATTTGTGAGGCCAGGCACTGATATTGGACAAGAAGGCCTGGCTCGCAGTCTCAGGCTGGTCAAGTTTCTCCACCCCAAACTTGCTCATCCATGTCTTTGTGGACCTTGATTTGTGCACTGATCCAAATCATTTGGTGGAGGGAGGATTATGGTGTGGGGTTGTTTTTCAGGGGTTGGGCTTGGCTCCTTAGTTCCAGTGAAGGGAACTCTTAAGGCGTCAGCATACCAAGACATTTTGGACAATTTCATGCTCCCAACTTTGTGGGAACAGTTTGGGGATGACCCCTTCCTGTTCCAAAATGACTGCGAACCAGTGCACAAAGCAAGGTCCATAAAGACATGGATGAGCGAGTGGAGGGGACAGCAAATTTACACTGTTATACAAGCTGTACACTCACTACTTTACATTGTAGCAAAGTGTCATTTCTTCAGTGTTGTCACATGAAAAGATAGAATAAAATATCTACAAAAATGTGAGGGGTGTACTGACTTTTGTGAGATATTGTGTGTTTATGTGTATATATATATATATATATATATATATCTCTACTGTATACAAATAATAATATAGCTTCTTTATATGTTCTGCCTCTTCTTTAGGAGAAGCTGTTGCAATTTATGCAGAAATTGAGAATGGCTCTTCACGTCTAATAGTTCCCAAAGCTGCTATATACCAAACTCAGAGCTTTATAGTCCATGGGAAGACTAGAACACATAAACAGATGCTAGCGAGCGTGCGTGGAAACCATATTGCCTCAGGAAGCACAGAAACTTGGAACGGGAAGACACTTAAAATACCTCCAGTAACTCCCTCCATCTTGGACTGTCGGATCATCCGCGTGGAGTACATTCTAGCGGTGAGCCCAATCATTAAATATGAGAGAAACTGGGAATGGTGGATCTGCCAAACTTGGCAAAGTAAAGAAATAGCGGCGGTTCATTTAGTAAAGTGAACGTTCACTGAGCTCAGAATCCCCTAAAGCTGAACTCCAGGGAAAGTATAAAAGTCCTTTTGCAGTGGGGTTGCCCTCACATTGTAAGAGTTAAATTCTGGCATAGGTCTGGGGGGGCCACAGAAAGCAGATTTACTCATCCGAACCTTTGCTCCTGCAGGCTCCCTCCGCGCTGTAAGACTACTCTATG
This sequence comes from Lithobates pipiens, assembly GCF_037356315.1. Taxonomy (NCBI): domain Eukaryota; kingdom Metazoa; phylum Chordata; class Amphibia; order Anura; family Ranidae; genus Lithobates; species Lithobates pipiens. The sequence goes on along the minus strand of NW_027507892.1, from coordinate 4,925,415 downwards.
CAGGATTTTCTATCCTATGTTTTTCAGCTGCATGTCCTCTAGGGTTGCCACCTCATCCCTTTAAACCCAAACACATTAATTACACAGGTTCTGTGGCTGATGAAGGTGGTAATTAAACTCACTTGGTACATTATCTGCATTTAGCCTCAGAGCCCATGTGGCAACCCTAATGTCCTCTGATGTCATCAGGTCCAATGATGAGGTCCTCAGCCCTACAATGAGTTTGAGGACACCAAGGAACGACCCACTACCGGAGCACAGGGGAGTGTCAGCTGCCAGAGAAAGTGGAGAATCAGATATTTTAACCACTTTCCGCCCAGCCTATTGTCAAATGACAGCTGGGTGGGACATTTGTCATTCCGGGTGGGCGTCAGATGATAACGTCCTCTCAGAACGGGCCGTGCTGCCAGTACCATGTGATCGCTGTAACCAATCACAGCAGATCACAAGAGATTTATAAACAATGAAAGGCTTTGTTTCATGCCGTCAATTGTGTTGCTAGCTGTGATTGGTCGCAGTGATCACATGGTGCAGACAGGGCCAATCAAAACCCATCTGTACCATGTGATTAGCTGTGGCCAATGATAGCTAATCAATCACAACAATACACACTGAATGAATCAGTTTCATTCAGTAAAAATGATTGTTTATACTTAATTACCTGTTATAAGTAATCATAATGTGTAAAAAAAAAAAAAAAATCCTGATCACCTCCTCAGAGTCTTACAGTGTCACTATAGTAACATGGTATTACTCTTGTCACAATGTGTCTAAAAAAAAAGTAAAAAAGTAAATAAAATGTAATAATAATAAAAAAAAAAAAAAAAAAATATATATATATATATATATATATATATATATATATATATATATATATATATATATATATATTTTTTTTACATACTGTCGCCAGTCAGTGTTCCTGATCACCATCATACCAGGTATATGGCGCAACTGTAATGCACTGGTGGCAGTATGTAAAATAGAAAATGTGAAAAAAATGTATTCCTTTATTTTCCAAAAAATTGTGACAAAAAATTATAACTTCAAAAAACCCATCTGCCTCTTACTAAATACCTTGGACTGTCTACTTTCCAAAAATGGGTCATTTGGGGGATATTTGTACTGTCCTTACAATTTTGGGCCCCAAGAAATGAGATGAGGCCGCCAGTAGATCAGGATTGATCGGTTTTCAGATATATACCATAGTTTGTGGACTGTATAACTTTCCTACAGACTAAATAACATGCAAAGTTTTGGGGTATTTTCACCAAAGAAATATAGCAGACTACATTTTTGGTCTAAAATTATGAAGAAAGATTATTAGCAAATTTTTATTTTTTTAACAGAATTGAAGAAAAACACATTTTTCTTTCAAAATTTTCAGTCTGTTTTTTTATGTTGTTGTTGTTTATTTAACAAAAAATAAAGAAGCCCTGTGGCGATTAAATACCACCAAAACAAAGCTTTTGTGTGTGAAAAAAATGATAAACTATTATAGTATTCACCTCCTGTTAATATACTGAAAAGCCTCATTTCACACTTTTATACATTCTACTTAACTATAAATCTATTGTATGACTCTTTTTTTTGCATTATATTCAATAAAATATTTGAAAAGTAGAAAAAAATGATAAACATTTCACATGGGTACAGTGTTGCATGACTGTGCAATTGTCATTCAAATTGCGACAGCGCTCAAAGCTGAAAATTGACCTGGACAGGGAGGAGGTGAAAGAGCGCACCCAATGTGTGCACCAGGGGGGCGCCTAGGGGGCAGGGTTCTGGGAGGACGTCCACAGATGCTTTAGCGCTATATTCTGCTTTTCAGCTTTATTTGCCTATAGCGCGGTACTAAAGTGGTTAATAAATTAACTGCAGGGTTACCCCCCGTAGGAGCCGCTGCATAAAATGGTCCTCTGTGTACAAACATACAATATCACAGGAAATCGCTGAACGTAATACTTAGTACCCAACCGTAGTGCTATACCAAAGGAAACGACATCAAACCAGGTAGTAAAGGCAAACTTAATATATTGTCACCCAATATGGCTGGTAAAAATGGTAATAACACTAATTAGCATACACAGTGATTAACAGTAAGGACTAGGCATAAGATGACATTTGGCATCCAGATCAGCATTAACAGTAGCAAGGCAGCAGTGAGCAGTAGTAAAGTTGAATCTACCGTGTGCTGGAACTATACTGCCAGAGCGCAATCATGGCGGTGATGCTAGACCGACTGGGTATGCACTGTCTAAAAGAAAAGGAGGATGGTAGAGAGGGGAGCAGGGGAATAATAATTATTATAGGAGAGGCCATCTTTTGAGATGTTCTTCTGCCAGCTATCGTTGGGGCCCTTTAAGAGCATCTTAATACCAGTTCCAGTTACCCTGCATGCAGTATATAGGTGGAGTCTAAATATGGCATAGTCTTGACACAGGTGCAAAGTAGAGCTGCTTCAGATGCGGTAAAGGTTCAATATAGGAATGCAGTCTGGCTTTGGAATACGTGCAGTATAGAGTGCAGTATGGGTTTGCTACACTTGGTGTCCTGCTATCAGTGGCTCAGTCCCTGCTAGCAATATTAGCAATGGACGAAAAGCCCTCACACCAGTCCCCAGCATGCTGCAGTGACCTCTCGCTGTAGAAGTCTCTCCCCGAAAGCCTCCTGTGATCAGCAGTGGGAAGCAGAGGGTGAGTGGACAATCTAGTCTGCCTGCAGCAGCGGTGCAGCTGCCCCCAGGTGTCCTTACTCCCAGTTTAAGGCCGAGAACTCTGCTGGTATGGTCTCCTGCCAGCAGGCAAATATCCAGACAGACTTTCCCAGGACAGTTTAAAACAAATCATCTCTCCACTCCTCCTACTTCACAATGCATATTGGCATCTGTAGTGTAACCATTAGAGTGTAGCCATTGTATGGCTGTCATCTTAAACTACAACTCACAGGATTCTCAGTGCTCTGCATAAAAGTCTATAGACTTGCTTGGCTTTAGCCCTCCCCCTGCTGGCCGGAAGAGGATGATGCAACATAACATTAATATTACAGTAAAAGGAGAGAGGCAAATAAAGAGCAATGTGTCCGTCTCTATGAAGTTGTAACCCAGGTCAGTGGAGATTGGATTTGATCCACAGTACATACGGCTACAGAGGTTAGTGGAGATTGGATTTGATCCACAGTACATAGGGCTACAGAGTTTGGAGATTTGATTTGATCCACAGTACATACGGTTACAAAGGTTAGTGAAGATTGGATTTGATCCACAGTACATAGGGCTACAGAGGTTGGTGGAGATTTGACTTGATCCACAGTAGATACGGTTACAGAGGTTAGTGGAGATTGGATTTGATCCATAGTACATAGGGCTACAAAGGTTGGTGGAGATTTGATTTGATCCACAGTACATACGGTTACAGAGGTTAGTGGAGATTGGATTTGATCCACAGTACATACAGCTACAGGTGACAGTGGATATGTTTTAAAATTATTTTAATGTTAATGTCGCTTTAAAGGTCATGAAAATAGCTGTCATAGCTGGGAGGATTGAGTGATACTTTTGATTTGCAAACGTTAATTTTAAAGTTGGTTTGTGCAAAGCAATATGTTAATTGATCATAATAATACCTTATTTAATATCTGCTGAAACTAGTTCTTCGATGTACTTCTCTGTTCATTTATGAGAGTTTGAAATGAGGAAAATGACAGATTTTTCTTCTACTTTATTAGGTCTATATTCACATTCCCGGGGCACATCGACTGATGGTGGAGCTTCCTCTAGTTATAGGCACGGTGCCATTCAATGGGTTCACGTACAGGAACTTCAGTGTGGCCAGTCAGTTTACAGTGGACATGAGTTGGCTTGCCCTGGAACTGTCGGAACACCCAGAAGGTAGAAAATAGTTAATTTTGTATGTTTTGTACGAAGTGTAGAAGGTATTGAATGTGATAAACAATATACTAATAAGTACTGGACTAAGAAGGAATATTACGACCCACCAGCGCTCATCCCAAGGCACTGCATTTGAAAATTCATCATTAACCACTTGTCTACCTGGGCATTGCCCTTTTGGCCTCCCTCCTTCATTTGTATAAGCTGTATGATAGTTTTCATCAATAAAAAAGCAATCTATGAATGGAGTCGGTAAACCTTTTATTTATCCACCTGTCCTCCATTCATAGACTACTTTTCATACATGGAAGCTACAGTAAAGCTTCTATGAATAGAGGAGGTGGGCAGACATTGCGGACATAGTCGGTATTCTTAATGTATAGTACATATGACAGGTTCCTTGGCTATATTAACCCCCCCAGCACCAGAATGTTTTCACTAAAGCAGCAGCCATTCAGCGCAAGGGACACATTGCACTGACTGTATGTCCCTGGTGCTGATTTAAAAAATATATATTTTTGACTAAACTTAGCTATATGTATCACATGTAATCAATATACAGATTTTTTTCATGTTAGTCATCCTTAAATCGTAATGTATACATATTAATAATAATAATGTATCACTCTGGCATGTAAGCAATGCTGCCTAATCAGAACATTATGTAAAACCAAAATGCCTACAGGTGAGTTGCATAATAATAATTAGCTGAATAACCATTGTTCTTTTACAATATATGCGAGCCGATTTATTTTCTGCACTACCACCTCGGTGACACAATATACAAACTAAAACCCCATAAACATACGTAAATATTCACCTCTAGTTGCTGCTGGACACTGTTTTCCGTTCCCCCATCAAACAAAATTAATATATTGAAAAAGTTCTGCGCAGACAATAAAATTGAAATGCTGCCAACAGTCACTTCTGGGTTTGTGCGATGATATCATGAGCTCCGCCCCAACGCGTATCGTCAACAGATCTCATGACTTCCTCAAGAGCAAAGGAGGATATCATTTTTTCTTATTATCAACTTTAATTAAAGGGCTGCACAAATGAATAAATACACTTGGAACATTTGGATTAAGTAGATCTTTATCTGTATACATCACAATATAGCACCCAGTGGAATTACAGAGGGGTTGATTTACTAAAACTGGAGAGTGCAAAATCTGGTGCAGCTGTGCATGGCAGCCAATCAGCTTCTAACTTCAGCTTGTTCAATCAAAGTGATTGTAAAGGATCGTTTTTTTTGTTTGTTTGTTTTTTAAATAACAAACATGTCATACTTACCTCCACTGCACAGAGTGGCCCTGTTCCCATCCTCTTCTTGGGTCCCGCGGTGGCACTCGCGGCTCCTTCCCACATCAGATAACCCCCTAGGTAACCCTCCTGAGGGGGTTACCTTGCAGGTGTGCTCCCGAGTCTAGCATTTGCATCCACAGACACGAATCCCAGACTCGGCTCTGCCCCCCGGCGCCTGCATCATTGGATTTGATTGACAGCAACGGGAGCCAATGGCTGTGCTGCTATCAATCTATCCAATCAAGAGCCAGGACCCAGTGGAGAGAGGACAGCCCGTCCCCGCCGAGGGGGTGAAGGGACTCAGGTAAGTAAAACGGGGGGGCTGGGGGTCCGGTGACTGCCAGGTGTTTTTTCACCTTAATGCATAGAATGCATTAAGGTGAAAAAACACAAGGGTTTACAACCCCTTTAAGCTTTGACAAAAAAAAACCTGGATGCTGATTGGCTTCCATGCAGAGCTGTACCAGATTTTGCACTCTCCAGCTTTAGTAAATAGACCCCAGAGTGTCACTATCATATCATATTGGGTAAAATGTTGTCTAATTTAATTTTGAATTTGATGGATTAACTCTTTAACGTTCTAGACTTAGAATGTTTAAAGTTTGAACATTTGAAGTTTATTGCGCTGCACTATATTATATTCCTTTTCAAAATATGTATTATATTTGTTAACGAATTTTCGACAAAACCCATTTAACAAATTTTGCCGAATATTCATAAATTTGAATATTCGGAAACTCGAAAATCAGAAAACCCGAAAATCTGAAATAATAACTACCTAATAATAATTTAACTATTGCTAACTATTAATCTATACGTATTGGAATTTCCTTTCAAATTTGGCTGTTAGTGATCGTAACAATTACGAATTATCCAAAATAAGGAATGCCATATCTAAACGAATGGAATGTAACAAATTAATAATACAAAATAACAATAACAACAATACATTTTTTATTATTTTATTTTATTATTATTATTTATTGTTCCGTTCCATTTCTTTAGATGCGGCATTCATTATTTCGGATAATTCGTAACTTCGGATAAATTCGTATTCGTCACGTTTACTAACAGCCAAATTTGAAAGGAAATTCCAATACCTGTTATTTTTAGTTAGTTATCCTTTTGAATTTTTGGATTTTCTTTCTTATTTTCAGATTTAGGAATTTACGAATTTTCAAATTTACAAATTGTGATCATAGAGAATGACCCAAAAAAACGATAAACCCCCCCCCCCCCCAAAAAAACGAACGAAACGAAAACAAACAAATTTTTCAGCAGTGCACGTCTACTTAGATTAAATAATAAAGCATTGTATAAAAATATCTGTAGGAATAATTAATGAATTCATTTAATTTCAGTGCCGTAAAAAATATATATACGTTTATACAAAGAAAAATTGTGTCCTATTAATTTTTAAAATGCTATGACATTTTTTCGTTTTTTTTACCACCAGCACCACCAAATTACGCAGATGTTGTTTCAGAAGAAGATCTTTCCTGGTGTGCCCCACCATCAATCACAGAACAAGACGTCTTATTAGAAGAACTTTGCTTTCCTTCATTTGCTGTCATCCAGGAGTTCCGGTTTCAACCTCCACCACTATATTCAGAGGTAAGATGGTGAATATGCGAGATAAGTGGACTCCAGTTCTGGTGCAAACAGCAAATTCCCCTTGTATCTATTTGTGGCAGTTACCAAAAAAAGTTAACGCAATCTTGCTTTGAAAGTAAAGGCCCATATAGACAGCTTAAAGTGGAACTTTACCCGTACCAACTTCATAAAAAATAATATTCTTTAGCAAGGAACATAACATTCCACATTAATGATCATGCTACAAAAACGAATGTGTGCTGCAAATTGCCTCCATCATTGCTCCTGGTTCTTCTTGCTGGATGACGCCATTTTGCTGAAGCCCAGAGCCCCAGCGGTAAATCATTAAGTGGAACTAAACTCATTGATTTGTCAGTTTCAAAATAAAAGTTTGATTTGCTTGTGTCCTCAACCAAAGTGTCAAACCATCAATTGGCTGGAGTCATAACTGTTGCAGCACCATGCCAGTTGCAGTTCGAACAGAAGCAGCTTCCTTGGCTTTAGGATAGGAGGGTTTAATCCTTCTTTAACCTCTACAGATCCGCGCTATAGCCGAATGACGGCTACAGCGCGGACCTGCTTTGCCAGGACGACATCTATTGACGTCGTCCGGTGCCCGATCGGCCTGCACGCCCCCTGCAGGGCGTGCGCGGCGTGCTCTGTGATCAGCGAGTCTATGAGATTCGGCAGATCACAGATCGGAGTAAGGGGTCAATCCCGACCCCTTACCACGTGATCAGTTGTCAGCCAATGACAGCTGATCATGTGATGTAAACAGAGCCAATAATCGACTATTTTTTCTCCACACGCTGACAGCGTGAGGAGAAAAAAAAAGGCGATCACCGGCGGCTGCTAGCTGCTGCAGATCCTTAGTGCCCACCTGTGCCCCCTGCCAGTACCACCTAGCAATAGGCAACAGTGCTGCCTACCAGTGCCCCCCAGTGCCACCCATCAGTGCCCACAGTGCCACCCATCAGTGCCCATAGTGCCACCTATCAGTGCCTCAACAAAGGTGGCAATGATGTGTAGCACTGATCAGTGTCACCTACCAGTGCCCAGTGCCACCTATCAGTGGTACCTATCAATGCCCATCCGTGCCACCCATCCATAGTGCCTTATCTGTGCCCACCAGTGCAGCCTATCAGTGCCCACCAGTGCCGCCGCATCAGTGCAAAATGTTATAACAAACTATGAAACATGATTTTTTTTTTTTTTCATCTTTTTTTGTCCCAGCAGTGATTAAATACCACCAAAAGAAAGCTCCATTTGTGTGAACATAATTAAAAAAAATTCATAGGGGTACAGTGTTGCATGACCGCGCAATTGTCATTCAAAGTGTGAGAGCACTGAAAGCTGAAAATTGGTCTGCGCAGGAGGGGGGTTTAAGTGCCCAGTAAGCAAGTGGTTAAGGCGGTCAGCAGATCGGCCCCTACAAACTCAGAAGTGCCTAAAAGTGCGTAAAATGGAGAACAACTGAGCATGTGCAGAGCAGGCTGAGACAGTACAGTGGGTTTACAGTATTACTGGAATTTAAAAAGTATAGGGACTTTTTTTTATGTTTTACATAGCTATACCTGCAGAAGGTGCAACCTGAAGTGATCCAGCAAGACTTAATTTTATGACTAAAGTTCAACTTTAACCACTTCAGCCCCGGAAGATTTTATCCCCTTCCTGACCAGAGCACTTTTTATGATTCGGCACTGCGTCGCTTTAACTGACTATTGCGCGGTCGTGCGACGTTGCACCCAAACAAAATTGACGTCCTTTTTTACCCACAAGATAGAACTTTCTTTTGGTGGTATTTGATCACCTCTGCAGTTTTTATTTTTTGCATTATAAACAAGAAAAAAAGAGCGACAATTTTGAAAAAAGCTATATTTTTAACTTTTTGCTACAAAAAATATGCCCCAAAAATATCTAAAATTGTTGGATCAATAAGCGTATATTGATTGATTTGCGCAAAAGTTATAGGGTCTACAAAATAGGGGATAGATTTATGGCATTTTTATTATTAATTTTTTTATCTGCAATTTTTATCACGACTGGGACATTATGGCGGGCACATCGGACATTTTTTACACTATTTTGGGACCATTAGCATTTATACAGCGACCAGTGCTATAAAAATGCACTGATTACTGTGTAAATGGCACTGACAGTGAATGGGGTTAACCACTAGGGGCGATTAAAGGGTTAAGTGTGTCCTAGGGAGGGATTCTAACTGTGGGGGGATGGGCTTCAGCTCACATGACAGCGGTCACTGCTCTCGATGACAGGGAGTGGTGATCTCTGTCATGTCACAAGGCAGAACAGGGAAATGCCTTTTTTACATAGGTACTTCCCTGTTCTGCGGCTCTATGACACAATCATCGGGAGACCGGCATACATCGAGTCCGCTGGCCCCTCGGGCATGGTCACCCTGTACGCGGCGGTTGCGCGTGTGCCCGCTAGCCACGGCACTTAAAGGGGACGTATAGGTACTTCCATTTGCCCACCGCTGCCATTGTGCCAACCTATATCGGCATGTGGCGGTCGGCTAGCGGTTAAATTCAGCCATTTTCTGCTGAATCAGTTGTAAGACTCCCTGGCCAATCGGGTCTCAGGACCTACTTATTGATTGGCGGGGAGGAGAATCAGGACGACAATAGTGAATTTTTTATTTGATGTTGTCACACAACTGGGTGGGCTCAGGGTGCAGTGCATTGCGCTCCGAGCCCACCCTTTTTTGAAGCCAATTAGAGCCTCAGGCTGTAATCATGTGCTTAAAAAAAACAAAAAAATGTAAATCCATGCGTCCGGCGCCCTGCATGTAGATTAGGTGGCAGGCGCATGGATTAGTATTGTGACTAATAGACAGACAGGCCACCACTGGTTGTATATCAAAAATGAATTAGCCCTAGATAAAGATATGTGCATATATTTGTACACCTGCTACATTGTATACAGGTGACAACGTGTCCATAAGACAAAAAGTGTCCATACAGTGTCCATTGATATCAACACGTGATATTGTCTTTAGACTTGTGCACAATGGAAAATTTCGTTTAGTTTTGGTTCGTTGTCATTCGTAAAATACATAATTTCGTTCTGTTATATTCGTTATGTTACGTTAATACGTTTTCGGATAATTCGTTATTATTCGTAGAGTGTCAAATTCATTCGTTCGTATTCGTTGAAATTCGCTATTTATGTATGTATAGACATTCGTGATAATGATTCGTAGTTTGGAAAGTCGTTTGTTTATTGAATCTTTTAACACACACAATGACAACGTCTCTTCTCCTCGGCTCAAATACAATACAACACCCTTCTAATTCAGTTCTCAGGAATGCACTTTGCCAGTAATCCAACCCCCGGCACAAAATTAATTAGCTGATTGGACTATAAGATTTACTTTGAACTGACCTTTTGTTTCATTAGATCTTTAAAGAATTACTAAATTCATTCGAATTCATTCGTTATATTTCTTTCGTATTCGTTGTTATTCTTTATTTTTTTATTCGGACATTCGGATGCATCGATTCGTAGTTTGGAAAGTCGTTTTTGTTTATTGAATCTTTTAACACACACAATGACAACGTCTCTTCTCCTCGGCTCAAATACAATACAACACCCTTCTAACTCAGTTCTCAGGAATGCACTTTGCCAGTAATCCAACCTCCGGCACAAAATTAATTAGCTGATTGGACTATAAGATTTACTTTGAGCTGACCTTTTGTTTCATTAGATCTTTAAAGAATTACCAAATTCATTTGAATTCATTTGAATTCATTCGAATTCATTCGTTATATTTCTTTCGTATTCGTTGTTGTTCGTTATTTTTTTATTCGGACATTCGGATGCATCCGAATGTCCAAAAGATGCAAAATTCGGCCGAATTTAGATTCGTTACGAAACGAATTGCACAAGCCTAATTGTCATACATTAATTCCACATGTCAATAACCACACAGGGATTGATTTACTAAAAATGGAGAGTGCAGAATTTGGTGCAGCTGCGCATAGTAATCAATCAGCTTCTAGCTTCAGCTTGTTCAATTAAGCTTTGACAAAAAAAACAAAAACTGGAAGCTGATTGGTTTCCATACAGTCTTTAGTTTTATCAACCCCACAGTGTCCACTCTTGGTTCCTCTCCATATTACAGATGTGAACAGCAAAGTCTGCACTAGGATACAAAGTGCAAGTCAGATTTTAGGCATCCTCTGCAATAATCGTTTGAGATACTGCCAAACTTTGCCCGCCCCAAAGTTCACCTGACATGTAGTGATGGGCAGGAGCTAAGTTTGCTAAACACTACACATTCAAATGAATGGGGGGAAAACACCGTAAACGCATAACCTCCCAACTTTTTAAGATGGGAATGAGGGACACCTATTAGCAAAAAGTATGTAGGCATCAGACACTCCCCCGCCACGCCCCCTTAAAGGAGAAATAAACAAAAGAAAAATTATTGGTTAAACCCACAAGTGCTTTTTTTTACCACTACAATTCCTATATATTGACTTTTGGATTTTACAAATGCAGCAATTTAGAAATTGGATGAAAGGTTTAGCACTGGGAACCACTTTTTGATAGATAAAAAGTGCATTTTATATACAACTATATAGATCAGACCAAATGAGGGACAAATGAGGAGGAAAGAGGGACTTTATTCCAAATCTGGGACAGTCCCTCGAAATCAGGGACAGTTGGCAGCTACCAAATACCCCACAACTGCGTGCGGTTGTGGCACGGTTGTCGGTAAAAATAGTTATAACAAGCTGTGAGGAGGCGTCTCATTGCTTCCCCACCTCCTGTCCTTAGCCTCTAGAGCAGCCATTCTCAACCAGGGTTCCTCCAGAGGTTGCTAGGGGTTCCTTGAGCTGTGGCTGATGAACCACCTTTTTGATGGTGGCCTACAGGGTTCAAGGTTCAGCATCACTTAGCAAAGCCAGAATGACACAAAATATATTTTTAGCTGTCTTTAAAGTGGTTGTAAACCCTTACAACACACTTTGACCTACAGGTAAGCCTAGATTAAGGCTTACCTGTAGGTCCAAGAAATATCTCCTAAACCTACACGGTTGCCGAAAGACAGGCACCGATGTGTAAATTAGTATTAGTAAATTAGTAAACTGCAATATATTCACTTTTTGTTTTCTGATCCCACTTTAAATGTCTTTTTACATGTTCTTTTTATACACAGGTTGACCCACATTTAAATCATACAGCAGAAGGCGCCTCACCACCTACCTTAGAGGAAGGACGGCCTAATCATCTAACCTAGTACCGTGGTATAACATCTCATATTAAAGAAGGTGAGCCAACGTTGAAGCTGAAATCTTCTGGGAACCTGTGCAAAATGTGAAATCTGCAAAATGACTACTACAGCGCCCACAGATCACTGAACGGGGTCTACCAGTTCTTGTAAGGAGTATGAAGACCTCTTCCAGGGACGAGCACTCCATGATGATGCTTCCAGTGGTATATGAAGATGAAAGGAGACAAACATTATTGAACTGGAATTAGGGGCTTCTTATAGCTGTGACCCCCTACTTACCCCCCACCCCCCCCCCCCCCCCCCGGTGTCATGTACACTCCATTACATCCTATATTGTTTCATAAACAGGAAACAACAGGGAAAACAATCACATGGATGGACAATTACCAGAGTTATTAAGAATTCTATTAACTGTGAAAAAACTGTTATTAAAGTAAGTTAAGGGAAAAGATAGTTTGGAATAAACCCTTCTAGTCTTTAGAAATGTATGTGTAGATAGGTCAACCAAACAATCAATCTATATATAATATATATATATATATATATATAGATATAGACATATGCATAGCTCCCAACTGTCTCGGATTTCGAGGGACTGTCCCTGATTTGGAGCAATGTCCCTCTTTCCCCCTCATGTATCCCTCATTTTGGTCTGATCTATATAGTTGTATATAAAACGCACTTTTTATCTTTCAAAAAGTGTTTCCAAGTTCTAAACCTTTCATCCAAATTCTAAATTGCGTCATTTGTAAATTTCAAAATCCAATATGAAGTAATAGTAGTGGTAAAAAAAAAAAAAAGCACTTGCGGGTTTAACTAATCTTTTTTTTTTGTTATTTATCCTTTAAGGGGGTGTGGCAGGGGGCGTGTCCTGTGCCTACATGCGTTTGCTAGTAGGTGTCCCTCATTCCCATCTCAAAAAGTTGGGAGGTGTGCATATGGGTTCTGCAAAAAGTTTCCGCACTTTTTTGAACTAAGTTATAAATATAAAAAAGTGCAGAAAATATTTAAAGACTATATATATATATATATATATATATATATATATATATATATATATATATATATATATATATACACACACACACAGTGGATATAAAAAGTCTACACACCCCTGTTAAAATGTCAGGTTTCTGTGATGTAAAAAAAAGAAAAAAAGATAAATCATTTCAGAACTTTTTCCACCTTTAATGTGACCTATATAACTCATTTGAAACTCAGCTGACCTGTACAACTCAGTTGAAAAATCAACTGAAATCTTTTAGGTGGGAGGAAAGTAAAAATAAAAATAAAAAAATAATATGGTTGACTAACTGGGCACACCCTTACAGTAATACTTAGTTGAAACGCCTTTTACTTTTATTACAGCACTCCTTCTTTTTGGGGGATGAGTCTATCAGCATGGCACATCTTGACTTGGCAATATTTTCTCACTCTTCTTTGCAAGAACACCCCAAATCTGTCAGATTGCAGTCTGATCTAATGCCTTGGAAATTCTTTTGTACCCTTCTCCCGACTGATACCTTTTACCAATGAGATCCCTCTGATGCTTTGAAAGCTCTCTGCGGACTGTGGCATTTGCTGTAGGATGCGACTAAGAAAATGTCTGGAAAGACCTACTAGAACAGCGGAAACTTTATTTGGGGTTAATCAGAGGCACTTTAAATGATGGCGGGTGTGTACTGACTCCTATTTAACATGAGTTTAAAAGTGATTGCTTCATTCTGAACACAATTACATCCCCAGATATAAGAGGGTGTGCACACTTATGCAGCCACTTTTTATTTGTTTTTATTTTTATTCCACCCCCTTTTACACGGGACGGATCAGTAATGATCCGCCCAGTGATGATCCGCTCGCTCAGCGGGGATCTCTCCGTTGTCCCCGCTGAGCCGGCGGTGGACAGGGCGGTCTCCGCACACTGTGCAGGGACCGCCCTGTCAGCTCTCCGCTCTCCTCTATGGGGATCGGATGAGCACGGACCGTCTGTCCATGTTCATCCGATCCGCTCTGCAGACGGATAGAAAAATAGGATTTTCCTCCGTCTGCAGAATCGGATCATAGCGTAGGAGGACAATAGCGGGTGTCTGCGGATGTTCATCCGCAGACACCCGCTATCCCATAGGGATGCATGTATGTCCGTATATTTCATCCGCAAACGGATGGATGAAATACGGACATAATGTCCGCATGTGTGAAAGGGGCCTAAAAGATTTCAGTTTGTTGTTCAACTGAGTTGTACAGTTTATAGGTCACATTAAGGCCTCATGCACACTGGATGTTAAAATAACGTTATAAAAACATCAGTAGCTTTGCAGTGAGTTTTTCAGGTTTTTTCAACATTTTTTGCAATAGCGTTTTTTAGTGTTTTTTAGCAGTTTTTAGCTTTTTTTTTTTTCAATGGATCAAAAACATAAAAAAAACGTTAAACATTAAAATCACTAGTGATGTTTTTGAGCGTTTATCGACGTTTATCAGCGTTAGAGCGTTTTTATAGCTAAAAAAAGTCTCTCAGAACCCACTAGTTTTTTTTATACTGCTCAAAAATGCCACTGCCCAAAACTGCTGATAACAGCCTATGTGTGCATGGACACATAGGATAACATGATGGAAAGTTTAATGACTGTAGAAAAAAAATGTCTGAAGCCAAAAACAGCAGCTGTAAAAACATCCAAAAACATCCAGTGTGCATGAGGCCTAAAAGTGGAAAAAGTTCTGAAATGATTTCTTTGTCATTTTTTTTTACATCGCAGAAGCCTGAAGTTTTAACAGGAGTGTGCAGACTTTTTATATCCTATATATATATATATATATATATATATATATATATATATATATTATATATGTGTGTTTTTGTTTTGTTTTTATATATAAAAAAAAAATATTATATATATATATATATATATATATATATATATATATATATATATATATATATATATTTATATATATATATATATATATATATATATATATATATATATATATATATATATATAATGTGTGTGTGTGTGTTTATATATATATATATATGTATGTATGTATTTTTTAGAAAAAGTATTAATAGCAAAGTAGTAAAAATAGATAAACAGTTTGTGTTTTGTATGTTTTGGTGTCTAGTGCCTGCTTATAGGTTTTCCCATTTTAAAGTTCAATTAAAGGCAAACATTTTTATTTTTTTTAGTTTTGGATAAAGTAGAGAGAGATTAGAACCCCTGTCGGGTTTTATTGTTGTCTGTGTCTCCGTAAGGCCATTCAGCCTCTTTATTTGTCATCTTTACCATTATTACCAATAGTGAAAGGGAAATAAAAAAAGTCCAGAAGTTTGAGTGATCACAGAACATGAATAGAGGGTCCATTTCGCAACAGGGGAAGCTAGTGACAGTCAGGGGTTTCCTCTCACTTCCTGTTTCGGCTATAGGGCAAGGAAGTAAAAGGAAATCTACCTTATGGGGACACAGATGACAGATGGCTTACTCACTGGAGGTGAAAAAGAAAGAGAATCCAACGGGCACACTACTTCTGGTGAATCTGGAAACAGTCAGGGGTTTACTCGCATTTCCAATTACGGCAATGGGACAGGAAGTAAGAATAAATCTACCCAATTGGGGACACGGATGACAGATGGCTTGCTCTTACACACTGAAGATAAAAGTGAAGGAGAATCCCAAATTGAGTTTGTCCCCCATAACAGTTATAGAGGGGAAATCTTCCAATGGGAACACTAGTTCTGGTGACAACCAGGGATTTCCTCACTTTGGAAGGATTTTCCCTCACTTCCTGTTTGGCTATGGGACAGGAAGTGAAGGGAAATCTCCACAGTAGGACACAGATTGCAAAAACAAAAAACAAAAACTGACAGGTTCTAACCGTCTCTTACTCTATCCAAAATGGGAAACAAAAGTTTTGCCTTTAGTTCTACTGTAAGGTTGGGGAATCTACAGCTAAATAATTTTATTTTGTGCCAATGCTGTGAGTTTTCCTAATTCTGACAAACTGCTAGAATGTCCAAAGATGTAAAGAGAAACCTTCTTGTAATTTTAACCACTTTCAGACCGGACCATTTTGCTGGTAAATGACCAGAGGTCTTTTTACACTTTGGCACTGCGCTGCTTTAACTGGTAATTGCGCGGTCATGCAATGTTGTACCCAAACAAAATTTGCGTCCTTTTCTTCCCACAAATAGAGCTTTCTTTTGATGGTATTTGATTGCCTCTGCGATTTTTATTTTTTGCGATATAAACGTAAAAAGACCGCAAATTTTGAAAAAAAATGATATTTTCTACTTTTTGTTATTAGAAAAATCCAATAAACTCAATTTTAGTCATACATTTAGGCCAAAATGTATTCAGCCACATGTCTTTGGTAAAAAAAAAGTCAATAATTGTATATTTATTGGTTTGCGCAAAAGTTGTCACATCTACAAACTAAGGTACGTTTTCTGGAATTTACGCAGCTTTTAGTTTACGACTGTCTATCTCATTTCTTGAGGTGCTAAAATGACAGGGCAGTACAAAACCCCCCCAAATGACCCCATTTTGGAAAGTAGACCCCCTAAGGAAATTGATAAGAGGCATGTTGAGCCCATTGAATATTTTATTTTTTTGCCTCAAGCGATTGAATAATGACAAAAAAAAAATTTTTTTTTTTTTTTACACAAAGTTGTCACTAAATGATATATTGCTCACACATGCTATGGGCGTATGTGAAATGACACCCCAAAATAAATTCTGCTGCTTCTCCTGAGTACGGGGATACCACATATGTGGGACTTTTTGGGAGCCTAGCCGCGTACAGGGCCCCGAAAACCAAGCACCGCCTTCAGGCTTTCTAAGGGCGTAAATTTTTGATTTCACGCCTCACTACCTATTACAGTTTTGAAGGCCATAAAATGCCAAGATGGCACAAAACCCCCACAAATGACCCCATTTTAGAAAGTAGACACCCCAAGCTATTTGCTGAGAGGCATGTTGAGTCCATGGAATATTTTATATTTTGCCACAAGTTGCGGGAAAATTACAAACTTTTTTTTTTTTTTTTTTTTTTTCACAAAGTTGTCACTAAATGATATATTGCTCATGCATGCCATGGGCATATGTGAAATGACACCCCAAAATAAATTCTGCTGCTTCTCCTGAGTACGGGGATACCACATATGTGGGACTTTTTGGGAGCCTATCCGCGTACGGGGCCCCGAAAACCAAGCACCGCCTTCAGGCTTTCTAAGGGCGTAATTTTTTGAGTTCACTTCTCACTACCTATTACAGTTTTGAAGGCCATAAAATGCCAAGATGGCACAAAACCCCCACAAATGACCCCATTTTAGAAAGTAGACACCCCAAGCTATTTGCTGAGAGGCATGTTGAGTCCATGGAATATTTTATATTTTGCCACAAGTTGCGGGAAAATTACAAACTTTTTTTTTTTTTCACAAAGTTGTCACTAAATGATATATTGCTCACGCATGCCATGGGCATATGTGAAATGACACCCCAAAATAAATTCTGCTGCTTCTCCTGAGTACGGGGATACCACATATGTGGGACTTTTTGGGAGCCTAGCCGCGTACGGGGCCCCAAAAACCAAGCACCGCCTTCAGGCTTTCTAAGGGCGTTACAGTTTTGAAGGCCATAAAATGCCAAGATGGCACAAACCCCCCCCCCCAAATGACCCCATTTTAGAAAGTAGACACCCCTAAATTTAGGGGTACACTAGTGAGACTAGGTAATAAATGGCGGGTGCCCTGAAACTATAAAAAAATAACTAACCAACCAGCGTCACCTGTAACAGTTATATGGTGATCACTGGTGAAAGGGTTAACTAGGGGGCAATCAGGGGGCTTTATGCGGTAGTATATGGGGGTCCCTGGCGCTATAAAAAGCTGCGGCGAACCTAAATACCTACCTGCCTAACTAGCGTCACCTGTGACACTAATACAGCGATCAGAAAAACGATCGCTTATTAGGCTGGGTTCACACTGGAGCGATGCGGGAACGCCACGAATGCGCGGCGGGTTCCCGCATCGCATGCCTCCCGGCGGCAGTTCACACTGCCCTATGCGAACTGCTGGGAGTGTCAGTGAAATGTTAATGACACCCCCAGATCAGTTCGCATATCGCAGTGCGATCTGCAAACTTGGATCGCATGGTGTGAACACCCATGCGATCCGATTCTGCTGCGGACCAAAAAAAGGGTCCCGTGCGAGTTTGCGGCGGGTGCGGCGGGTGCGACACGAATTCAGCCATACTATCTGTATAGCTGAACTCGAATCGCACAGAGATCGGATGTGATTTGCACTGCAGTGCGGTGCGAATCACATCCGTTCTCATAAACCGCTGCAATGTGAACCCAGCCTTAGTGACACTGGCGACGGGGGGTGATCACGGGGTTAAACCTTTATTGGGGGGGTTAGGGGGGTACCTTAGAACTAAAGGGGGCTAACCCTAACTGCCCTAACAGTTATTAGTCACAAATGACACCTGCCGGGTGATCAGGGGGTTAAACCTTTATTAGGTAATAAATGGCGGGTGCCCTGAAACTATAAAAAAATAACTAACCAACCAGCGTCACCTGTAACAGTTATATGGTGATCACTGGTGAAAGGGTTAACTAGGGGGCAATCAGGGGGCTTTATGCGGTAGTATATGGGGGTCCCTAGCGCTATAAAAAGCTGCGGCGAACCTAAATACCTACCTGCCTAACTAGCGTCACCTGTGACACTAATACGGCGATCAGAAAAATGATCGCTTATTAGGCTGGGTTCACACTGGAGCGATGCGGAAACGCCGCGAATCCGCGGCGGGTTCCCGCATCGCATGCCTCCCGGCGGCAGTTCACACTGCCCTATGCGAACTGCTGGGAGTGTCAGTGAAATGTTACTGACACCCCCAGATCAGTTCGCATATCGCAGTGCGATCTGCAAACTCGGATCGCATGGTGTGAACACCCATGCGATCCGATTCTGCTGCGGGCCAAAAAAAGGGTCCCGTGCGAATTTGCGGCGGGTGCGGCGGGTGTGGCGGGTGCGGCGGGTGCGGCGAATGGCTGAACTCGAATCGCACAGAGATCGGATGTGATTTGCACTGCAGTGCGGTGCGAATCACATTCGTTCTCATAAACCGCTGCAATGTGAACCCAGCCTTAGTGACACTGGCGACGGGGGGTGATCACGGGGTTAAACCTTTATTGGGGGGGTTAGGGGGGTACATTAGAACTAAAGGGGGCTAACCCTAACTGCCCTAACAGTTATTACAGTCACAAATGACACCAATGCAAAAAAAAAAAAAAATGACATTGGTGTCACTGTGACTGGGGGGCAGGGGTAATTGGGGGGGTGATCGGGGGGTAAAGGGGGGGTGTGAGTGTGCCTGGCATGTTCTACTGTGTGTGGGATGTGTTGGTGCAACTCACTGATCCGCTCTCCTCCGTGTCGGAACGAAAAATACCGACACGGAGGAGAGAATACATCACTTCCTCTCCTGTGTTTACATTACAGGAGAGGAAGTGATGTCACCGGGGATTTCCATTCGTCGGGAGCGATCGCGAGGGGGTGGCCATGAATGAATGGCCGTCCCCTCGTCCGGGATCGCTCCCGAACGAAAACCGACCGCCGCAGGCACCGGGCGGGGGCCCGATCGGGCCCCCGACCCGCGGGAGGCAAAGCACGTACATGTACGTGCTTATGCCTGCCCGTGCCATTCTGCCGACGTACATCGGCGTGAGGCGGTCGGCAAGTGGTTAATGGAAATCGATTTGTTTTCTAAAGGGATTTTAGGGCCTTTTTTTTTTATCTGTGAACAGTTCCCTTCCCTCTATATTGTCTTATTTAGCATTGACTAAATGGGGAGGGTGATTTACTAAAGGCAAATAGGCTGTTCACTTTGCAGGGGGATTTTTTTCCCAAGAGCTTCGTGAATGTGGTGACATTTCAAATTGTAAAGAATATCCAAACACATGCATGGAAAATAAAAAAGAATATTAATGAAACAAAAAAACAGCATTTGTGCTTGCACATGATTGGATGACGGAGGTTAGCAGAGCTTAACGTCATTCACTAAGCACTGGGAAAAATTCCCTTACAAAGTGCAAATTTCATTAGATAGAGAACACTCTTCTTTTCATTCACTAAGCTCTGGGGGAAAAATTCCCTTACAAAGTTCAAATTCCATTAGAAAGAGAATACTCTTCATTTCATTCACTGAGCTCTGGGGAAAATTACCTTACAAAGTGCAAATTCTCTTGGTAAGAGAACATTCTTCCTTTCATTCACTAAGCTCGGGGGAAAACAATCCCCTTACAAAGTGCAAATTCCCTTTGTAAAAGAACACTCGTCATTTCATTCACTGAGCTCTTGGGGGAAAAAAATCCCTTACAAAGTGCAAATTCCCTTGGCAAGAGAACACTTCATTTCATTCACTGAGATCTTGGGAAAAACATTCCCTTACAAAGTGCAAATCCCCTTACAAAGCCAACACTTCACTTCATTCAGAGCTTAACGTCATTCACTAAGCACTGGGGGAAATTCCCTTACAAAGTGCAGATTTCATTGGATAGAGAACACTCTTCTTTTCAT
Organism: Lithobates pipiens; assembly: GCF_037356315.1. Taxonomy (NCBI): domain Eukaryota; kingdom Metazoa; phylum Chordata; class Amphibia; order Anura; family Ranidae; genus Lithobates; species Lithobates pipiens. The sequence continues at coordinate 4,904,796 of NW_027507892.1, read as the reverse complement.
TCACTAAGCTCTGGGGGAAAAAATTCCCTTACAAAGTTCAAATTCCATTAGAAAGAGAATACTCTTCATTTCATTCACTGAGCTCAGGGGGAAAAAAATCCCTTATAAAGTGCAAATTCTCTTAGAAAGAGAATACTCTTCTTTTCATTCACTGAGCTCTGGGGAAAAAATCCTTACAGAGTGCAAATTCCCTTGGTATGAGAACACTTCATTTCATTCCCTGAGCTCTTGGGAAAAGCATGCCCTTACAAAGTGCAAATTCCCTTGGAAAGCCAACACTCTTCATTTCACTGAGCTCCGGGGAAAAAATCACCTTACAACCAAAGTGCAAATTCCCTTGGAAAGAGAACACTCTTCATTTCTTTCTTTTTTTTTTTTTTTTTCACTTTTCATTTCATTCACTAAAGCTCTGGGGAAAAAATTCCCTTGCAAAGTGCAAATTCCCTTGGAAAGAGAACACTCTATTTGCCTTTAGCAAACCAACTCCCATTGCATGCAGAAGTATAAAGGCCACCAAACACTGTGACTTTGACAAGTTCCACTTGTTTTATGTTGATTATTCAAAAAATAATAATTACATTTATATAGATTGTTTACAGGTACTACCAGACGTTGAATCTCTGTGGCCGGTTAAAATGATATCATTAAAATGTTGCGCTTTTCCTAAATTTCACCCTTGAATTTAATTCTCTCATTCACAGATGCAACGGAGTTGATTTACTAAAGTAGCCGGGAGCTTCTACACCCAGCAATACACTGTAGATGTGCATTGTGATGCGTTTCAGTGCAATTTTAACTAGACATGTGCAATTTGTTTAGCTCCGAATTTGTTTTTTTTAACGAATTTTGACAAATTTCCGAAATTTTGAATATATTCGAAATCTTATAAATTAAAAAATTCTAAAATTTGTAAATTTTAAAATCCAAGAATAAGAATGAAAATCCGAAAATTCAAAAGAATGAAAATCCGAAAATTCAAAAGAATGAAAATCCGAAAATTCAAAAGAATGAAAATCTGAAAATTCAAAAACCCGAAAATCTGAAATAATAACTAATAATAAATATTAAATTATAGGTATTGGAATTTCCTTTCAAATTTGGCTGTTAGTGAACGTAATGAGTACGAATTTATCCAAAGTTACGAATTATTTGAAATAACAAATGGAACGTAACGATCTAATAATAATAAATAACAATAATAATACCACCTTTTATTATTATTATTTATTATTAATTTGTTCCGTTTCATTTGTTTAGATGCGGCATTCGTTATTTCAGATAATTTGTAACTTCAGATAAATTTGTATTAGTTACGTTCACAAACAGCCAAATTTGAAAGGAAATTCCAATACCTATAATTTAATAGTTATTATTTCAAATTTTACTGATTTTCCCTCTTTTTTTCGTATTTCGAATATTTGAATTTCCGAATTCTGAAAATTTAGAAATTTGGAATTCTGAAATCTGAAAATTCTGAAATCTGAAAATTCTGAAATCTGAAAATTCTGAAATCTGAAAATTCCGAATTTCCGAATTTAGAATTTCCGAAATTCTGTAATTTGGAAATTTGGAAATCTGAAATTTCGGAAGTTTGGAAACACGAAAATTCGAGATTCGGAAATTCGGTAATTTGAAAATTCGGAAATCTGAAAATTCTAAATTCGGAAATGTGAAAATCCTAATTTTCGGTTTTCTGAATTCAGAATTTTCAATTTCCGAAAAGAGCAAAAAAAAACGAATGAAATGACAACAAACTAATTTTTTGTCAGTGCACATGTCTAATTTTAACTGCAGCCCAATGCATATATACGAGGTGCTGCCATGCACTTGAGTTAAAGCGCACCCCAACAAATGCACATACATATGAAACACACAGAGCATGTGTGGTGTATGCTAGGAGGAAGGCAGCATTGGACGAAACGTGTTAGCACATGTACACTGTATACAGGGCCATCTTTAATATTGATTGGACCCTAGGCAAACAACCCCCCCCCCCCCCCGAATCCACTTATCACCTATTTATAGGCAGCGCAGGCTCAAGGGGCAGCTGCTTTGGGCCCCACAACAATGACTTGGCCCGGGGCAGCTGCCCCTTTTGCCCTGCGGTAATTATGGCCCCGACTGTAGATGATGGAATGTAGCCAAGATAGATTTTGGAATGAGGAATTCACCAAGCTGACAGCTTTCTAATTGTGATGGTGTTGCGGTTTGTATGTTTCCTAAAAGCAAACAATGAAAAAATTGTGCGTTTATTGTAAATGGGCTGCCTAATACAATCTGCCCCAAGGCGGTATTTGCATGCGTTGCAGCACAGTGTGAGCAAGCTCTTAGTGAAGTGAATGTTCACCAAGCTTAAGCCGTATTAAACCCAAAACCAAAAATGTAATATATTGCAGCTTACCAATCATTAGATGTGGTGGCTGCATTAGCTTTCTTTTTTCAGACATTTTTCTTTTTTTCTTTTTTTTTTTTTTTTACATGGTGATCCGGCCAGTAAGTCTGTTATTTTTCAACTTCCTTTACCAGACCAAACTGTCCGGTAAAAGCGGAAGTTAGAGGGTTGGGACAACCATTTACCACTAACAGGGGTGCTTACAATAATCAGCTTTTATTAATTCATGTAAAACCTTTATCCTCAAAGAAAAAAAAAGAAAAAAAAAAAATGACTGCACCTGTCTAAAGCAAAACTACACTCCCCTTCAGTCCAGCGATGTGGCGTCTTTGGGCTCCCTGGACAATGAAAGTGGCGTTTGAGACCTAGAAGCCGGCTGCCCCAAAATGGCTTCTGGGTCTCCATTGCAGGCCGCTTTCATTGGCCATGCCCAGATAATGTCACTCCTGCACAGGCGCGGGAGTTCAATCAGCTTCAGCATTGACTGCACCATCATTTATTTCCCTAAAGAGTGTTATTTGGAGTTCCGCTTTAATCTGTTAGTGAAGTTCGTCTAAATCAGTTAGTCCATCTATTCTTACCCCCCCCCCAGACTGACAATGCCGCGGTCCAAAGGGGACTTCATTGCTCCTCCATCTGGAGTGGAGACACCCTAAGACAGGCAGTGTTACTGGCCGGATCATAATAAAGACAAGAGAGCCTACAAAAAGAAAACTAATGCAGACACCACATTTAAAGCAGAACTTCATACAAAAGTAGAAGTTTAACTTTTCTGCCTCCTCCCTCTTACAACCTTTTTGATATATATATATTTTTTTAGGGGGGAGGAGGTACCTGTAAAAACAAAAAAAAGGCACCCTAAGCGGAAGTTAGCTCCCCCCATTTTTTTGGGGGGAGCCACACCACTGCTGGTCCAGATACAACTTAATTCTATTAAAAGTCTGGGGTACAACCTAAAAAAGTATCCAACGCGTTTCGGGGGTCCCGGTGCCCCCTTCATCAGGGCTTTAATGGCAACAATGTGAACAAACCAGAAGTAAACTAGACCTACAATTGTATTTTTTTCTAGCACGGGCCTTATTATTATTATTATTTTTAATATACAGCAGCGGTCCCCAAAGTTCCCGGCACCAGGGACCGGCTTTGCCGACGACAATCCCTCCACGGACCGGGTGGGGGTTTGGTGGTCATGGGGGCCATAGTTTAACCGAATGACTCACGCCGATATACGTCGGCAGAATGGCATGGCTGGGAAGAACAACATATGGGTACGTTGTTCCCTTTAAGAGCCGCATGGCGGGGGACCCAATGGGTGTGGCCAGCAGGCGCGATCGCAGGCACGAGAGCCAGCATGAGGATTTCTGTGTGTAAACACACAAATCCCTGTTCTGTCAGAGGAGAAGAGACACATTGTTTGTTCCTACTAAGTAGGAACAATGATATGTCTCCTCCCCCAGTCAGTCCTATACTCATACAGGTAAAAAACGCTCACTAGGGAACATATTTAACCCCTTGATCGCCCCTAGTGCTAACCCCTTCCCTACCAATGACATAGTAATCAGTGCGTTTTTATAGCACTGATCGCTGTATAAATGTCAATGGTCCCAAAAATGTGTCAGAAGTGTCCGATCTGTCCCCCGCAATGTTGCAGTACCGCTAAAAATCTCAGATCACCACCATTACTAGTAAAAAAAAAAAATAATAAAAATGCCATAAATCTTTCCCATAATTTGTAGACACTATAACTTTTGCGCAAACCAAACAATACGCTTATTGCGCTTTTTTTTTAAACCAAAAATATGTAGAAGAATATATATTGGCCTAAACTGATGAAGAAATTTAAAAAATATATATTTTTGGGGATATTTATTGTAGCAAAAAGTAAAAAATATAGCTTTTTTTTCAAAATTGTCACTCTTTTTGTTTATAGCGTAAAAAAACAAAACCGCAGAGGTGATCAAATGCCATCAAAAGAAAGCTCTATTAATGGGAAAAAAGGAGGCAAATTTAGTTTGGGTACAAAGTCGCACGACCGCGCAATTGTCAGTTAAAGCGACACAGTGCCGAATTGTAAAAAGTGCTCTGGTCAGGAAGGGGCTGAAGTGGTTAAATGAGAGAGAGGAAAGGGAGTAGCAGTGTGTGAAAAAGGGGAGCGGGTGGCCTCTGGTGGTGGGAGGGGGGCGGTGCATGCTGTTCTACCTCGCTCTGACGCCGCCCACCACCTGTCCTGCAGCCAGGCCTCAAAAATGCCAAGGACCGGTCCGCACCCGGGGGGTTGGGGACCCCTGTTATACAGGATTTACATAGTGCCTACAGTTTATGCAGCACTTTACAACATGAGGGCAGACAGTACAATTACAATACAATTTAAAACAGAAGGAATAAGAGGGTCCCGATCGTTAGATCTAACAATCTAGGAAGGAGGGTCAAGTGATACAAATATTAATAACTGGGGGGGATGAGCTGATGGAGAAAATAAAAGTAGAGTTGTTACAGATGAGGAGGGTTCTCAGAGATGGTGTAGACATGGACAGAGTGAGAGATAGACAGGTTGGGGTAGGGAGTGGGAGAGGCTCTGGAGAAGTCCTGGAGGCGACCATGGGAAGAGGAGACAAGGGAGATGGAGAGCAAGAGGTCCTAGGAGAAGCGAAGAGAACAATTTGGTTCTGGTACCAGCAGCGGTCACTGGATCCCCAAATCGCATTGGATTGCACCGGTGACCTTTAATGGAATAAAGTTGTGTCTGGACCTATTAGCAGTGGTGCTGTGCTTCAGTTTGAATTCCTGTAGGGATGAGTTCCACACTCATAGGAGACTCTTCCCAACTTGCTTCTTTCTTAACTTTTGCTGTTCCTCCTGGGTCTTCAGCCAGTCCACAGCACCCCATTCTCCCCTACCAACCTATTCCCTTTACCCCAGACAAAGTGCCATTGATAGCTTCTGGCTCCTTGCTACATCAGAATGGTATCTATGAGCAACACCTGTACTGCTGTTGGGCCAGTTTTAGAAAAGAGCCAAGTATGTCTTTGGAGTGTTGAAGAAACTCCTCCCAAGCACAGGAAGAACACGCAAACTCCATGCAGGTAGTGTCCTAATTAGGGTTGTCCCGATACAGATACTAGTATCAGTATCGGGACCGATATCGAGTATTTGCGTGGGTATTTGTACTCGCACAAATCTGATACCTGGTCGTCGGGTGGAGTCAGTGGGTGGAGAGGGGTGGGTGGAGTCTGTGGGTGGAGAGGGCGGGTGGAGTCTGTGGGTGGAGAGGGTGGGTGGAGTCAGTGGGCGGAGAGGTTGGAGTCAATGGGTGGAAAGGGTGGTCAGAGTCAGCAGAGCGGAGAGCGAGTCCTCACCTGCAGTGGATCTAGCTAGGTAAGCTGGCAGGGTGCATGGCACAGGGCGCAGCCACATCGGGATCGGTGACCAGAGCCATCACATTCAGTAGCCGTCAGCTTGGATATCCTGATGCCCATCTTGGTACACCCTACACTGGGCCGCAGTAAGACAGAACCAGACATCTTGTTACACCCAGTCCATATAGTTTGGGCTGGGTATAACAAGATGCCTGCTGCTGCTTACGGCGGCCAAGTGCAGGGTGTGCCAAGATAGGTGTCGCAGCATAGCATATCAAAATATATCCTTTCCTTATGTCATTTATTGCTGCATTTTAGTGCCTGACCGTAACTGCCAGCCATCAGTGCCAGCCACATGTTAGTGCCCACAAGTGCCATCTATCAGTGCCAGCCACCTGTCAGTACCATCTATCAGCGCTGCCTATCAGTGCCAGCCATCAGTGCCAGACACCTGTCATTGCCACCTATCAGTGCCCATAAGTGCCGCTTATCAGTGCCATCCATCAGTGCCAGCCACATGTTAGTGCCCACAAGTGCCATCTATCAGTGCCAGCCACATGTTAGTGCCCACAAGTGCCATCTATCAGTGCCAGCCACCTGTCAGTACCATCTATCAGCGCTGCCTATCAGTGCCAGCCATCAGTGCCAGACACCTGTCAGTGCCACCTATCAGTGCCCATAAGTGCCGCTTATCAGTGCCATCCATCAGTGCCAGCCACCTATCAGTGCCCATAAGTGCCGCCTATCAGTGCCCATAAGTACCATCTATCAGTGACCATAAGTGCCAGCCACCTGTCAGTGCCACCTATCAGTGCCCATAAGTGCCACCTCTAAGTGCTATCTATCAGTGCCACCTATCAGTGCTCATCAGTTAGTGCTACCTATCAGTGCCCATCAGTCAAACTGTCACACGGCAGTAAAAATAAGTAATTCGTATCCGCGAGTACTTACAGTAAAAGTATGGGTATTTGTACTCTGTCTTTAAAAAGTGGTATCGGGACAACCCTAGTCCTAATCTGGACTAGAATCAAGGACCCCAGTGCTGTAAGGTAGAAATACTAACCAGCCACCATGCCCACTCTAATATCGCACTGTTTTTAAAGTGTGGCGTGGTAATGCAACCAGTTTTCGCGTACTGGATAAATAAATGTTCATTTTGTCTGTAGCTAGCATTGGGAATTATTTGTAAAACCTAATTTTGGTACATTTTGCTTAAGAGTTTGTTAGCCCAGCATTTAATATTCCTGATCTGTGTCTGCTGTACCATGTACTTGTATGAGAAGGTATCCTGTTATTTTTATATTGCTTCTTTTCTGGGAAATCCCTGGTGTTCCTGCCAGTCTCTCTGCTTTCCTATTACAAACTGACCACACTAAGCAGAAGAGCTCTGCTGGGAACTCGGTGTACTCTCCTCCAATGATCAGACTTGTCTTGACAACTCCCTTTCCCTCTGCACATACTTTCACTGGGAAGCTCAGTGTACTGCTGCTTCTCCTCCCCCCAGCTCTTTTGTAGCTGAGAACAGAGAGAATGTGATCACTTGTAAAAAAGGGAAAAAAAAGTATTTATAACGTTTTTTTTATATCTATACACAAAAGTTTTGCCTTTCATTTCAGTTTTAAACTGAATGGGTTGTTTTACAAGGTGATCGTTTACAATTAATTTATATTGAGTCTCATGGTGCTTTAATTGCTGCCTTAAAATGTTTTATTCATCTCAAATATTATCACTATATTATTATCATGTATCACTTTTAATCTCTTTTGTTTTACTCTCATGATAATAATTGGATGCTTAAAAGGGAATTATTTACAATTTAGATGTTTATTCTGAAATAAAGGGTTAACGTCTCATTAAAGCTGAACTCCAACTATCACTTTATTTAGTTTGTTTGGGCCAAGCTGGCCTAGAGGAACAATGTCCCTTATGAATGTGTTGTCATTGCTGTGAGAGCTGTATTAAATGTTAGACATGTGCAATTTTTTTCCTTACGAATTCATTTTTAGACAAAATTCAACCAATTCCTTAAATCAGAAATATTCGAATTAACAAAAACCCGTTTAACTGATTCTAAAAGAAGGTAAATCCAAAAATTCCAAAATCCGAAAATAAGAGCGAAAATGTGAAAATCAGAAATAATAACTAATATTAACTATTAAATTATAGGTACTGGAATTTCCTTTCAAATTTGGCTGTTAGTGAACGTAGCTAGAGTTGAGCGGACACTTGGATGTTTGGGTTCGACGGGTTCTGCCGAACGTCATAAAGTTTGAGTTTGGGGACCCGAACTTGACCCCGAACTTGAACCCCATTGAATTCAATGGGGACCCGACCTTTTGAGGACTAAAATGGCTCTACTAAAAGTAATGGAAATGGCTAGAGGGCTGCAAATGGCAGCAAAATGTTGTTAAGATCATGGCAAGTGCTCTGCAAATAAATGTGGATAGGGAACTTAAAATAACATAAAATACATAAAAATAAAAAAAATAATAATCTTGACCTAGGAGGACGAGGTCTATATGGTGTAGGAGGTTGAGGTGGAGGTGGATGTGGCGGTGTAGGTGGAAGCGGCAGGTGGAGGAGGACAAGGTAGCCAACACTAGTTTTTGTTTTTAATTTATTTTTATTTTTTAAATGAGGGTACACCCCAAAAGAGTGAGAAAGATCAAAAATACAACAATGGCTGGGTAAGGCCGGTATACATGTCTATTCTGCACAAGGTACGGACAAGTCCTGTGGGATCCATGCCTGGTTCATTTTAATGAACGTGAGCTTGTCCACATTGGCTCTAGACAGGCGGCTGCACTTGTCTGTGATAACACCCCCTGCTGTGCTAAATACACCTTCAGATAATACACTGGCTGCAGGGCAGGCCAGCATCTCCAAGGCGTAAAGGGCAAGCTCAGGCCATGTGCCCAATTTGAAGACTCAGAAGTTGAAGGGGGCAGACCCATCCTTCAGTACGTGTAAGCGTGTGCACACATACTGCTCCACCATGTTGGTGAAATGCTGCCTCCTGCTAAGATGTTCCATCTCAGCTGGTGGTGCTGGCTTGTGGCGTGCTGACAAAGCATTTCCACATTTCAGCCATGCTAACCCTGCCTTCTGAGGTGCTGGCGGTGCCCCGGCTGTGTTGGTGACCTCTTCCTCCTCATCTGCCTTCGCCTTGTGCTTCCACTGTACCCCCACTGTCAGGTGGGAATGCCACCAGCAGCTCGTCTACCAGCGTGCGCTTGTACTCGCGCATCTTACGATCACGCTGCAGTGAGGGAATTAAGGACGGTACGTTGTCCTATTAACGGGGATCTAGCAGCATGGCCACCCAGTGATCAGCACCAGTTAGAATGTGGGCAACTCGGCGGTCGTTGCACTGCAGCATGTAATCGCTCATGTGTGCCAGGCTGCCCAGAGGCAACGAAAATCTGTCCTCTGTGGGAGGTGTATCGTCTGTGTCCTCTGTATCCAGGGGCGGGCTGGGCCGGGGGGCAGGGTGGAAATCTCCCCCCAGGCCGTCTAACTTTTAATCAAAACAGCCGCTGTTTGCTGACTTTTTTTTTTTGAGAAAGTCGGCCGCTGATTGGCTGTGTTGCTGCTGCGCTGCATTCTGGGAGTTGTAGTCTGGTGGGTAGAGATTAGAGGGAACTGAGCAGCGAAGCAGGTAACTCCAACTGCCGGCAGGGAGACCCAACCCGGGGGCCGGTCAGCCAGCAACTTCAAGCTATCATTCTTCTGCTGCTGTGTTAACTCTCCTACTGGCTGCTCTCCTATAACCTCTCTCTCCTTCCAGGACACATCACGTTTGTTTCTGTTCAGATTCTTTCATTTATTCCAGGCTGATTTCACTCATGCTTCATCCCCCTCCCCCTCCCTCTGTGCACTCATCTCTCCTGGTTGGTACAATCTTGCTGTAGGTAAGTCACACTCTCCTTGCACCAATTCACTTATCTTTTTCCCATTCATTTTATCTTCTCTCCTGTTTTGTAATTCTGCTCTTTTCATATAAATCACTGTAGCCTCTCAGCTCTGGGCATTCCACACATGTACTTGGGCTGACACCCTTTCCATCCCAGCTTACTTTTATCTAATACAATAGTTCTGTCAGAATCATGCCTCTAACACATGCAGCCCCTCACTCTCCATTAACTTATACTATAGGATTTGGGCTTTTTCACACTAGTGCAGTGACTGGCATTTTTCCACACTGAAAAAAATACCAGTCACTGCTAGAGCACATAGAATACAGCTGTTCTCTATGTGCCCCATTTACACTGCAGCACCGTCCAGAGGTGCGGTGCAGTAAGCTGCAATAAAATACAGTAATTCTACATTTTATCACAGTGCACCGGATGGCACTGACATAGTTATCAACCAGTCCTTCTCAAACTGACAGAAATGCAGCAGCATTTTTTTTCCTTCCAGTGACCCCACAGCACGTCACAAACATTATGGCACTATTACCCCCATTCCCTCTTCCACCTGGGGGGGAGGGCGCAGTTTGCTATCTTTGCCTGGGCACTGGATGACCTTGTCCCCGCACTACACAGAGGGATCACCTGCAGAAAAGACTCAGGAATGGTACAGTACATGATGTCCTGCTGGGAGCTGGCCATTCCCTGTGGGTCCTGCTGAAACTAATCATGGCCTGTTGGCAGTGGCGGCTGGTGCTAAAATATTTTGGGGGGGGGGGGGCAAACTGAAAAAAATGTGAAAAAAAAAATTTATTCGCAGCCACTGTGCCAATCAAATGCTGCCAGTGTGACAGTGTGCCGCCCGCTTGCCTTCTGCCCTGCACTTGCCCTGTCTTGTGGGGCAGCAGGTGACAACAACGAGTGGGTCCTTCATGCGTCTCCTGCACTTCTTTTCCTCCCGTCCTCTCCTCCCATCAGGCGTCCAATAGCGGCGCCTGTTGTTTCAGCCAATCAGGTGACAGGTAACATGACCTGAGCAACCTGATTGGCTGTGAGCCAGGTCAGTGTTAGGAAAGCGATGTCTTCGGTTCTCTAACACACCAATAAGTAATCGGCGAACGCACAGCAGTGTGCCCGCTGTTTTCCCTTTTGGAAGCCTATTAGAGCCCATGGCTCTAATCAGGAAGCCTATTTGAGCCTATGGCTCTAATCAGGCATTTCCAAAGAAACTCCGCCGCTGTAATTCATATGCATGGCGCCCAACAAAGGACCAGGCACATGAATAGGGGGCGGCAGCGGCAACCATATATAGATTCATGCAATCTATCTATATGAGAGAGCGAGTGACAGGGGGGCGGCGCTCCTGCGCCTTTATGGACGCACCACCGCTGCCTGTTGGTCCTACTGGGAGCTGGCTATGGCCAGTGCCCAGCAGGACCCACAGGCTGGGAGCTGGCCATGCACCTGTAGGTCCTGCTGGGAGCTTATCATGGCCTGTAGGGCTCTGCTCGCCACTAGCCATGGGTAACCTTGTAATACAAGGTGGGCATAGATAGTGAACTTATTCGGGGTTAAAGTGGGCCACTTGACTGGACTTGCCCCCCAGGCCTAAGGCTGTCAGCCCTCCCTTGTCTGTATCCCCCCAGCCACTCACCAGTGATGGCCATTAACTGGTTTGGGTGCCACCCTGCTGTGAACATGGTTCCTCCTCCTCCATCTCCTCCTCCTCCTCATCATCCTCCAGATCTATGCACTTGCTGGACAATTGTATACCTGACGTTTGTTGGTGCAGGAACCCATCCTCCGAGCCACTTGTGAATGACTGCCCTGAAAGCCTTGGAAATGATGCCTCTTCCTCCTCCTGTGCCACATCCTCTTCCATCATTGCCCAAAGTGTTTTTTCAAGGAGGCATAGAACTGGGATAGTAATGGCGTCATCTGCACTGGCCATGTTGGTGGAGTACTCGAAACAGCGCAACAAGGCACACAGGTCTCGCATGGAGGCCCAGTTATTGGTGGTGAAGTGGTGCTGCTCCGCAGAGCGACTCACGCATGCGTGCTGCAGCTGAAACTCCACTATCGCCTGCTGCTGCTCACACAGTCTGGCCAGCATGTGCAAGGTGGAGTTCCACCTTGTGGGCCCGTCACATATGAGGCGGTGAGCGGGAAGGCTGAAGTTACGCTGCAGCGCTGACAGGCGAGCAGCAGCAGGGTGAGAAGCCGAAAGTGCGCACAGACGGGCCGCACTTTCTGCAGCAGCTCTGATATACCAGGGTAATTTTTAAGGAACTTCTGCACCACCAAATTCAGCACATGCGCCAGGCAAGGGATGTGCGTCCCCCAAACAGGAAAGTATTAAAACTGCCTGCTGTCGTTTACCCCTGGCTGTGCTGAAGTTGGTGGTGAAGGTGTTATGCTGACCGGATGAGGAGGCGGTAGAGGATGAGGAAGCAGAGTAGGAGGAGTTAGAAACAGGAGGCAAACTGAAGTGCCCTGCAATCCTCGGTGGTGGAAGGACATGCTCCAAACTGCTATCCGCCTCAGGCCCAGCCGCCACTGCTGTAACCCAGTGTGCTGGACAAGCTTCCGTTTTTAATGTAGAAAATGTGTTTTTTAATAGTGTTTGTGCCTTTAGTGGTAGAGCTAATTATCCCGCTGTCTCCTGAAACCATTGCCAGGCCTAATTCTCATTAACTGCGCTGACATTGTACTGTATGCACCTTCCTCCTGCAGCCACTGGCTGTGTTATTAATCAAAAGAACAAAGTGCTATTATCAGGAAATCTCATTATGCCTATTTACAGAATGGAATGAAAGACGGAAATAAATTGTCTAGAGATTACTCCTGTTCTTGTGAAATCTCCTCAACAAGCATGCTTGACTCCTTCAAAGAATCATGGTGTGTTCTATTTAAAGAGTAACTCCAGACACCAAGTGGTGTTAACCAGGAAATTGCTACAGAAAATTATGCTAAAGTCAGTTTATGTGGCCAAATTCTAGGATGCTTCCACTTTTAAGCTTTTTTTCCTTTATTTTCTCCTGGTGATCCTGCAAGTAAGTCTATTATTTTTCACATGGCGACCAGCCATAGTATATATACTTCATTACTTTGACGTTTAATACTGGGGTTATGAAATGAGGGTGCACTTCTCTAAACACCAAAAGGCCACTTAACTAAAACGTAACCTTTATTATAAATCATAAAAGGTATGTAAATGACCGTAACAGGGATAGCTATAGAGATCAATGGCATTATATATGAACCAATGTTCTATCTAGCAATGGACAAACGGTTCGGCCCGAGCATGAGTTTGGGGTGAACATTGGCTGTTCGCACGTTTGAAGAACACCCAAATTATCAGGGCATGCAACCATTTTTTCGGCCCACTGAACGACCACAATGCACTGCGCCGCCGCACAGTGCATTGAAAACCCTGATTGGTTGAAGCAATGAAAGCTTTGCCCAGGCAGGGAACAGAGCACTGTCAGAGCCATAATTGGACGCTGTCATGATGACTTCATCCAATCATGGCTCATTGCTCTTAGTCCCGCCAACACTATAAAAGTATTCTTTCAATAGCGGCCATTTTTAGTGTGATATCCATGTGGAGAGAGATAGAACAGGGCTCTGTTCAGTGCTACTAGACAATTAGTGTGCTATTGTGATTCTATTGTCAGTGTAGATTTATCTTTACATTAGTGTGAATCTAGGGATAGTTCAGTCAGTGTGAGTGTAGTGACCGTTTAACACAGTATATTTCTGTGCGTTACTTCAAGTTTTTAACGCTGTATATTTCAGTGCGTTACTTTGCGGTTAACACAGTATAGTTCAGTGCATTACTGCAAGTTTAACGCCGTATATTTCAGTGCACTACATGCCTTTTAATGCAGTGCATTTCTGTGTGTTAGTGCACGCTTAACGCAGTATATTTCTGTGCATTGTTGCAAGTTTCAGGCCTTATATTTCAGTGCATTAGTGCACGTTTAACGCAGTAGATTTCTGCACGTTATTGCAAGTTAAATGCCGTATATTTTAGTGCGTTACGTGCCGTTTAACACAGTACAAATCTGTGTGTTAGTGTATGCTTAACACAGTGGGGGCTATTTACGAAATGCAAATCCACTTTACTCTGCAAGTGCACTTGGAAGTGCAGTCGCTCTAAATCTAAGGGGTAGATCTGAAATGAGTGGAAGCTCTGCTAATTTTATCATCCAATCATGTGCAAGCTAAAATGCTGTTTTTTATTTTCCTTGCATGTCCCCCTCGGATCTACAGTGACTGCACTTCCAAGTGCACTTGCAGTGCAAAGTGGATTTTCCTTTTGTAAATAGCCCCCAGTGTGTTTCAGTGTGTTACTGCAAGTTTAATGCTGTATATTTCAGTGCGTTAGTGCACATTTAACACAGTATATTTCTGTGCGTAACTGGAAGTTTAACACCATATATTTCAGTGCAGTAACTTCCGTTTAACGCAGTATAGTTCAGTGCATTACTGCAAGTTTAACGCTGTATATTTCAGTGCATTACATGCTGTTTAACGCAGTACAATTCTGTGCGTTAGTGCACGCTTAACGCAGTATATTTCCGTGCATTACTACAAGTTTAATGCCATATATTTCAGTGCGTTACTGCAAGTTTAATGCAGTATATTTCAGTGTGTTACTGTAAGTTTAACATGGTGGATGATTATCTAGGGGCGAAAACGTAGATGAAGAGCTTTCCAGTCGATTATTCACTGGCTTACTGGGTCATGGGCATTCAGTGCTGCTGGAGGTTTTGTTACTGATAATAGAAAGCTTCTGTCCACAGACTCCGTGGACTGTCTGACATTTATCAAAATGAATCAGTCATGGATTACCAGCAGCTATGAAGCCCCTGATGCCGATGTTGCTGATTAAATGTTTTTAGGATGTATACTAGTTACTTACTGAAGATGTGGGGTATCTGTCTTCAGCCCTATGAAATGATCTATCTCTCAGCTATGTAATACGTGTACATCCATGTGGACACAAATAACCACTGATAGATGAACCCCATATATCAACGTAGCCACAAAAAAGCTTCTCTATTAACCACTTGGGGTCCGCGCTATAGCCAAAATGACGGCCACATTGTAGACCTGAATTTCTGGGAGGTCATATGATGTCCTCCCCTTTGCACGTTCCCCGCATGCCCCCTGCAGGGCACACACGCTGTGATCACAGAGTCACTGAGACTTGTGTGATCACAGATCCGAGTAAGAGGCCGATCCTGGCCCCTGACCATGTGATCAGCTGTCAGCCAATGACAGCTGATCAAGTGATGTAAACAAAAACTCGGTAGTCATTTTTTTCTCCTCAAACTGACAGCGTGAGGAGAAAAAAAGCCAATCACCAGGTTATGTGCAAGGGACATCAGTCCCGAAGAAAAAGGAGGCACATCTGCCTCATCTGTGCCCACAATTACCGCCTGCCAGAGTGAGTGCCACCTATCAATGCCCACCAGTGGTGCCAATCAGTGCCTCATTGATGCCACCTAGCAGCGCTGCCTTTCAGCGTAACCTACCAGTGCCGATCAGTGCTCATTATTGCCACTCATCACTGCCCATCACTACCACACATCAGTGCCACCTATCAGTGCCCACCAGTGCCACCTATCAGTGTCACCTCTCAGTGCACACCAGTGCCACCTATCAGTGCCCACCAGTGCCACCTATCAATGCCCTTCAGTGCCACCCATAAGTGCCACCTCTCTGTGTCACCTCTCAGTGCACACCAGTGCCGCCTATCAGTACCGCCTATCGGTGCCCGTCAGCGCAGCCTAAGCCTATCAGTGCCCATCAGTGCAGCCTCATCAGCGTACATCAAAGAAGGAGAAAAATTACCTGTTATAACAAAATATAAAGAAATACAATTTTTTTTTTCATTCGGTCTATTACATTTTTTTTAAACAAAAAAAAAAAAACTGCAGAGGTAATCAAATACTACCACCAAAAGAAAGCTCTATCTGTGGAAAAAAATTATAATTTGGGTACAGTGTTGTATGACCACGCAATTGTCATTCAAAGTGCATCAGCGCTGAAAGTTGAAAATTGGTCTGGAAGGGGGGGGGGGGGGGGTTAAGTGCCCAGTAAGCAAGTGGTTAATCAAGACTGCATTGACACAAGGAGGCATATCTCACCCCACAAAAATTAAAAAGGGGGGGGGACATGTCAGGGCAAAAATTAAATCATGTGAACCTAAATGAAAATAAAGTCAGAAGGTGCTCTCACAATCACATCACCCAAACCTAACATGCTTTTCAAATAGAGCTTTGTCAGAGGTAAAAAAGGTAGGCTGCACCCTCTAAATGATCCTCATCTTTTTCCTGATGGACGGATTCCGATGCTCCCTCTGAATGTTCCCCATTCAAGTGAGAGAGGCAGAGTCTACAGTGTTTGGGAGGCTGGGCTGATACAACAGCAAAAGCAAGACACCTGCTGAACTCTGAATTCTTTAAAAAGCACAGCCATGGACTCTGCACTCTCTGTATATTGTGCAGCCCTGGACCCTGTACTCTGTGTGTAGCAGAGCTCTGGACAACTGCACTCTGTATGTAGCACTCTCCCGAACTGTACATAGTGCATCCCTGAGCCCTGCACTCTGTATGTAGTGAACCCCTGAACCCTGCACTTTGTACACAGCGCACCTCTGAACCCTGCACTCTGTATGTAGCACACTCCAGAACTGTAGATAGCACACCCTTCAACCCTGCGCTCTGTGAATAATGCAGCCCTGAACTTTGCACTCTGCATGTATTACAGCCCTGGACCATGCACTCTGTGCATAGCACAACCCTAAACCCTGTACGTAGTGTACTCCTGAACTGTACGTAGTGCACCCCTGAACCCCTCACTCTGTATGTAGCACACTACAAAGCTGTACACAGCGCATGCATGAACCCTGCACTCTGTGTGTTGCATAACCCTGCATTCTGTATATAGCACACCTCTGAACCCTGCACTCTGTTCACAGAGCACCTTTGAACCCTGCACTCTGTAGGTAGCATAACCCTGAACCCTGCACTCTCTACATAGCGCCCCTCTGAACTCTGCATGTAGCGTACCCGTGAATACTGCGCTGTGTACAAAGCGCACCCCTGCACTCTATACATAGCGCACCTCCAAACCCTGCACTCAGTACATAGCACACCTCTGAACTCTGTAAACAGTGCACCTTGCACTCTTTATGTAGCATACCGCTGAAACCTGCACTATGTAATTAGCAAATAGCTGAGACCTGCACTCTGTACGTAGCATATCGCTGAGACCTAAACTCTGTACGTAGCATATCGCTGAAACCTGCGCTCTGTACATAGCATATCGCTGAAACCTGCACTCTGTACATAGCATATCGCTGAAACCTGCACTCTGTACATAGAATATCGCTGAAACCTGCACTCTGTACATAGTGTACTCCTGGTATTTATTGTCCTATTTAAGACCCTCCCACTGTTAGCACAATATGGCCATGCCCACCTTGCAGGTTTGGGGTGGGGGGCGTGGTTGAGTTCCTGCACCTGCTTTATGAGAAAAAAAGCCCTGCAAGGAAGTACCAAAGATTACTTTTATTTTACTTTTTATTTTTCATGATTGTTTTTTTTTAAAGAGGAAGTAAACCCTGGTGGGTTTTACTTCCTCTTCATTGCCCTGCAAAGGTAAAGCATAATGGGCTACTATGCATCGCATAGTAGTCCATTATGTGTCACTTACCTGAAACCGAAGCCTGAGATGTTACCGTTGTCCCCACTAGCAGGGAGCATTCATCTTCACGCCTCTTCCTTCCAGGGCCACGAATTCCAGCTCGGTGGCTGTCCGGAGTCACGTGACGTCACTCTCGCGCATGCCAGTCACAGCATGACCCCTTTCTAAAGTGTGCATGCGCCGATGTCAATGGCGCTCAGGTCTTTCGTAAATATCTCTTTAAATCAGGGAGGTTTAGGAGATATTTCAAGCACCTACAGGCAAGCCTTATGCCACGTACACACGACTGAACTTTCCGGCAGACTAGGTCCGACGGAATCAGTCCGGACATTCCGATCATGTGTGGGCTAATCCGATCTTTTTTCATTAAAAAAATCCGACTGACCTAGAAATAGAACATGTTTCAAATCTGTCCAACGGACTCAATTCCTATCGGAAAAAACGTTCATCTGTATGCTGGTCCGATGGACCAAATACGACACAAGGGAAGCTATTGGCTACTGGCTATTGAACTTCCTTTTTTAGTCCTGTCTTAAGTCATCACGCTCAAAACGAACAGACTTTAGTCTGTTCATGTGTGGGCAAGTCTGTTTGTTTGGAAGTCCATCGGCACTCCGCAGAATGTCCGTCAGGAAGACCGTCGGACCTTTTCTGTTGAAAAGTCCGGTCGTGTGTACGTGCCATTGATATAGGCTTAACTGTAGGTAAAAGTGGTTGTACAGGTTGTACAACCACTTTAAAGTGGAAGTAAACGCCCCTATCGTTTTCAGCCAAGGAAGCTGCCATCTTTGTCTCTGTTTAATATTCAGCTGCTATGGTGCTGCACATGTGATTCGTTATGACACCAGCCATTGGATGGTTTGATAGTTTGGCTGAGAGCACAGCCAATGTGCAGTTAGCATTCCCGGCATGCCTTTTTTTTTTTAACTGTTTAAATCCATGGGTTTACTTCCACTTTAAATCCTTTTTTATTATGATTGTGTTTCAATAATACATGTTGAATATAACAATTAGATCTCTTGTACATACAAAGGTGCATTCTTGCCTACATCCTATAATCCTAAAAATTATCCAATCAGTTTTTTTAAAAGTCACATTGTTTCTATCTCAGGAAATGTCCCATTTCTCTTTTAGCAGGTACTAAATCATCTTGCCAAAAATGCTGAACTATGCACTTCCTATTGCTATGGTAATGGAAGAATATCCACAATCCTTCTTCATACCTCCGCATCAATGGGTTTTGTAGCAGTGACTGCACCCCACTGTGCGACCCTCCGCCCGGCGCACTGCTGCATTCATCTTGGGGGATGAAATCTAGAACTCGAGCAGCACATCTCTTATCTGAGGACATCTTACTACAACAAAAGCAATAATAAACACGAGTTAACACTTCTTTATACCATTCAATTTAAAATTCAAACACTTCTTCCTAGAGCCTTCAAAACACTTGACAAACACATTAGCAGCAGAACACAACATTATTTGTCGCCCTGAAAAAGGGGTCTAAAATACTGATGGATGACGTCTTCCCCCTTTGCAGACACAGCCAGGCAACAGGAAGTTTGAGCATCCACAGCATTGGTAGCCAAAAAACAGTCCAGGGTGCTTTGTTTTTAGTTTATTAGGGGGATAAACTTAGATAGGGATGGGAAGATATGGGATGCCCAGAACTGTAATCAAATGTAATTTGATGACTTAAAGTGGTTGTAAATCCCAGGTAAGTAATTCATAATGAGTTGGTATGCTATACATACTTGCTCATTATGCCTTTGTCTTGTTGGTTTTTTTTTGGGGGGGGGGGATTTTTTAAAAGGGTTTACAACCACTTTAAAGAATACACATTACAGATAAAGTTTGTTTGGCTATACTTCTCCTCAGGAGTGCAGCTCTCTGCTCAGGGAGCTAAGAGAGCCAAGCGATTGGGGAGCTGGTTGCTGATCACAGGTTGAGGTACAGAGTCAATCGAGATTCTGTATCATGTTTTTGTCTTATCCATTTGAGGAGTCCCACCAATAGCAGCCTTTCTATTTCACATAAAAGCAAGCAGGAAGTGGCGTGACATCACTTCCTGAAAAGCCATTCATGGTGAAACATATGTCAGAGCGGAAGATCCGTCATTTCTGGGTCCATATCTGATACCCCACACCAGGCTTTGCACCTTCGGAGCGAGACGTGGAACGCAGACCACCCCCAGGTATCAGCTGACTCATACACGTTGTTTACACCTACTGCCAGGCCAGGCACCATTACATGTGAGTGTAACTCCTATCATTGCTGCTGTTTTTACTTTATTAAAAATTATTACACAATGAGACTTTCATCCATGTCTCCTGTGGAGTCATTTTTTACATTCTAGCTTCATCCTGAATGGCCATTGGAGTGGATTTATTCCAGTAGTGGAACCAATCTGGTGTTCCCAAAGCGTTTTTTGACCATCCTGTAAAAAGGGGGTCAAATACCTCTGGTGAGTGGCCATCTTCATACTGAGCACTTGTGGTGGAGGATCTAGAAACCCTTACAAACCACTTTGACCTTCAGGTAAGCCTAGATTAAGGCTTACCTGTAGGTCCAAGAAATAACCTACACGGTTTAGGAGATATTTGCCGAAAGGCAGGCCCCGCTGTCTACAGCGCGCCGCTGTCAACGGCGATATGCCGCAAGTGGCGGCTCCCGTGCGCATGCACGGCAGTGACGTAATTGCGGCTTCGCCGAATGACAGCGACGGAGCAGCGAGACTCACCGAGAAGATGGAGGCTCCGGACTACAGGGGACAGTGGCTCCTGTGTCAGGTAAGTGACACATAATAGACTACTATGCGATGCATAGTAGTCCATTATGATTTAGCTTTGCAGGGAATCAAAGAGGAAGTAAACCCTTCAGGGTTTACATCCTCTTTAACTACTTAAGGACCGCTGCATGTAATAATACGTTGGCACAATGGCACGGACAGGCACAAGCACGTACCCGTACGTGCTTGCCTTCCAGCGGGTGGGAGGTCCGATCGGACCCCCTCCCGCTGGCTGTAGTGGTCCGTTTTGCTTCAGGAGCGATCTGGGATGAGGGGATAGTCGTTGGTTTCTGGCTATCCCTTCTCGATCGCTCCTGGCGAATGAAAAGCTTCCCCTGCCTGTGTAGTGTAAACACAGGCAGGGAGGAAGTGATGTCACTCTCCTCGGGGCGGTCTTTTTGACCGGACTGCGAGGAGAACACATAGTAAGTGCACCAATCACTACACTGACACATAGGCACACAAATCGCACCCCCCCCCCGATCGCCCCCCCCCCTCCCAGTCACAGTGTCACTGATTGTAGTGATCATTTATTTACTGATCACTGCATTTAGTATCAGTTGTGACAGTAAAAAGTGTCAGGGCAGTTAGTGTTAGGTCCAGGGTAGCCCCCTACCCCCCCAATAAAGGTTTAACCCCCTGATTGCCCCTAGAGTTAACCCTTTCACCCCCTTTTGCCAGTGTCACTAAGCGATTGTTTTTCTGATCGCTGCATTTGTGTCACTGGTGCCGCTAGGTAGCTAGTTATTTTTTTAAGTTCACCGCCAGGTTTTTATAGCGTTAGGTACCCCCATATACAACCTAATAAAGGTTTTAACCCCCTGATTGCCCCTAGAGTTAACCCTTTCACCAGCGATCACCGTATAAGTGTCACTGGTGACGCTGGTTAGCCAGTTTGTTATTTAGGTTCCCCGTCAGGTTTTTATATAGCGTCAGGAACCCCCATATACTACCTAATAAAGATGGCAGTGCTTGGTTTTCGGGGTCTCGTACGCGGCTAGGCTCCCAAAAAGTCCCCCACATGTGGTTTACCCGTACTCAGGAGAAGCAGCAGAATTTATTTTGGGGTGTAATTTCACTTATGCCCATAGCATGTGTGAGCAATATATCATTTAGTGACACTTTTGTGCAAAAAAAAAAAAAATTGTAATATTCCCGCAACTTGTGGCAAAATATAAAATTTTTCATGGACTCAACATGCCTCTCAGTAAATAGCTTGGGGTGTCTACTTCCCGAAATGGGGTCATTTGGGGGGGTTTGTGCTATTTTGGCATTTTATGGCCTTCGAAACTGTGATAGGTAGCGAGGAGTGAAATCAAAAATTTGCACCCTTAGCCCTTGTACACACGATCGGAGATTCCGGCGACCAAATCCGTCTGAGTTATTCAGACGGATTAATTCTGGAACCCCCATATACTATTAATTCAGGAACCCCCATATACTACCTAATAAAGATTTTAACCCCCTGATTGTCCCTAGTTAACCTTTTCACCAGTGATCACCGTATAAGTGTTACGGGTGACTCTAGTTAGTTAGTTTGCTTTTTATAGCATCAGGGCACCCACCATTTATTACCCAATAAAGGTTTAACCCCCTGATCACCCGGCGGGTGATATCAATTAGGTTTTAGGGTCAGGGTCTGCGTCGCCCCAGGCAGCGCTAGGTTAGTGCCAGTACTGCTAACACCAACACGCAAAGCATACACCTCCCGTAGTGGTATAGTATCTGAACAGATCAATATCTGAACTGATCAGATTTATACTAGCGTCCCCAGCAGTTTAGGGTTCCAAAAAAATGCCCCTCCGCCCAGCCCACCCAAGTGCAGTATCGATCAATCACTGTCACTTACAAAACACTAAACACATAACTGCAACGTTCGCAGAGTCAGGCCTGATCCCTGCGATCGCTAATAGTTTTTTTTGGTAGCATTTTATATTTAAATCCTGAAGGCAGTGCTTGGTTTTCGGGGTCTCGTACGCGGCTAGGCTCCCAAAAAGTCCCCCACATGTGGTTTACCCGTACTCAGGAGAAGCAGCAGAATTTATTTTGGGGTGTAATTTCACTTATGCCCATAGCATGTGTGAGCAATATATCATTTAGTGACACTTTTGTGCAAAAAAAAAAAAAAATTGTAATATTCCCGCAACTTGTGGCAAAATATAAAATTTTTCATGGACTCAACATGCCTCTCAGTAAATAGCTTGGGGTGTCTACTTCCCGAAATGGGGTCATTTGGGGGGGTTTGTGCTATTTTGGCATTTTATGGCCTTCGAAACTGTGATAGGTAGCGAGGAGTGAAATCAAAAATTTGCACCCTTAGCCCTTGTACACACGATCGGAGATTCCGGCGACCAAATCCGTCTGAGTTATTCAGACGGATTAATTCCGGACGAGGTCCGGAAGTGATGTTGCATACACACGGTCGGACCAAGTTGTCGGAATTTCCGGTTGCCAAGAACGCGGTGATGTAAGCCGGGTACTGCGGGCCTAGAAAAGGGAAGTTCAGCACCACGTCCGGCACCCTTTGGGCTCTTTCTGCTGATCTCGTGTGTATCGCGTGTTAGTAGAAGTTTGTTGAGAGACAATTCGCGCTTTTCAGATTAGTGATTCAGATCGCTACTGCTCTTCAGTTTCTGCTTGTCTTTGCGTATCTGATAATCAGTGCGTGCAGTCAGTAGATAGGTATTTGTTTCTCATTGTGGACTATATCTTGGTATAGTATGCTTTGATTTGCATTTCTTATTGTCTGCTTGCTTCTGCTATTCAGTTTGTTCATTCAGGCATTGCTGTTTATCGGTGCTTTCTGTTGTCCGTTCTGACCAGCCGACCGTTTTGAAACCATGTTTCGTCTACGTACTCGTCGTAGAGTTTGTGCTGTGCAGGGGTTTTGTGTTGGGGTTCTTACTTTGACACAAGCCCGGTCCATGAACAAGGAGGGGAGGCGTTTGTGGACCAAGAATTGGTTGCGCCAGCGTGACCAGTTCTCGCACATGCCCTTTGCTCCGTGAGATCCGGGAGAATAATCTGGATGATTTCAGGAATTATCTCCGGATGACGGACCGACAGGGAGAAGCCTTCAGGACCTCAAGTTCTCTACAGGCATCTCCCCCCAGGCTCTGGGGATCATTATTCCAGAGACCTGTTCTGCCATCATTCAGGTCCTGCAGAAGGACTATATGAAGGTAAGTTTTATCCTTTAACATCACATTCTATGTATTTCCTGATTGCTAATGTCTTGTTTCCTCATTCCCTAATTACCATCATTGCAATATGCTCTAATTCATATACTCTGCCCCTTTGTCCTCATGCATATTTGCCTCACTAACTTCCCCACCATGCTCTTCTTGGCCCATAAAACTATAGTCTAGTCACTTACCAATGTCTTTTGTCAGCTCCATAGTATTGCTTTCCCCTAAACACCCCCTAAAATGTCTACATATGTTATGTGTGTGCTTCAATTCATGCAGAGTGACATTTTTTTTGGGTTGTGCCAAGCTCATTAGGAACCCCCCTCCCCCCAACTGCTAGCTCAGCTGATAGCAATCCTCTATCTGCTGACTTTACCAAACCCAATACACACTATACCTACCTTTTTTATGGTCACATTTATGGACGAATTCACCAAAGCATGTAGTGCAAGGGTCTGCCTCAATACTTTCAAATGCTATATATTTTTTTTGTTTTCCCCATTATTATCTTGATATGTAATAGCAGAATGTCAAAATGTGCTTCCATTTTGTTTTCTTTTTGGTATTATGACACTTCTTACCTGTCCGGTGGGCTGCCAATAGTGTAAGTGAGGAGGGGCATCCCAAAGTATCACACATTATTTAGGCATTCATCTCTCAATCAAGTGGAGAGGGTTACCTGTCCAAAACATCCCCCCTCATTTTTTAGCAAGGGCCCATCAGATGGGGGGGGGGGGTGGGGGGTGATGACTCTGATAAGGGGACCTTATACTTTAGGCTTTAAATACTCAGTTCCCAAAATGTTATACTAATCTTGGCCAAAAATGTTTGTGTCTAACCTGCTTGCAATGTTGATTTTTTTAAATTACTAATTTTTGGTCTTGTTTCACTCCACAGTGTCCTTCAGCGCCACAGGAATGGCAGACTGTGGCCTCCCACTTTGCCAGTTGTTGGGACTTTCCCAATTGTGGAGGAGCAATTGATGGGAAGCACGTCCGCATCGTACCACCACCCAACTCAGGGTCATACTATTATAATTATAAGGGGTTTCATAGTATCGTGATGCTGGCGGTGGTGTCTGCAACCTATGAGTTTTTGTATGTAGACGTGGGACAAAATGGACGGATGTCGGATGGTGGAGTGTTCTCCCGGACGGATTTCTACTGGCGTCTCCAGAGTGGCAGTCTGGGCTTGCCACCCCCAGAGGAGAATCAGGAAGGACTCCCGTTCATCTTCGTCGCGGATGAGGCGTTTGCCCTGGCGAACCATCTGATGCAGCCTTTCCCGATGAGGACCCTCACCCCAGACCAAAGAATTTTTAATTTCCGCCTGTTCAGAGCCTGAAGAGTGGTGGAGAACACCTTTGGAATACTGGCCAGC
The DNA here is from genome assembly GCF_037356315.1 of Lithobates pipiens. Taxonomy (NCBI): domain Eukaryota; kingdom Metazoa; phylum Chordata; class Amphibia; order Anura; family Ranidae; genus Lithobates; species Lithobates pipiens. The sequence continues at coordinate 4,880,065 of NW_027507892.1, read as the reverse complement.
CGGTTCCGCCTTTTTTTACATCTATCCACATAGCGGAATACAAACTCAATCACATAGTGCTGGCCTGCTGTGTGCTGCACAATTTTCTAAAAAGACTTTCTGCGAACTATGCGGTCTCAGTTGGCCAACAAGAAGCAGACTTGCTGGAAAATGATAACCTCACAGGCCTTGAACCTGCTCATCCTGGATTGCCCCCCCCCCCCCCAAAGCGCCAGTGAGGTTAGAACCCAATACATGGACTACTTTGTGGGTAGGGGGGCCATTGATATGCCAGACAATGTCTGAGTGGCATTTTCAGAATACATTTTTCTTTGAAACTCCTTCATTTACTGCTTGGCTTGCTTTTAGGTGTCTCCTATGTAAATTTATGTATTTTCTTGTTGTGCCTTTTTCACCAACAGTGCAAACCCAAGTTCAGAGCGAGATGAGGGGACAGTCTCTTCTTCAGATAAGCTTATTATGTTGTGGGTCTGCTACACACACACCTTGTTTTTGATAACTAATGTATGTAGTGCATTACTGACCAAAATCGTGCTAATTTTCAGCACCATGGCAGGAAAATGGCATGATTGTCCAAATTAACACATCACTGTGGGTGTTTTTTACTAAAGGCACATCCACTATGCACTACAAGGGCACTGCAAAAGTACACCTGAAACTGCACTTGGAGTGCAAAGTGGAGTTACCTTTAGTAAATAACACACATTCTCACTGCAAACAAAATTTTTACTCCAAATACATCTTTGGCGCAATGAAAAAGGAAGCCACACATTGTCGATAATGTAACTTTTTAATCCAAGCACATTCACATGTGCGTTTAGAAAAGGGTTTTACAACAAATCAACAAATTGTTTGTATCAAAAACAGTCTTTCAGGTAATTTTTTTTACACTTGGTGTTTTTGTGTAAACAGGCATGTATCAAAGCGTAACATACAGAACACAGGAACTTACAAAGTTCAACTTTGAAAAGTGAAGACAATATCAGACATGAGTATGTACAAACTGGGCTGATATTGCCTTCATCACATGGGGTGTCACCCCTGGAAAATCCAAATGTGGAAGATGCACACAGTGCGTCAACATGTGCTATCTCCCAACATGGGGATCAATGTACATGTTTTGGGGCTGCAACCCCTTCATCTCAGCCACTTTCCACAAAACACGTACATTGATCCCCCATGATGGGAGATAGCGCATGTTTACACACTCTGTGCATCTTCCAAATTTGGATTTTCTAAAAATACAAAAATTGTGGTTTAAAATACAAAAAATAAAACCCTAGCTAGTTTGGGCTGTTTCACACTCTCCCCAAAACATCATTGATGTTCTTCATTTTATTTTTAACATCATTGATGTTTTGCTGTATATTTTCCAAATACCGATTGCACCCCATTATCTCCCCAATCAGGATCTGGGTACTTTCACTGGTAAAATGGGATTCTTCTTCCACATCACCTACAAAACAAATCAAAAACACACACCATGTATTATAAATATGCAGACATACATTGATGAGCTTACCGGAAGCTGTGTTCTCCGACACTCACCTGTTGTGGTGACAATTTGTCCAACTTCAACGATCTCTCCTTCCTCCTCCTCCTCCTGCTCCTCTGCTTCTGGTTTTGGAATTTTGCCTTCTTTGGGAGGGGTGTGGTCCCTGGTGTCCTCATACTTGCAGAGTCTTCTCTCCCCTATGATAATGTAAAAAAAGAATAATTAGCACACAGAGGGCAGAATTAGGAATATGAAACATTGCTTGGAAGTGTTGTACAATTGTGTTTTTTGGCCGAGTTCAACGGTGAGAACATTATTGTGGACACTTTGTTAAGCTGGAATACTTACCTGCAGAACGATGTTTCTTACGAACGAATGAAACCATGAACTTGAAAGTGGCCATTTTAAAATGCACAACATGAAATCAAAGCACATGGAGCAGTATGCAAGCAAGAATAATGATATGAACACACAACTACTTACTTTTTTGAAGAACACGCTTGATCCTTCTGTACTGATCGTGCTCCCTCAGTTTCAGGTCTGACCAGCGTTTTCTCAGTTGATCCTTGGATCGGCATACCCCAAAATTCTTATGAAGACTCTTCACAACTTTAGTCATGATCTTGGCCTTTCTGATATTTGGGTTTGGGTAAGGTCCATACTTCCCATCATAGTCGGTCCTGTTCAAAATGTCCACCATCTCCAACATCTCTCCAAAAGACATATTTGAGGCCTTAGATCTTCTCTTCCTGGATCGGGACGTTTCAGGCTCCGGGCTTTCCTCACCCTCCTCCTCGTTAGTGGAACTGTGATTGCGCACCTGCGTTCTCTCCACCATGTGCTCTCCCCACTGCACCGAAAGCGAAGGGGCGGGGAATAGTCTAGAAAGAACGTCAGGGGCGGACGGAGTTGCACGCATGCGCACTGTATATAAAACGCAACACATGTGTGTCGTCCGTACGATCTGGGAACAGAGTGAGGAGCTGACGCGACGATCGTGCAAACGAAGGTAACATTTTAAACTTGGTACATCACTAGACTAGACTGCTTCTATCTAGGCCTATGTTGGGACAAGATTAGGAGGATTTTTCATGGCATTATTAGTATTTTAGGGTTTGTCTTGTGTTGTGTCTTGCAGAGAAGATGGATCCATTCCAAAACCCCAATATTATGGGTCTATTCTTAGAACTGTACTGGGAGATGCCCTGCCTGTGGCAGATCAAAACCAGTTCTATTACAACAGAAGAAAGAGGAACGCAACGCTGGAGAAACTTCTTTCTTTGGTGCGGATCATGGTCCCCATGGCAGACATGGCCTATGTGACTAGGAAAATTGGTGTAATGAAGAGAACATATCTCAGAGAGAGAAAGAAGCACCTGGATTCCCTGAGATCAGGAGATCCAGATGCCGTTTATTACCCCAGGATGGTTTACTTCCAGAGGCTGCATTTTCTGGTAGACCAGGGGGTACCCAGGCCACCACTCTCCAGTCTTCCTTCAAGGCTTCCTTCACCCCCAGCTGAGGCTTCCAACGTCCAAACTGGGCCTTCCAGGCAGCAACATGTGGTGGGGCCCAGCTTGAGACAGGTATTGCATTGTTGAACATATTTCTTGTGTTACACTTAATGATGTTAACTAGATGTTATTATTGATCAGTAAGTTGTGATTTAACAAAGTGGTTTACATATCAATAGACAGTAGTGACCAAAAATGATTGGGTCGAGAATGAAAAATGCTGGGCTCAGAATGATAGTCTGTTCTATTTGGTAACATTCAATTTGTAAAAGTCATGAGCTAAAAATGGTGTGATTGATGAGCAAAAAACTAAAACTATGTCCCATTTTCATACACAGGAAGACCTCAGTCGGGGGGAGGCTGTGGCAAGTGGCAGCCAGGAGGTCGACCAACACCCTCCTTCTCCTCCTCCTGCCACAACTACAGGAGCCCAGCCACAGCCTGGAAGGATGCCTGGCGGGAAGTGCCTAAGGAAGACGAGAGAGTGATGGCCTGGGTTCAGTCTGGTCTGCCAGAAGATTCAGCCTCTTGAAGAACCACATCCTGGGGACATAGATGGCATCTGATTTTCCTGATCTCTAGGACTTCTGGACCAGACTTCTCTCCCTGAGATATGTACTCCTCAGGCCACCAATTTTTCTTATTCTAATTTGTTCATGTCTGCCCTGGGGGCCAAAGGCTGCACCAAAGTAACAAGTTTCTCCAGCGCTGCCTTCCTCTTTTTATTTTATTGAGACCTAAATAAAGGTTTTTTTTGTTTGAAGAAATACTTGCGTATGTGTTTTACTTTCAAAAGGACAGTTTATTTGTGAGCAGGCAGGTACATTTCAAAAATACAAAGTGAAATGAATAACAAGGGGTACCAACACTAAACAACCTCCTGTAGATTAAAAAAGAAAATATAAAAAATATAATAATGTTGTTGTGGTAAGTTTACACACAAACACACACCCCAAAAAATGGAAAGATGAGCAAACTGTCAAAAAAGGAGATGTTTATGGAAAAAAAAATGCAGCCAAAAAAGAAAAAACAAAATATAAAATTGTGTAGATGTGACAAATTCAAAAATTGTATTGCCGAAATGAGTAAAAAAAGAGTCAGGAAATACGTTCGGGAGAAGTGTGTGTGACTATGAGCATCTAAAGATATCTAAAGATATCTTCTTGCAGCATTGTAAAGAACAAGAGAATGCGCTTCATTAAAGAATTTTTAACATTGCAGCGTGACGAATGTGCTATATCGATTACGAGCAGTAGTTTTACCTGAGCGAGCGCTTCCGTGTCAGAATTTGATTGTGAGCATGCGTGGCACCTTGTCCGTCGGAGTAGGCTACCCATGATCGGAGTATGTCCGATCGAAGCATTTTGTCGGAAAATATTTCCGGCAATTTGGAAAAGTTGATCCAACGGATATTCCGACGGAAACAATCCGATGCAGACCACACACAGTCAGAATATCCGACAAAACGCTCCGATCGGACACATTCCGACGGAATCTCCGACCGTGTGTACAAGGGCTTAGAAATCCTGAAGGCAGTGATTGGATTTCAGGGTGCCGTACGCGGCTAGGCTCTCAAAAAGTCCCACATATGTGGTATCCCCGTACTCAGGAGAAGCAGCAGAATATATGTTGGGGTGCAATTCCACATATAACTATGGCATGTCTGAGCAATATATCATTTAGTGACAACTTTTTGTAAACCTATTTTTTTTTGTGTCATTATTCAATCACTTGGGACAAAAAAAAATATTCAATGGGCTCAACATGCCCCTCAGCAATTTCCTTGGGGTGTCTACTTTCCAAAATGGGGTCATTTGGGGGGGGGGTTGTTTGTACTGCCCTGCCATTTTAGCACCTCAAGAAATGAGATAGGCAGTCATAAATTAAAAGCTGTGTAAATTCCAGAAAATGTACTCTAGTTTGTAGACGCTATAACTTTTGCGCAAACCAATAAATATACGCTTATTGACATTTGTTTTACTAAAGACATGTGGCTGAATACATTTTGGCCTAAATGTATGACTAAAATTTAGTTTATTTGATTTTTCTTATAACAAAAAGTAGAAAATATATTTTTTTTCAAAATTTTCAGTCTTTTTCCTTTTATATCGTAAAAAATAAAATTTGCAGTGGCAATCAAATACCATCAAAAGAAAGCTATATTTGTGGGAAGAAAAGGATGCAAATTTCATTTGGGTACAACATAACATGACCGCGCAATTACCAGTTAAAGCAGTGCAGTGCGAAATTGTAAAAAGACCTCTGGTCCTTAGGCTAAAAATTGGTCCGGGGCTTAAGTGGTTAAAGTGCACATTTAAGTTTAGTGTTTTCTTTGTGTCAGGTTTTTTTATATGAACATGTGTAGTGTCTTATTGTTTGTTTTATAATTTTTAAAACCACAGTGATGATTAAATACCAACAAAAGAAAACTCTATATATACCCTGTTTCCCTGAAATAAGACGGTGTCTTATATTCATTTTTGCTCCCAAAGATGCACTAGGTCTTATTTTCAGGGGATGTCTTATTTTTCCATGAAGAAGAATACGATACACATTTATTGTTGAACAAAAAAAGGAAATGTATTACTTTTATACGGTACGGTAGTAGTTGTCATCACAAACCAACATAACCAGACAAACTGTGAATCCTACAGTATCAAGAATTTCTTGTTACTACCTTTACCAGACTTCCCCTCACCCCTTTATCAGACATCCCCCCCATTACCCCTGTGAGCCTGTGCCGGCCAGATTCCCCACAAGTTGCCCGACTCCTGCCCCGCGTGACTCGCTCACTGTCTAATTGTGAGTCAGCCAGACTCTGTCAGGACAGAGCGAGCGGCAGAAGGTGGCAGCTTATCCTGGCGGCAGCGCGGGCTCTCTGATTTAAAGAGACCTCGCACTGCCTGAACAGCTCCGGCTGCGCTGCGGCCAATCAGTGTGCTGCGCGGCGGCACCCGCCGCTATGGTCCAAAGGAGTCAGGCGCTTTACGGTAGCTTCGGGGGCCTTATATTCTGGGGTGGCCTTATTATCAGGGAGGCAAAACTGGAAGTAGGTCTTATTTTAGGGGGATGTCTTACTTTCCGGGAAAAACTATATATATCTTTTTAGCAGAGACCCCAGAGAATAAAATAGTGATCATTGAAATTGTTGTACACACGGCATTTGCTTATATATAAAATGTTTGAGGGTTCTAAGTAATTTTCTAGCAAAAAATACTTATTTAAACTTGTAAGCAAAAAGTGCCAGAAAAGACCTGGTTGGTGGTTACTTTATAAAAAAAATATTAGATAGATAGATATGGATATAATAAAAAATGTTTTTGCCTTTAGTTCTACTTTAAAGTGAAGATCCAGCTTGATTTATTTGTTTTTTTTTTTTCAAATAAAACCAACCCCCGCTTTTCGCATCCGATGCTTTTCATAATGGAATCTAGCTATTATAAATGATCTTTTATACTCACTTTGCAGTCCCCAGCGAGCGCGCTCCAATCTTTAGTGTGGACATCTGAAGATCGCTCGTTCCTCCCTCCTACCCAGCATGCACCTCTCGATCTTACGCATGCACATATAGTACAAAACGTTGCTATAAGCAGCAGATGCCTATTGACTCCTGGGATTGATGACACTCATATCCAAGGAGCCAATAGGCGGGCCGGACATGAGGTACCTGACCACGGTGAGATACACTGGAATGGAGTATTAAGCATACATAGAAGGTATTTACTTTGCTGCAAAAATAGGTGTCACAAACTGATCACAAACACGGGGGGAGTGAGAACAATGCCCGGAACCCCGCTTTAAGTACCGTAGTTAAAGTGTATCTCTGGTCAAAATCTCCAATCATATATTGATTTCCAAATTGTATGTGAATTATTTCTAGCCTACTCCTATTTATCTGAATCATGAAGTTTGTAAACTCACTTTGTGAAGATCCCACACGTTTATTTCCTTGAATTCTGTGACACGTAGTCACCATGCCCTGTGAGTAGGCACGGCTGTGTCACACATATCACAGAGCCTGCGCTTCTGACCTACAGACGTGCTGAGAGGAGGAGTTTCAGGAGGCAGAGTCAGTACAGGAGTCACTGCTTGCAGCCTGCAAAGTACCATGGGACATGTAGTCCTTTGAAATGGAGGAGAAGCTGCAAAGGAACCAGGAATTTGTGGAAAGAGACGGCCAGCAGACAGGCAGCACTCACAACATGAAAGGAAATTTTTCGATTATATTGGAATATTCAAAAAACTATTGATGGTATTTTTATTAAAATGCTGATGTTATAAAATTAAAGTGTATGCCATGACCAGAGATCACCTTAAGACCCCTTTCACACCAGGGCATTTTGTAGGCGCTATAGCGTTAGAAATAGCGCCTGCAATCCGCCCTAAAAAAGCTGCACCATTGTATGTCGTGTGAAAGCGCCGAGGGCTTTCACACTACAGCGGTGCGCTGGCAGGACGTCAGGGAAAAGTCCTGCCAGCAGCTTCTTTGGAGCGGTGAAGGAGCGGTGTGTTTACCGCTCCTCCACCGCTGCTCCCCATTGAAATCAATGGGGCAGCGCTGTAATACCGTCGGCAAAACGCAGATATTGCGGCGTATTGCCAGCGGTTTTAACCTTTTCTCGGCCGCTAGCGGGGGGTAAAAGCGCCCAGCTAGCACCCGAAATGCGCCGCAAATCTGGCGGTAAAACGCTGCTAAAAATAGCTGCGTTTTACCGCCCACGCTATGGGCGGTGTGGTGTGAAGGGGTCTAAATAATGCTATTTAAAATTGTTAACGCCTGTAAACTGCAGTGCGCTCAGCAATCCCTGGTGGGTGCTTGGGACACATTAAAGCGGAACTTCTGTCATTTTTTCATCTTTCCATCTATTAAATCTCCTGCCCTTGTTGTTGTTTTAACTTTGGATAGTAAAACATTTTTATTTCTAAAAGTAAATACCTCATACAGCCCACTTGTTTATTGTCTGGTAAAAAGCCTACGCCTTATGCCATCATGCACAGCTCTCTCTATCACTCTCATGAGAGTTTTTTTTAGGAAGGGAGGGGGGAAGAGTCATAAGAGGGCCAATGAGAGCTGCAAGGCTGGAGGTGTGCCTTTGTGTGTCTGTGTAAATCCATGAAGTGATCAGGCAGCAGCTTCAGCTGCCCACAGTTAAAATGGTTGCAGCCAGACTCAGTGGAGAGAGATTTCTGCAGCATATTTGCAAAGTACAGAATCACAGTAGAGTAATACCTTGGATTACGAGCATAATTTGTTCCAGAAGAATCCTTATAATCCAAAACACTCGTATATCAAAACGAGTTTCCCCATAGGAAACAATTGTAACTCAGACTATCCGTTCCACAGCCACTACTTGTCTATGCAGTACTGCATGTGGCCAGAGGTGTGGGGTCACTCGGTAACACTCAGACACTCGGAGAGATTCGGAGACGATTGGAGCCAGTTGGGAACGGAGTGTCTCCGAGTGTCACCGGTTCCCCTGCACCTCTGGCCAAATGCGGTGCTGCCCACCCCAGCGGCTTGAATCCTGCTTGTGCTGCAAGACAACACTCGCAAAGCGAGTCAGGATTTTTAAAGAAAAATAGCTCCTGTTTCGAAACGCTCGTAAACCACGTTACTCGCAATCAGAGGTTCCACAGTATATATAAAATAATATGTAAAGTGGTTGGAGGGAAGCTTCAGAATGGCAAAGATGTTTTTATTACAAATTATATGAGAGGACTGCAGTTCTTTAACCACTTAAGGACCGCCGCATGTAATAATACGTCAGCACAATGGCACGGACAGGCACAAGTACGTGCTCGCCTTCCACGGGTGGGGGGTCCGATCGGACCCCCTCCCACTGGCTGCGGCGGTCCGTTTCGCTTCAGGAGCGATCTGGGATGAGGGGATGGCCGTTGGCTTCTGGCCATCCCCTCTCGATCGCTCCTGGCGAATGAGAAGCTTCCCCTGCCTGTGTTTAGGAAGTGATGTCACTCTCCTCGGGGGGGTCTTTTTGACCGGGCTGCGAGGAGAACACATAGTAAGTGCACCAATCACTACACTGACATGTAGGTACACATAGGCACACAAATCACCCCCCCCCCGATCGCCCCCCCTCCCAGTCACAGTGTCACTGATTGCAGTGATCATTTATTTACTGATCACTGCATTTAGTGTCAGTTGTGACAGAAAAAGTGTCAGGGCAGCTAGTGTTAGGTCCAGGGTAGCCCCCTATCACCCCCCCAATAAAGGGTTAACCCCCTGATTGCCCCTAGAGTTAACCCTTTCACCCCCTTTTGCCAGTGTCACTAAGCGATCGTTTTTCTGATCGCTGCATTAACCAGCGCTCACCGCATAAGTGTGACTGGTGACGCTGGATAGCCAGTTAGTTATTTAGGTTCCCCGTCAGGTTTTTATATACCGTCCGGGACCCCCATATACTACCTAATAAAGGTTTTAACACCCTGATTGCCCCTAGTTAACCCTTTCACCCCCTTTTGCCACTGTCACTAAGCGATCATTTTTCTGATCGCTGCATTAATGTCACTGGTGCCGCTAGGTAGCTAGTTATTTTTTAGGTTCACCGCCAGGTTTTTATAGCATTAGGTACCCCCATATACTACCCAATAAAGGTTTTAACCCCCTGATTGCCCCTAGAGTTAACCCTTTCACCAGCGATCACCGTATAAGTGTCACTGGTGATGCTGGATAGCCAGTTAGTTTTTTCGTTATTTAGGTTCCCCGTCAGGTTTTTATATAGCGTCCGGGACCCCCATATACTACCTAACAAAGGTTTTAACCCCCTGATTGCCCCCAGGTAACCCTTTCACCCCCTTTTGCCAGTGTCACTAAGCGATCGTTTTTCTGATCGCTGCATTAGTGTCACTGGTGACGCTGGTTAGCCAGTTAGTTATTTAGGTTCCCTGTCAGGTTTTTATATAGCGTCAGGGACCCCCATATACTACCTAATAAAGATTTTAACCCCCTGATTGCCCCTAGTTAACCCTTTCACCAGTGATCACCGTATAAGTGTTACGGGTGACTCTGGTTAGTTTGCTTTTTATAGCATCAGGGCACCCACCATTTATTACCCAATAAAGGTTTAACCCCCTGATCACCCGGCGGGTGATATCAACTAGGTTTTAGGGTCAGATAGGGTCTGCGTCACCCCAGGCAGCGCTAGGTTAGTGCCAGTACCGCTAACACCCACGCGCAAAGCATACACCTCCCGTAGTGGTATAGTATCTGAACAGATCAATATCTGATCTGATCAGATCTATACTAGCGTCCCCAGCAGTTTAGGGTTCCAAAAAAACGCATTGTTAGCGGGATCAGCCCAGATACCTGCTAGCACCTGTGTTTTGCCCCTCCGCCCAGCCCACCCAAGTGCAGTATCGATCGATCACTGTCACTTACAAAACACTAAACACATAACTGCAGCGATCGCAGAGTCAGGCCTGATCCCTGCGATCGCTAACAGTTTTTTTGGTAGCGTTTTATATTTAAATCCTGAAGACGGTGCTTGGTTTTCAGGGTCCCGTACATGGCTAGGCTCCCAAAAAGTCCCCCACATGTGGTATCCCCATACTCAGGAGAAGCAGCAGAATGCATTTTGGGGTGTAATTTCACTTATGCCCATAGCATGTGTGAGCAATATATCATTTAGTGACAACTTTGTGCAAAAAAAAAAGTTTGTAATATTCCCGTAACTTGTGGCAAAATATAAAATATTTAATGGGCTCAACATGCCTCTCAATAAATAGCTTGGGGTGTCTACTTTCCAAAATGGGGTCATTTGGGGGGGGGGGTTGTGCTATTTTGGCATTTTATGGCCTTCGAAACTGTGATAGGTAGTGAGGAGTGAAATCAAAAACTTGCACCCTTAGAAATCCTGAAGGCAGTGATTGGTTTTCGGGGTGCCGTATGCAGCTAGACTCCCAAAAAGTCCCACATATGTGGTATCCCCATACTCAGGAGAAGCAGCAGAATTTATTTTGGGGTGCAATTCCACATATAACTATGGCATGTCTGAGCAATATATCATTTAGTGACAACTTTTTGTAAACTTTTTTTTTTGTGTCATTATTCAATCACTTGGGAAAAAAAAAATATTCAATGGGCTCAACATGCCCCTCAGCAATTTTCTTGGGGTGTCTACTTTCCAAAATGGGGTCATTTGGGGGGGGGGGTTGTACTGCCCTGCCATTTTAGCACCTCAAGAAATGAGATAGGCAGTCATAAATGAAAAGCTGTGTAAATTCCAGAAAATTTACTCTATAGACGTTGTAGACGCTATAACTTTTGCGCAAACCAATAAATATACGCTTATTGACATTTTTTTTACTAAAGACATGTGGCTGAATACATTTTGGCCTAAATGTATGACTAAAATTTAGTTTATTCCATTTTTCTTATAACAAAAAGTAGAAAATATCTTTTTTTTTTTTAATTTTCAGTCTTTTTCCTTTTATATCGTAAAAAATAAAAATCGCAGAGGCAATCAAATACCATCAAAACAAAGCTCTATTTGTGGGAAGAAAATGACGCAAATTTTGTTTGGGTACAACATTGCATGACCGCGCAATTACCAGTTAAAGCAGTGCAGTGCGAAATTGTAAAAAGACCTCTGGTCCTTAGGCTGACAATTGGTCCGGGGCTTAAGTGGTTAAAATTGTTACCACCTGTTTGTATACTGCAGTGCACTCAGGAATCCCTGGTGGCTTCTTGGGACAGATTAAGGATGCTGAATTGTCTATGAAATTAAAATATTATTATTATTATTATATAGGGTTTATATAGCGCCGACAGTTTACGCAGCGATTTACAATGTTAGGGCAAGAAATTACAATTACAATATAATTCAATACAGGGGAGAATCAGAGAGCCCTGCTCGTTAGAGCTTACAATCTAGGAGGAAGGGTCAGGTTATACAAAAGGTTAATGGCTGTGGGGGATGAGCTCATGGAGCAAATAGTGCAGTTGTTAGGTGGGGCAGGATAGGCTTCTCTGAAGAGGAAAGTTTTCAGGGATCACCTAAAAGTGTATACATTTTGAGACAATCTGACAGATCGAATTTGAGGATGGGCGAGGCTCGGGAGAAGTCCTGGAGGCGGATATGGGAGGTGGTGATGAGGGAGCTAGAGAGCAGGAGGTCTTGGGAGGAATGAAGAGGGCGATTAGGTTGGTATTTTGAGACTAGGCTAGTGATGTTGCTGGGGGCAGAGTTGAGGAGGATGGCTTTGCAACTTATTGTTAGTATTTTGAATTTAATTTGTTAAATTGAGTGAGTGGCAGCCAATGGAGGGGTTGGCAGAGAGGGGTAGCAGACACTGAGCGGTTTGTAAGGTGGATGAGTCTGGCAGCTGCCTTCATGATGGACTGAAGGGGGGATAGTCTATTTAAAGGTAAGCCAATGAGGAGGGAGTTGCCGTAGTCGAGGCGAGAGATAACCAGGGAGTGAATCAGGGCTTTGTGGTTTCATTGGTTAGAAAGGGACATAGTTAGGAGATGTTGCGGAGGTTGAGGCGACAAGCTTTGGAAAGTGATTGGATGTGGGGCCGAAAGGAGAGTTCAGAGTCCAGGATAACACCTAGCACGCTGACATGTAGGGATGTGTGGAAGGTTGTGCCATTGCTCTTAACAGATAAGTCAGGGGAAGAGGCACGTAGGGGAGGAAATATTATGAGCTCGGTTTTGGACAAGTTGAGTTTGAGGAAGTGGTGTGACATACAGACTGATATGTCTGTTAGTAAGTTAGTGATGCGTGAGGAGACTGATGGAGTGAGTTGAGGGGTGGAGAGAAAGATTTGGGTGTCGTCAGCGTAGAAATGATATTGAAAGCCGTGAGAGGCTTGACCCAGGGAAGAGGTGTAGATTGAAAATAAAAGAGGTCCAAGAACAGAACCTTGGAGGACCCCGACGGAGAAGGGAAGAGGAGTGGAGGAAGTAGAATTGTAAGTGACACTGAAGGTGCGTTGGGATGAATGAATGAATGAAATACTTGTATAGCGCACAATGCGAACTGAATCGCCTCTAGGGATAGGTAGGATGAGAGCCACTGAAGAGCACAGTCACGGAGACCAAGGGAGTAAAGTTTTTTGAGGAGGAGAGGGGTGGTCAACCGTGTCAAAGCCAGCTGAAAGGTCCAGAAGTAGGAGTTCAGAATAGTGTCCGTTGGTTTTTGCAGTTAGTAGGTCATTTGTGAGTTTTAAAAGAGTAGTTTCTGTGGAGTTTTGAGGGCGAAAGGTTATTCTTAATGAGGTGATCACTCAGTTGGTTGTAAACCAGGCGTTCAAGGAGTTAAGAGGAAAAGGGGTGCAAGGAGATAGGGCCTAGGTTGTTAAGATTGGTAGGATCCAAGGACGGCTTTTTAAGTATGGGGGTGACCAGTGCATGTTTTAGAGCATGGGGGAAGATGCCAGAGGTGAGGGAGAGATTGAAGATGGGGGTTAGAGAGTGTAGGAAAGAGTCAGAGGGCGACTGTAGTATTTGAGAGGGAATAGGGTCCAGGGGGCAGGTGGTTAGCATAGGAGCATATTTGAATACGGGGAGTGTCAATTGTACCTGTTGATATGGGGTCTTAACTGGGGGATATACCTGTAGAGTGGAGATTTCATCATGATATTTCCATTCCCTCCTACGCACAGCTCGTCTTTTATTTTTTTCTGTATTTCTCTTGTGCTTGTGTGTGCTTTGTATGTTAATGCTGCACATGTTGATGCCTTTAAGTCACTGGCTCTGATATAAACGCATGCTATATGTTTGTAAGGAGAACGAAGGGTGAAGACACTGCTGAGTAATTTAAGGAATGCTTTCATCTCATGAGATTTTTTGGAAGTGTTTGGAGGGACACCATAGGCTATTAAAAGTCCACAAAGGAAAAACAAGTAAATAAAAAAGAGATGTGTGTTGTGTCTGGGGGAAGCCTTCCTTTCGGACAAATTGGAAGCAATAAAATGCAGATTTAAACGAAAAGAAGTCTCTAAAAAAGATAGGATGCCATTTTAGATTTAGCGAGGCCAGGAAGGCTGGAATTGTGATCCGGGTTGTTGGAATAAATGGGATCTGATTACCATGTTCTGCAGACAGGAACAATATTTTCATTCTTGGATTTGCTGCTTAGACTGAGCAGAGGTTACAGCTAACTTTCCCTTAGCGTGCCGTAGAGATAAAACACAAAGGGCAAAGAGGCTGGTTTTCATTAAAGATTTCCAACCGGCAGATTTATTTCCTTTTATTTAGCCTGTTTACAAAAAAAAAAAAAAAAAACTGCCAGCTCAGGGAACATGTGTGAACTGGTGTTTTTAGGGACTGCAATTTAATGTGTTATAGTTACATTGGAAGGTTTGCTTCCATGGAGCATAACCGGCTGTTTGCATCGTGCAATTGTCACAATTAGGGATTTTTTTAATAACACTCTGAATGCCATGGGTGTTGGCACTGAGCGAGGGATCAGCAGAGTTGGGGGTGCTGCTGAGTCGGGCATCAGCAGAGCTGTGGGTACTACTGAGCGAGGTATATGCTGAATGAGGGCACTAATGACCTGGGGATCTTTTGAACAAGGGTACTAATGAGCTGGGGATCTGCTGGGGAGGGGTATTACTGGGCTGGGCGTACTGTGAGCCGGGGGTACTACTGAGCCCCTTTAAAACAAATAGAACACTTCCGGTTCCGGCGCCGCATGGAGTAGCTGTCTCTTGTCACAGCTCCCGCACACCGGCCTCCAAAATCAGCGTTTACAGCGGCGATTTCGCCCGAAAACCGACAGGCAGCCTTCCCAGCCACACCGGCTCCGCGATGGACCGGTTTGTTGAAAAATCCGGGCCGCGATCGTATGCGGCCGCCACTGCGCGGCAGGCCTCGCCGCAAATCGAGGCCCCAGCTTCGGCCTACTCAGCTCCGGCCTACGCGGCCCCACCAGGGGAGACAGCGCAACGTATGGAGGTAGGCGATCACACAGCAGGCCAGACAGCATCAAGGGACACACCATCCCCACAGTCTCCTGCTCATCCATGTCTGGCTGGCCACACTACACCTCTTCCCATGCAGCACCCCATGCAACCTCCCCCATTACAGAACTGTAATACTGAACTACTGGCACAGGCTGTGGCTGCTCTCCTCTCCCCTATGATAGCTGCCTCAGTGGAAAAAGCCATCAGTACAGGCATGCAAAAATTTCAAGCACAACTAGGGGAATACACTTCTAGGTTAAATGAGGCTGAAAATCGCATCTCCAACCTGGAGGAAGAACTCTATCAGATGCAGTCCCTGGAACAAGCCCAGGATAGAACCAATGAATATATCCTGGAAAAGCTTGATGACCTCGAAAATAGGTCCAGGAGAAGCAACCTGCATTTTGTTGGCATTCCTGAATCGCTGCCCCAATCTACCTTGTCGGACCTCTGTTCGCGACGCATCCCTGAAGCTCTGGGCCTCGGGGGGCCCTTCACAGTGGAACGAGCACACCGTGTGGGAGCTTACAACGCCGAACGCAAATCCCCACGCCCGATCATAGCTAAATATCTCAATTACTCTGATAAGACTTCCATTTTGCAGCAGTATCGACAATCCAGATCTCTTCAGCTTGACGGGACCAAAATCTTGATCTTTGCCGACTACTCGGTGGATGTCTCCAAGAAACGAAAAGCTTTCCAACATATCTGCACGGAACTCCACCAACGACAAATGAAATTCACCCTGGCGTTCCCGGCAATTTTGCGGATCAAAGCACCTAATGGCGAACAACTCTCGTTTCATGACCCCGATGAGGCGACACGCTTCCTAAAATCGTTACGCTCGGGCCCACATCTCAGCCCCACACCCAAGGCAGCTCCAGTAAACCGAGCCCTGGACCAAAGAAGCCAACGGAAGGACTCTCCCAAACGCTTCAGGGCTGCGGGCCCGGCTCAGCTTTCCCAAACCTCACGGTGAAGGGCTCCGATACCCTACAGGTCTCTCTCGCCTCTCTCCCAGCCTTCAGGCTCCACGCCAACCCTTCTCATGCCTGGATGAAGTGACCCGTTTTGAACCGTTCCCCTCCTGGGCCGTTCACACTTCTCAGGTAGTATTGGGGTAAAGTAAGGGCTCATTGAGCCACCCCGCTCGATTGTTTATTGCTCTACACGAGCTATACTGTTCCTAGGCTTGGATGAATATTTTTCATGTTCTCTTGGTTCAATTGTTTTATTTTTATGTTCCTTTTCTCTTTTGTATAACTGCTCTCATTTATTACTGCTTGAATTGTTGACCTCGAATTTATAACTCCTTTTCCCCTGGGGTTTCATGTGTGCAGATCACCATGCGCATCCATGATCCGTCCTGGATTGATGGCTCACCCCTCATTCCCCTTCTGTAGGGCAGTAATACCTGCATGTATCATGGGGCTTGGTTATGGGAGTTGATCTACACAGTGACCCCCATGCGGAAAAAAGTGAAGTTGATGATTGTTTATGTTCCCTCCCTCTGTGCTCAAACCTGGTATCTACACCCTTCTCCCCCTTCATACTCCACCCCCTCTTCCTCCTCGGTATGCCTACTCCTAAGCAGTACCCACTCGCTGTTGTCGCTCAGCAGGGCATATCAGCCCTCCACAACCTATCGTCCTCTTTTTTGCAGCTATACAGGCTGACCAGACTAAAGACTCTACTACGAGCTTGTTATGTCCCCTTTGACGCTCCATTATGCTACAGATAGTATCATGGAATGTGAAAGGGCTCCGTTCCCCCTCAAAAAGATTGAAGGTACTGAGGCACCTTAAAAGGCTTAAAACAGATATAGCGTTGCTTCAGGAAACCCATCTCTCCTCAGCCGACTTTGTCCGGATGAAGAAGCTATGGGTGGGTGATGTAGCTGGCTCTGAAGCCGTTGGCCGTAAGGCGGGAGTACTTATCCTCATCAACAAGACTCTCCCCTGTAAGATCTTATCTACAGATGCAGATCAACAGGGCAGGCTCCTCTCTCTTCGGGTCCGCATAGGGTCCAAAGAGCTTATTATATCTAATGTTTACGCCCCGAACAATCCTACAAAAGAATTTTTTAGCACGTTAACTAACTGGCTCCTGCGTTCTCCTCACCTTCCACAAATTGTAGGGGGCGATTTCAACTCTGTTTTTCACCCGGTTGACGATAGGTCCTTGTATCCGCGCTCAGCCGCACCCCCAGCCTCCAATAACCCCACGAGCCTGGCATCGACGATAAGTTCCCTCCACCTCCATGACATCTGGCGACTGCACCACCCGACTGACCGTGAGTTTTCCTTTTACTCTCACCCGCATAATGTCTTTACTAGAATCGACTACATCTTCTGCACTGACGACCTGATACCCCTGCTTCCAGGAGCGGACATACATGACATAGCTATATCAGACCACACACCCATTTCGGCGACCCTAGAAACCCCAGACGTGCACCCCAAAATATGGCGCTTTCCATCCTACCTTTTAGCACAATTCAGACTTTAAAGCATACATGGAGAAGGAGTGGGCAATTTATACACATACGAATGCGATACACACTGATAGCCCCAACTTGTTTTGGGATGCTGGCAAAGCATTTCTCCGAGGACGCATTATTTCTTATGCATCCTCGTTCAAAAAACACGCCCTTCACAACTACAAAACTTCCAGCTCCAGACTGCATCAGGCCCAACAAGCACTCTACGCTAATGACTCTCCCGAAAATCGGACGGCTTGGCACTCAGCCAAACAGTCTTTTAATGCATGGGCTGAAACCCTGGAAATCACCAAAAAAACATACCTCGACGCTACTCTTCATAAATTTGGCAACAAAGCTGGCAAACTTCTTGCCAGACTTTGCAAAGGCCCTTACCGCCCGACGGTCATTCCATCCATTCGCGACTCGGACGGTCGTGTTACAACCTCCCAGAAAGGCATAAGCGCGGCAATGCTGCGCTACTACTCTACCCTCTACTCTGCAGACCCTATTGACCAACGCACAGCGCGAGACTTCCTCGATAAAGTTGACTTAACCTGCATATCCTCCGACCAACTCAATGAGCTAAATGCCCCCATCTCCCCTTCTGAAATTTCTTCCACAATTCGGTCCCTAGCCTCCTCCAAAGCCCCCGGCCCCGATGGCCTGACAGGCGAATTTTATAAATCTCTTGATCCCCTGCTAACTCCGACTCTTGCCATAGTCTACCAGAACATATGGTCTGGCGGTGCTTATTTACCCTCTGGCAACCAAGCGATTATTAAACTGCTAGAAAAAAAAGGGAAAGACCCGCAAGAACCTGGGTCGTATAGACCCATTTCGCTCCTAAATCTTGATGTCAAGATCCTTTCTAAAATAGTAGCCAACCGCCTGGCCAATATCATCCCCTTCCTGATACATTCCGCCCAATCAGGTTTTGTTAAGGGTAGAACAGCGACCATCAATATCAGGAAGGGCGAGATGGGCTTCTCTGGCCCATTTCTTCACTTAATCAGCTCTATGTATACATCCCCAACAGCTAGGCTTGTTGCCGCAGGCCTCTTATCAGACGAATTTCGCTTGTATAAAGGTACCAGACAGGGCTGCCCTCTATCCCCTCTCCTTTTTAACATTGCTATTGAGCCACTTTCTAGGTACTTATCGACTGTAGCCCCCTTACATGGGATCAAAATAAGGTCACATGAACTAAGAACGTCTCTCTTTGCTGACGATGTTCTTATTTTCTCTGCCGACCCGTCCGCTGACATGCCCACGATCAAAGATGTTTTTGACCAATTCCGACAATGCTCGGGCTTGCGCATAAATTATTCTAAAAGCGAAATACTCCCGAAATACTCCCCTTAGGCTCCCACCCACATCCACTATGGGCACAACACTCCATTTTTACAATAGCGAAAACGCATATTACATACCTGGGCATTAAGATAGGGAGACTACCCTCTTCTCTATACCACCTGAATTACCCTCCCCTTTTTGCCAAAATTAAACATGAATGTGAAAACTGGATGGATCTGCCTCTAACGCTTCTGGGAAGGTGCCATCTATTCAAAATGGTCAGTTTCGCACGCTTATTATATCCTCTTCAGACGATACCACTACTTCTCCGGCACAAGGACGTCAAACTCCTAAACGCCGCAATCTCCAATTTCATATGGCGAGGCAAGAGAACACGCATAGCATTTACCAAACTCCACCTTCCCAGAACCGAAGGGGGTATCAGTCTCCCTAACCTTAGAACGTACAACCTAGCCTGTCTGTTAAGGGTAGGCATCGACTGGATAACCCAGAAATCCCGTTGCTCAAATTACCAACTGGAGTCCGAAATGACACGTCCCTATTCCCTGTCTGCCCTTCTCCACTGTCAGTGGAAAACTCTCGACCCATCTTTTCAACACAATCTTCTCCTGAGAGATACAGCTATCGCCTGGAGAGAAGTCAGAAAAGGTCTCAAGCTATCTCCATTCATGTCAAGACACCTCCCGATTCAGGGTCATCCAAACTTTACCCCAGGTCTGGACCACCATCCTTACGCATCATGGCGACAGAAAGGCCTTATTAACTTCTCATCCATGTGTGACTTGGACTCTGGTCGTGCATTATCTTTCCAGACCTTAGCCCAAAAATACTCCTTGCCGGATTCCGCTGCTTTTCACTACGGCCAGTGCCTCAGCTTTCTCCAGAAATCTTGCAGGGCAGAGCACCTGAGGTTCAAATCTTCTCTCATTGACACACTTCTACGCAAAGACTCCTACAAAATCTCTGAAATCTACAAACCTCTACTTCTTAAAACAACGCCTTCTCTACATTCATCCTCGGTATCTAACTGGGCGAAAGACTTTTCGGACGATGACATAGTCGAAAAGATTCTGCATGGCCTTAACTCAGTATACCACCTAATCCCGAACGAATCTTGGAGGGAAACCCAACTAAAAATTTTGCACAGAGCGCATATACCGTTCCTCCCATCGGGGACACCTCATACTTCTCGGGCTTCACAGTGCCCTCTTTGCCAACAATCAAGACCTTGCCCACCGCTACTGGTGCTGTTTGGCCATCTCTTCGTTCTGGGATCGAATATTGGCCTTTATCTTTGAAGTTACACTTCTGAAACTTCCCAAGGATCCGCTACTCCTCATCTTCAGGTACTGGGATCCCAAGTTACTCCCATGGTCAGCTGCTTCCTCACCCCCAGGCAAGGAATGGGCCCTGATTTGCCTGTTGCTTGCCAGGAGAGCCATTCTAGCAAACTGGACTGCCACTGCCACTCCTTCAGTTTCTCAAGTCAACAGAGACCTCAGGCATCTTCTTCTCCGGGACAAACTTAACACAAACCTACACCAACCTAAAGCCACACAACGTTTCCATGGTAGATGGGACCTATACATCGCCTCCAAACTCACTCTTCAGGAACGGACCCTCCTCAAAGACCATTCTTTCACTCGCAAGGACCCCCTGCTACCAGCGAATTTTACTGTATTGTGAAACTTTAATACACAGTCTACAACACAGTGTATCTTCTATTCTTCAACACCACACCCCCATCACCGGTTGGGCTCCCACCCCCCCAGGTGCGGACTGCTATACCAGACTCGGCAAGTTCCCCCCCCCCTCTTCCCCTCTAGTAGTCTGTTATTTCTTTATGTATATTCCATGTAGGACCTTGGCTCCCCTGAAGGATACCATGGTGCCATACCATACTATCCGCAGATCCATCCAGTTGAGGTCATCCCCTTCTCCTTCTTGTGAGGGAGAATGGTTTGGCTTCCATTTCCTGCAAGGAGTAATATGTTTATGCTTTCAACGCATTTAAATGTCGATGTGACTGCTTTCCCGTGATTCATACAGCTTTTTCAAAAATGCCTTTATTCATCTTACGGTATTTTCTTTGTCATGCACCTTCTTTTCAATAAAATTTCTTTGAAAAAAAACAAAAAAAAACAAATAGAAAATCAACACACGCACAGGGCATTTGCCAAGCTTCAAAAAAGCAAATTTATTTAGGGATTTTTTTTTATAACACTCTCAATGCAAATCAAAGTGCCTTATTTAGCTGTTAGCTTTGCTGCGTTATGGAGGTATTGCAGGTATGAGATATCCCAGGATGCACTGGAAAACCAACAAGTGCCCCTTTCCGGTTCATGTGTATGACTTCTGGGAGTGTCTGGTGCAGACGGTGTGCAGTGCTGAGCAGCAGGAAGATGTTCCGGGTCCGGACCAGAGTAGAGAAACTAGTTGATGGCACACATGGTGCACAACATGTGAATGCTATGGCGGAATGTGAATGGGGACCAAAGAGAGAGGACTGAGAGGCAGAGGGTCAGCAGAGTTGTGGACTAGCAGAAACTAGCAGATGTTACACGTGGTATGCAGAATGGGAGCAATATAGTGGAAGGTGAGCACGGACCATAGAGGGTAGAGGATCAGCAGAGCTGGGGGTTACTACTGAGCGGGGAAACAGCAGAGGTGAGGGTTACTATTGAGCAGAGGATCAGCAGAGCCAGGGGTTACTACTGAGCAGGGAATCAGCAGAGCTGGGGGTTACTATTGAGCAGAGGATCAGCAGAGCTGGGGGTTATTAATGAACAGGGAATCAGTAGAACTGGGGTTACTACTGAGCGGGGAATCAGCAGAGCTGGAGGTTATTAACGAGCAGGGAATCAGCAGAACTGGGGGTTTCTTCTTTTGAGCAGGGGATCAGAAGAACTGGGGGTTACTACTGAGCGGGGATCAGCAGAGCTGAAGGTTACTACTAAGCAGAGGAGGACTCAGGTCATTTGGCAAACTTCTTTAAAGCTTCAAAAAAGCATCACAGAAGTCTGAAAAAACATTAAAAAGTGCATGTACACGGAGCCCTCCGGTGCAGCACTATCACGGCTCCCCGGCACCGGCATCTTCACCCGGTCTTCCTTCTGGGTTTGCAGGCTCTAGCTGTATGAATGGCTGAGGACACGATGTTGTCACTCCCATGTATGCGCACAGGTCATAGGGTTGCCACCTCATCCCTTTAAACAAGAACACATAAATTACAGATGTTCTGAGGCTAATTCAATTTCAGATAAGCCACCTTAATCAGCCCCAGAACCTGTGTAATTCATGTGTGTTTGGGTTTAATCACTTACGGACCGCTGCCGTCATTATAAGTCAGTACTTTGAAGAGGAAAATCCTTGTTATGGCAGCAGATAGCTACCATAACCCCGGTATCCTCTTCTTCAGCGGGCGGACCGCTTCAAGATAAAACTGGTTTCAGCTGCGGATTTGCCACAAGATCACTTTTTCTTGCCCGCAGGACAGGGCCACTCTCCTCCCGCCGTGCCCCGGTTCCCTCCGCTGCTTACTGTAGCCGTCGGTAGCGGCGGAGGCGATTGCGTCCTCTTCCGTGTGTGATATGGAGCTGAGTGAGGGAAAGATGGCCCCCATCTGACTCCATACCAATGCGGGGCGGAAGCGAAGTCAAAACATCACTTCTGCCATAGCTCTTAAGGCAACATATTTTTTTTTCAAACTACTTTTTCATATTTTTTTTATTGCATTTTTGTGCAAATATGAGATCTGAGAGCTTTTTGACCCCAGAGCTCATATTTAAGAGGTCCGGTCATGCTTTTTTTTTCTATTACAAGGGATATTTACATTCCTTGTAATAGGAAGAAAAGTGAAAACATTTTTTTTTTTAAAGTACATTGTAAAAAATTAAAAATTAAAATAATGGTAAAAAATATAAAAAAAAAAATTTTACAACGCGCCCCGTCCTGCCGAGCTTACATGCAGAAGCGAACGCGTACACATGAAAACGGTGTTCAAACCACACATGTGAGGTATCACCGCAATCGTTAGAGCAAGAGCAATAATTCTAGCACTAGACCTCCTCTGTAGCTAAAAACATGCAACCTGTAGAATTTTTTAAACGTCGCCTATGGAGATTTTTAAGTGTAAAAGTTTGTCGCCATTCCACGAGCGGGCGCAACTTTGAAGTGTGACATGTTGGGTATCAATTTACTCAGCGTAACATTATCTTTCACAATTTAAAAATAAATGTGGCTAACTTTACTGTTGTCCTATTTTTTTAATTGAAAAAATGTATTTTGTTCCCCAAAGAAAGTGTGCTTGTAAGAACGTTGCGCAAATACGGTGTGACAGAAAGTATTGCAATGACCGCTATTTTATTCCTTAGAACAACCTTTCTCAACCTTTTCAACACACAGGAACCCTTGAAATAGTTCTCCGGTCTCGGGGAACCCCTGCTAAAAATTAGAAATCTACAACTCATGATACATTAGTGTGATGGTCAGTGGGAAGAATGGTCCTTACACTTGTGGTCATTGGGAAGAATAATGCCCCGTACACACGAGCGGACTTTTCGACATCCAAACTCCGACGGACTGAGTCCGGCGGACTATCCGATCGTGTGTGGGCTGCAACGGACTTTAGCGAAGCTAAAGTCTGACGGACTTTAGAAATGAAGCATGCTTTAAATTTTCCCGACGGAACTCCGCCGGACCCGGTCCCCTTTGAAAAATCCGCTCGTGTGTGTGCTACTCCGACGGACTAAAACCGACGCTAGGGCAGCTATTGGCTACTGTCTAGGAACTTCCTACGTCGAATCCAGTCGTACGTCATCACGTTCGACTCCGTCGGAGTTTGGTGTGATGGTGTGTGGTCAAGTCCGTTCGGTCGAAAAGTCCGCCAGAACTCCGTCGGAACTCCGGCGGAACTCCGGCGGAACTCCTTTGGAGGTCTGTCAGACTTAATCCCTCTCGTGTGTACGGGGCATTACCTCCTTACAGATAGCTAAAAGATCAATGGTGTGGGTGGGAACTTATCTGAGAGGCAGAAATGCTGAAGGAACCCCTAACAACCTCTGGAGGAACCCTGGTTGAGAATCACAGGGTGTTAGAAATTTTTATATATATCTATATCTCTCTCTGTATATATATATATATATATATATATATATATATATATATATATATAGATATAGATATATATATAGATATAGATAGATAGAGATAGAGATAGAGATATAGATATATATATATATATATAGATATATATATATATATATATATATATATATATATATATATATATATATATATATATATATATATATATATATAGAGATATAAAAATGTATATATATATACAGAGAGAGAGAATATTTGGGGGCTCTAAGTAATTTTCTAGCGGAAAAAATATATTTTAAAGCGGGGTTCCACCGCCGTTTTTTTTTTGTGTTTTTTTTTGTAAAATGGCAAGGAGTACGTTTTATAATTGTTTTACTTACTTTTTATGTTTTCTAAGGTTCCTTCTGCCATTTTTCCGTATAGTGTAGACTTTATAAAAACGTCTCCTGATGTTTTCCATCTTGCCTATGGGCATGTGAAGCCCACAGGCATGGTCTTCCGGGACACTGTGCTGCTGATGTCCCAGCATGCACCGCCCCTTCAATCGCCGGTCTCGCGCATGCGCAGATCAAAAAACTTGAGCGCTGACAACAAGAACTCGAGCCTGGGCGCCGCACAGACTCCTGGGAAATTGAAAAAACTATCCCAGGAGCCAGTGCGGCCAACAGGAAGCGCAGACCTGCCGTTGAAGCCCCGCCCATATCCGCAGTCGCACCGCCCCTTTCCGGAATCTCCAGGACCAGGAAATTTAAAAAAAGAAAAAGACACAAGATGACAGCAGCAAGGTAAGGGGGATATCCAGCAATTAGACAACAAGACAATCCTATAGGCATAGGAGTAGTAATTCGGGTGGAGCTCCGCTTTAACTTGTAAACAACAAGTTTGAAAAATAGGCTCAGGGCTGAAGTTATCCGAATTGGTTAAAGGGATGAGGTGGCAACCCTAGCACGGGAGCCCTCGGCTCTGGCATAAATCTCTGAAGGTCCAGCACGCTATGCCGTCCCTTCGAAGCGCATGCGCCGATGATGTCACTGAATGCATGTTTTGTGAATATTTCCTAAACAGTGCAAGTTTAGGAGATATTCACTGTACTTACAGGTAAACCTTGTTATAAGCTCACCTGTAGGTACAAGTTCAGAAGGGGCGTTTAATTCCACTTTTATGTATGCTAAAATCAAAGAAAGTGTAAGGGATCTACTTTTTTTTTAAAATATGCGTAGCTATTTATCCGTACTTTCAGTAAGTGGTTTTGGCTATTTTCTCTTCTGAATGAATATTCTTTTATTACGGTCACTAAGTGGCAATGAGGAGCATAGGAAGTGCGTATGTCTTTGTAACAAGAGATACATTGTAACAATTCTAAAGAACACTAGCAGGAATCAGCAAAAAAATGTAATCATTAATCCCTCCACCTAGTGGCCATAATGCTGTATTATTTTCTGAAATACTTTGATCAGAAAAAAAATATTGCATTATGGCCACTAGATGGAGCTGAGGATAATAGGAAAACACATATTAACCACTTAAGCCCCAGACCAATTTGCAGCCAAAGGACCAGGCCCATTTTTGCGATTTGGCACTGTGTCGTTTTAACTGACAATTGCACGGTCGTGCGACTTGGCTCCCAAACAAAATTGGCATCTTTTTTCCCCATAAATAGAGCTTTCTTTTGGTGGTATTTGATCACCTCTGCGGTATTTATTTTTTGCGCTATAAATAGAAATAGACTGACAATTGTGAAAAAAATTCAATATTTTTTACTTTTTGCTATAATAAATATCCCCCAAAAATATATAAAAAAACATTTTTTTTGCTCTGTTTAGGCCGATACATATTTTTCTACATATTTTTGTTAAAAAAAACCCGCAATTAGCGATTATTGATTGGTTTGCGCAAAAGTTATAGCGTTTACTAAATAGGGGATCGTTTTATAGCATTTTTATAAATTATTTTTTTTTTTACTAGTAATAGCGGCAATCAGCGATTTTTTATTTTTTTTTATCATGACTGCGACATTATGACAGACACATTGGACATTTTTGACACATTTTTGGTACCATTGTCATTTATACAGCAATCAGTGCTATTTAAATGCACTGATTCCTGTGTAAATGACACTGGCAGTGAAGGAGTTGACCACTAGGGGGCGGGGAGGTGTTATGTATGACGTTCTGTGTTTTTTTTATTGTAGGGGCATGGCCTTGCATGTGACATCACTGATCGTCTTTCCCTATAACAGGGAACAGACGATCAGTGACAGGCTCAGTAAAAAGCACGGGGAGAGGTTTGTTTACACAGACCTCTCCTCATTCTTCAGCTCTGTGACCCGATCGCGGGACACCAGCGGCAATTGGGTCCGCTGGTCCCGCAGCCACGGTCACGGAGCTCAGGACCGGGTCGGGAGCGCGCCGCCAGCGGCGCGCTCCCGACCCATGGCTGGCCACTTAAAGAGCAACATACCGGTACATGCCTGTGCCCAGCCGTGCCATTCTGCCGACGTATATGTGCAGGAGGCGGTCCTTAAGTGGTTAAAGCGCACCTTCAGTAATTTTTTCAACTTTCCATTTTTAAATCTTCCGCCCTTGTTGTTGTTTTAACTTTGGATAGTAAAACATTTTTTTTTTCCCGTAAATACATTTGCCAGTAAATCTCTTATACAGCCCATTTCTTGTTTCTTGTCTGGTCATTAGCCTAGGCTTATGACATCATGCACAGCTCTCTCTCTCTCTCTCACTCTCATGTGAGTTTGCCAGGAAGGGAGGAGGGGGGGTGAGTCATAAGAGGGCCAATGAGAAGCTTCAGAATGGCAAAAATGTTTTTATTACAAATTATGTGAGTGGACTGCAGTTTCTCTTTAAAGAAAATGTGGTCAGAATTTGTCACGGCTGCTTGTCACATTCTTCCAATTGATTTTTTTTTTTTAAACATATAAACCCCTGTATGAACATGTAGGAACACCTGACCGTGTCAAGAGAGGGAGATGTGATCATGTGTCAGTATAGCAGAATAATAAAGGGGTCATCTATAACAATGGTACAAAACCTCAGTATGTCAGAACACACACCTCCCAACTTTTAGAGATTGGAATGAGGGACACCTATCAGCAAATGTATACAGGCATAGGACACACCCCTTGCCACGCCCCCTTAAAGGAGAATTGTACAAAAAATAGGTTCAACCCAAAAGTGCTTTTTTTACCACTACTTTTCCTTTACATTGGCTTTTTGAATTTACAAATGCAGCAATTTAGAAATCAGATGAAATATTTAGCACTGGGAAACCCCTTTCCATAGGTAAAAAGTGCATTTTTTATACATCTATATAGATCAGACCAAAATGAGGGACACATGAGGAGGAATGAGGGACAGAGGGACATTGCTCCAAATCAGGGACAGTCCCTCCAAATCAGGGACAGTCCCTCCAAATCAGGGACAGTCCCTCCAAATCAGGGACAGTTGGGAGCTATGCAGAACACATCATGTTCCACTATGCCAGAGGTTGTTTTTGTGTGCTTAGCATGTCTATGAGAGTTTTCCATTTAGCTGGTATGTGCTTAGCATGTTGTTGGCCTCTAGTCCCATCTGGTCAGCATGGAAAAAAGAGAAGTCCCCCGTGGGGGTTTTTAAGCAGTAATGAGGATGCAAAACATTCATAAAAATTTACTTTGTTTTATTGGTCAAAAAACTAGTCATACCATATAAAATACATGCAGGAATTAAAATGTGAGCTCTGGTGTACAGCAGACAATAGATCCTACTATGGTAAAGATACAAGTTACAGAATACAAATATAATGCATACATTCATTCTAAAAGAGTAAAAAAGTATTCAAATCAATATCCATTTTGTAATTTCAATAACCATCTGGCATGCTTGATACCCCAATGCATTTCAGCCTTGGACGATTTATGGCCTTCTTCAGGGGAGATTTTTTTCTCTTATCTACGCATTTCTGCAGGCATATCAAGATGACAGTTATTTAACATTGAGCTATATCACTGTTATATAATCATGTACTCTAACCAATAGTATTCACCCTTTACCAGAGGAGTCCTTTCCACATAAACCAGAGTCTTTTATTCTAAAAGCCCCAAACAAGCTTCCTCCCCGAAGATGATTCCAGGAATCGCTGTATTTACGTCCACACCACACATACCCACCTGGGTGGGGGGACCAGCCAGAGAGCCCACCGGCCTACAAGTGGTGACAGTGTTAGAGAGTCCACTCACAGCAGCAAGAGTGTCCACTATTGGGGGAGCAAGGCACCTGTCCAGTTTAGTAGTCTGCTCATGTCAGGGATCAAACTGACATTTCAAACTTCTTTCATTTACAAATGATGGGGGCCACTGTACAGAAAAATATTTGTACAAGATAAAAGCAAGAAAATTGAAGCTCTCTGATACAACCACATAATGTATGTCATATTAGATCCCTGTTAATACTAAGTCAAAGAGGTCAACGTTTCGCCATATGCTTCCTCAGGACCTTATTTCCTGGACTGTAAATAGGGATCCTGTATGAAAAGAAAGGATGGAAATATCATATTCTAATTGGATGAAAGATGCAGCATAACATTTAAATAATATAGACCTCTCTCTCTCTCTCTATATATATATATATATATATATATATAATGTACCAGTGGCAGCCGGTGCTCAACATTTTTTGGAGGACGCAAACAAACGGAAAAATTCTGAAAAAAACCCCATCAATTGCAGCCTCACTGTGCCCATTAATTGCAGTAACTGTGCTCATCAAACGCAGCCACTGTGCCATATCAAATCCTGCCACTGTGCCCATCAAATGCAGCCACTGTGCCCATCAAATGCAGCCACTGTGCCCATCAAATGCAGCCACTGTGCCCATCAAATGCAGCCACTGTGCCCCATCTAATGCAGCCACTGTGCCCCATCTAATGCAGCCACTGTGCCCATCAAACGCAGCCACTGTGCCATATCAAATCCTGCCACTGTGCCCCATCAAATGCAGCCACTGTGCCCCATCAAATGCAGACACTGTGCCCCATCAAATGCAGACACTGTGCCCCATCAAATGCAGACACTGTGCCCCATCAAATGCAGCCACTGTGCCCATCTAATGCAGCCATTGTGCTCCTCATATACATCCACTATGCCCATCAAATACAGCCGCTGTGCCCATCATATGCAGCCACTATGCCCATCATATGCAGCCACTGTGCCCGTCATATGCAGCCTCACTCTGCCCAATCAAATGCAGCCTCACTCTGCCCAATCAAATGCAGCCTCACTGTGCCCAATCAAATGCAGCCTCACTATGCCCTAGCAAACGCAGCCACATCAAATGCTGCCAGTGTGCCCCCCGCCCGCCATCTGTAGTTATCTTCTCTCTGTGGCAGTGGGACAGCTCTTCAATGTCTTCTCCTGTCCTCTCTTCCCATCCTCTGCTATGATTCGTCCGATCACAGTGCCCATCAGGTGACGGATGGGTAAAACAGATCTGAGCACCCGATTGGCGTAGAGGTGGCTTAGTGCTAGGAAAGCGAATATTCATTCACTTTTCTAACACGGCTGAGTGACCTGTGAGCACCCAGCACCTTTTTTGCTCGCAGGTCACCTTTTTTGATGCTTATTAGAACCTATGGCTCTAACCAGGTGCTTCAAAACCAACCCCTGCCACTGTAATTCAGGCTCCCCGCTCCCGAAAAGGGGCCGGGCGCCTGAATAGGGGGTGGCAGCGGTGGCCATAGATAGATTCATGCAATGCATGAATCTATCTATTGGTGATAGAGGGGTGGCTGGAGAGAGGGGGCGGCGCCCGTGCGCCCTTATGGACGCATCACCACTAGAATGTACTAAGAGGGCCACTCACAAATCAAAGAGAGCCCTCATATATGTGGCGTGCCAGGTGTTATCCGGAAGCCGTTCGATCAGCAGTATCCTCCCTAGGTTAATCAGCCAATAGACAGATAGAGTAGACCAAATAGCCCCATTCTAAAAAGGACAAGAGGAAATTATGCCTTCAAAATAATACACAAAGTGCTAACTTCCAGCCATAATCGTAACGGTGTCATACTTACTGGGCAAAAAACCCAGAATACACCGGAGAACGAATTGACCACCAGTTCACCATATCTTCTAGTCTGGCTAGTTTCTCAGGATCGCTCCTAGAGAGTCTGAGATACATGGCATGGTCGATATTACAGCACCCTTATCCTTATGCCTCGTACACACGATCAAACAATCCGGTGGAAAAGTCAGGCGGACAATCCCATTGTGTGTGGGCTCCGGCTGACTTTTTTTACCCAACAGTCCGGCGGACTAAGAAAGTATTTTTGCACTCCAATCTGTTCGCCGGAATTGCATTTCGGCGGACAATCCAGACAGTCCCTCGCACTTTTGAAATGAATGGACTTTTCCCGCCCGGAGAAAAGTCTGCTCATTTTGAGCGCGTCTCCAGGTAGCCGGGGCCAGCGAAGGAGGCGTCGCTGGCACCGTCACTTGGTATGGACTTAAAGGGGAACCCCTACGCCGGAAAATCGGCGTGGGGGTCCCTCCCAGTTCCATATCAGACCCTTATCTGAGCACGCTACCCGGCCAGCCAGGAAAGGGGGTGGGGACGAGCGAGCGCCCCCCACCTCCTGGGCCATGCCAGGCTGCGCGGCCCCCCCACCCCAAAGCACCTTGTCCCCATGTTGATGAGGACAAGGGCGTCTTCCCGACAACCCTGGCCGTTGGTTGTCGGGGTCTGCGGGCAGGGGGCTTATCGGAATCCAGGAACCCCCTTTAATAAGGGGGCCCCCGGATACCGGCCCCCCAACCTATGTGAATGAGTATGGGGTACAATGTACCCCTACCCATTCACCTGTGAAAAAAAGTAAAAAAATACACAACACACAAGGGTTAAAATAGTTTATTGCACAGCTCCAGAGGTCTTCTTCCGTCTTCGGGGGTCTTCTCGCCGGACTCCTCCGATATCTTCTGCTCTTTTGCTAGCTCTTTCACTAGCGGAGGAGCCCGGCTTTCTTCTTCGCCGCCGCCCTCTTCTTCCAACTTCGGGGGTCTTGTCCTCCTCTTCGGTTCTTCTGTCGCTGCTGTCTTCTGGCCTTCTGTTCTTTCCGCTAAGCTCCCCGCCCGCAGACCCCGACAACCAACGGCCAGGGTTGTCGGGAAGAAGCCCTTGTCCTCATCAACATGGGGACAAGGTGCTTTGGGGTGGAGGGGCCGCATGCTTTGGGGTGGAGGGCATGCGGCCTGGTACGGCTCAGGAGGGGGGGGGGGCGCTTGCTCGTCCCCACCCCCTTTCCTGGCCGGCCGGGTAGCGTGCTCGGATAAGGGTCTGATATGGAACTGGGGGGGACCCCCACGCCGATTTTTCGGTGTAGGGATTCCCCTTTAAGTCCATACCAGGTGACGGGGCCAGCGACGCCTCCTCGTTAATTTCAAAAATACGGCGGATAGTCCAGCGGACTTAGTACGCCATATTAGTCCACTGAAAAAGTGCCATGTGTGGGCAAGTGGCTTGTTCGGAAAGTCCAGCGGATAGTCTGCTACGTGTGTACGTGGAATAATAGTCACATTAGATAAAATAAAACAGGACCCTAAATACCTTGATGGTATTAACGCGGAGGTCCACCCTAAATCGGAACCCTCCCCCCCTCTGGCGCCACAATTGGCACCTTTCAGGGGGGAGGGGGGTACAGATACCTGTACAGTACAGGTATTCTGCACCCACTTCCGGGATAGCTCTCTGCGGAAAGGGGTGTAGATTACGCCCCTTTCCGCAAGTGCCCGCCCCTTTCCGCAAGTGCCCCGCTGCCTGCTGGGAAACACACAGATCTCAGAGGCCGCGGGGACCGTCCTTATTGCGCAGTGCGATTTGCGCATGCGCAGTAGGGAACCGGGAAATGAAGCCGAAAGGCTCCATTTCCTGATTCCCATACCCAAGATGGTGGCGGCAGCACCTTACAGACGATCTACAGATCGGCTTCGGGTGCCGACATCGCTAGCGCGCTGGACAGGTAAGTGTCACTATTTTAAAAGTCAGCAGCTGCAGTATTTGTAGCTGCTGGCTTTTAAAAAAAAAAAAAAAAAAAAAACGCGGAGTCCCGGCGGACTCCCGCTTTAAGGTGAAAGTCAGCGATGGTATTGACCTCTGGAACTTTAAGAATCCTCAGAAAGATAATCTAAAAAATGGAATCCAGGGATGGAGATCATAATGTATTTTCCAATAAATCATATTAATCAACCAGCATATAATTACAGATTGGGAAACGGTTCTAATTAGGAACCGCAGCGAACTGAAAACCTACTAACAGGTCAGTGTTGAGACATCCACATAGGTTACCATGCATTGTATGGCCACAAATCCTCTCCGCATCCAATACCAACTGCTTCAGCCAGACAGTCCATAGAATCTACATATAGATGCAGATAGGCTTAAATCAAAGATCTCATCAGCACTGGTGAAAATCACCATTATCAAGGACAAATCGCAAAACCTCAGCGAGCAGAGCTTCCCCTGAACAACACCACAGCGTCCATTGCTACAAACATCGACACCCAGCGATTAATAAGGGGGAGATTGTAGCGCCAAAACCGGCCAATTAATATGATTAGAGTCAGTGGTGAAAAGGATGGAAGGGGGCCAAAAAAGGAGAGACAACACCCTGTGAAGTGTCCAGAAAACCCATGCAGAGCCAATGAACAGCGCCGCAATGTGCCGCACATGCACCGTAAAGGTAGTCAGAGCCTGCATGTAAAGTATGTGCAGTGGCATAAAAGCAGGTAGTAGGAGAACGGAACTAAGGCCGCGTACACACGGGCGGACTGTTCGCCCAACTTTGTCCGCTGAACAGTGTTTCAGCGGACAGTCCGCTCGTGTGTGGGCTTCAGCGGACAGTTTCAGCGGACAGTCTGACGAACAAAGTTTTTCGGAATTCCTGTAAGACAGTCCGCTGAAACTTGGTTTCAGCGGACAGTCCGCTCGTGTGTAGGCTTGTTCGACAAACTAAGTCTCGCGCATGCTCAGAAAGGATTTACACGGTGAAGGTTGCATTGCAGTGTATAGGACGTCGAATTTCTCGTCCCGTCGTACGTGGCGTTCACGTCATCGCGCACGCTTTCAGCGGACTGTTCGTTCATCGTGTGTGGTCAAGTCCGCTCATGCAAATTTTGAGCGGACTGTTTGTCGGATTGTCTGACAAACTAAGTTGGGCGAACAGTCCGCCCGTGTGTACGCGGCCATAGAGTGACAAACATAGTACTGATCCTTCTCAGACAGACATTAAACAAAGAGGCTATTCCCCTACGGTAATTACCAATCCCAGTGTCCCTGATCACCACCACACCAGTCCCAGTGTCCCTGATCACCACCACACCAGTCCCAGTGTCCCAGATCACCGCCACACCAGTCCCAGTGTCCCTGATCACCACCACACCAGTCCCAGTGTCCCAGATCACCACCACACCAGTCCCAGTGTCCCTGATCACCACCACACCAGTCCCAGTGTCCCAGATCACCGCCACACCAGTCCCAGTGTCCCAGATCACCGCCACACCAGTCCCAGTGTCCCAGATCACCGCCACACCAGTCCCAGTGTCCCTGATCACTTCCACACCAGTCCCAGTGTCCCTAATCACTTCCACACCAGTCCCAGTGTCCCTGATCACTTCCACACCAGTCCCAGTGTCCCTTATCACTTCCACGCCAGTCCCAGTGTCCCTGATCACTTCCACACCAGTCCCAGTGTCCCTGATCACTTCCACACCAGTCCCAGTGTCCCTGATCCCCTCCACCCCAGTCCCAGATCACCTCCACACCAGTCCCAGTGTCCCTGATCACTTCCACACCAGTCCCAGTGTCCCTGATCACCATCACACCAGTCCCAGTGTCCCTGATCCCTTCCACACCAGTCCCAGTGTCCCTGATCACTTCCACACCAGTCCCAGTGTCCCTGATCACTTCCACACCAGTCCCAGTGTCCCTAATCACTTCCACACCAGTCACAGTGTCCCTGATCACTTCCACACCAGTCCCAGTGTCCCTGATCACTTCCACACCAGTCCCAGTGTCCCTGATCACTTCCACACCAGTCCCAGTGTCCCTGATCACCTCCACACCAGTCCCAGTGTCCCTAATCACTTCCACACCAGTCACAGTGTCCCTGATCACTTCCACACCAGTCCCAGTGTCCCTGATCACTTCCACACCAGTCCCAGTGTCCCTGATCACTTCCACACCAGTCCCAGTGTCCCTGATCACCTCCACACCAGTCCCAGTGTCCCTTATCACTTCCACACCAGTCCCAGTGTCCCTTATAACTTCCACACCAGTCCCAGTGTCCCTTATCACTTCCACACCAGTCCCAGTGTCCCTTATCACTTCCACACCAGTCCCAGTGTCCCTTATCACTTCCACACCAGTCCCAGTGTCCCTTATCACTTCCACACCAGTCCCAGTGTCCCTGATCACCTCCACACCAGTCCCAGTGTCCCTTATCACTTCCACACCAGTCCCAGTGTCCCTTATCACTTCCACACCAGTCCCAGTGTCCCTGATCACTTCCACACCAGTCCCAGTGTCTCTTATCACTTCCACACCAGTCCCAGTGTCCCTTATCACTTCCACACCAGTCCCAGTGTCCCTTATAACTTCCACACCAGTCCCAGTGTCCCTGATCACCTCCACACCAGTCCCAGTGTCCCTGATCACTTCCACACCAGTCCCAGTGTCCCTGATCACTTCCACACCAGTCCCAGTGTCCCTCATCACTTCCACACCAGTCCCAGTGTCCCTGATCCCCTCCACCCCAGTCCCAGATCACCTCCACACCAGTCCCAGTGTTCCTTATCACTTCCACACCAGTCCCAGTGTCCCTGATCACTTCCACACCAGTCCCAGTGTCCCTTATCACTTCCACACCAGTCCCAGTGTCCCTGATCACTTCCACACCAGTCCCAGTGTCTCTTATCACTTCCACACCAGTCCCAGTGTCCCTTATCACTTCCACACCAGTCCCAGTGTCCCTTATAACTTCCACACCAGTCCCAGTGTCCCTGATCACCTCCACACCAGTCCCAGTGTCCCTGATCACTTCCACACCAGTCCCAGTGTCCCTGATCACTTCCACACCAGTCCCAGTGTCCCTCATCACTTCCACACCAGTCCCAGTGTCCCTGATCCCCTCCACCCCAGTCCCAGATCACCTCCACACCAGTCCCAGTGTTCCTTATCACTTCCACACCAGTCCCAGTGTCCCTGATCACTTCCACACCAGTCCCAGTGTCCCTGATCACTTCCACACCAGTCCCAGTGTCCCTGATCACCTCCACACCAGTCCCAGTGTCCCTAATCACTTCCACACCAGTCACAGTGTCCCTGATCACTTCCACACCAGTCCCAGTGTCCCTGATCACTTCCACGCCAGTCCCAGTGTCCCTGATCACCTCCACACCAGTCCCAGTGTCCCTAATCACTTCCACACCATTCCCAGTGTCCCTTATCACTTCCACACCAGTCCCAGTGTCCCTGATCACTTCCACACCAGTCCCAGTGTCCCTTATCACTTCCACACCAGTCCCAGTGTCCCTGATCACTTCCACACCAGTCCCAGTGTCCCTGATCACTTCAACACCAGTCCCAGTGTCCCTGATCCCCTCCACCCCAGTCCCAGATCACCTCCACACCAGTCCCAGTGTCCCTGATCACTTCCACACCAGTCCCAGTGTCCCTGATCCCTTCCACACCAGTCCCAGTGTCCCTGATCACTTCCACACCAGTCCCAGTGTCCCTAATCACTTCCACACCAGTCACAGTGTCCCTGATCACTTCCACACCAGTCCCAGTGTCCCTGATCACTTCCACACCAGTCCCAGTGTCCCTGATCACCTCCACACCAGTCCCAGTGTCCCTAATCACTTCCACACCAGTCACAGTGTCCCTGATCACTTCCACACCAGTCCCAGTGTCCCTGATCACCTCCACACCAGCCCCAGTGTCCCTTATCACTTCCACACCAGTCCCAGTGTCCCTTATCACTTCCACACCAGTCCCAGTGTCCCTTATCACTTCCACACCAGTCCCAGTGTCCCTGATCACCTCCACACCAGTCCCAGTGTCCCTTATCACTTCCACACCAGTCCCAGTGTCCCTTATCACTTCCACACCAGTCCCAGTGTCCCTGATCACTTCCACACCAGTCCCAGTGTCTCTTATCACTTCCACACCAGTCCCAGTGTCCCTTATCACTTCCACACCAGTCCCAGTGTCCCTTATAACTTCCACACCAGTCCCAGTGTCCCTGATCACCTCCACACCAGTCCCAGTGTCCCTGATCACTTCCACACCAGTCCCAGTGTCCCTGATCACTTCCACACCAGTCCCAGTGTCCCTGATCACTTCCACACCAGTCCCAGTGTCCCTGATCCCCTCCACCCCAGTCCCAGATCACCTCCACACCAGTCCCAGTGTTCCTTATCACTTCCATACCAGTCCCAGTGTCCCTGATCACTTCCACACCAGTCCCAGTGTCCCTGATCACCGCCACACCAGTCCCAGTGTCCCTGATCACCGCCACACCAGTCCCAGTGTCCCTGTTCACCGCCACATCATTCACAGTGTCCCTGATCACCGCCACACCAGTCACAGTGTCCCTAATCACCGCCACACCAGTCACAGTGTCCCTGATCACCGCCACAACAGTCACAGTGTCCCTGATCACCGCCACACCAGTCACAGTGTCCCTGATCACTTCCACACCAGTCACAGTGTCCCTGATCACTTCCACACCAGTCCCAGTGTCCCTGATCACCGGCACACCAGTCCCAGTGTCCCTGATCACTTCCACCCCAGTCCCAGTGTCCCTGATCACTTCCACACCAGTCCCAGTGTCCCTGATCACTTCCACACCAGTCCCAGTGTCCCTTATCACTTCCACACCAGTCCCAGTGTCCCTGATCACTTCCACACCAGTCCCAGTGTCCCTGATCACTTCCACACCAGTCCCAGTGTCCCTGATCCCCTCCACCCCAGTCCCAGATCACCTCCACACCAGTCCCAGTGTCCCTGATCACTTCCACACCAGTCCCAGTGTCCCTGATCACTTCCACACCAGTCCCAGTGTCCCTAATCACTTCCACACCAGTCACAGTGTCCCTGATCACTTCCACACCAGTCCCAGTGTCCCTGATCACTTCCACGCCAGTCCCAGTGTCCCTGATCACCTCCACACCAGTCCCAGTGTCCCTAATCACTTCCACACCATTCCCAGTGTCCCTTATCACTTCCACACCAGTCCCAGTGTCCCTGATCACTTCCACACCAGTCCCAGTGTCCCTTATCACTTCCACACCAGTCCCAGTGTCCCTGATCACTTCCACACCAGTCCCAGTGTCCCTGATCACTTCAACACCAGTCCCAGTGTCCCTGATCCCCTCCACCCCAGTCCCAGATCACCTCCACACCAGTCCCAGTGTCCCTGATCACTTCCACACCAGTCCCAGTGTCCCTGATCACCACCACACCAGTCCCAGTGTCCCTGATCCCTTCCACACCAGTCCCAGTGTCCCTGATCACTTCCACACCAGTCCCAGTGTCCCTAATCACTTCCACACCAGTCACAGTGTCCCTGATCACTTCCACACCAGTCCCAGTGTCCCTGATCACTTCCACACCAGTCCCAGTGTCCCTGATCACCTCCACACCAGTCCCAGTGTCCCTAATCACTTCCACACCAGTCACAGTGTCCCTGATCACTTCCACACCAGTCCCAGTGTCCCTGATCACCTCCACACCAGCCCCAGTGTCCCTTATCACTTCCACACCAGTCCCAGTGTCCCTTATCACTTCCACACCAGTCCCAGTGTCCCTTATCACTTCCACACCAGTCCCAGTGTCCCTGATCACCTCCACACCAGTCCCAGTGTCCCTTATCACTTCCACACCAGTCCCAGTGTCCCTTATCACTTCCACACCAGTCCCAGTGTCCCTGATCACTTCCACACCAGTCCCAGTGTCTCTTATCACTTCCACACCAGTCCCAGTGTCCCTTATCACTTCCACACCAGTCCCAGTGTCCCTTATAACTTCCACACCAGTCCCAGTGTCCCTGATCACCTCCACACCAGTCCCAGTGTCCCTGATCACTTCCACACCAGTCCCAGTGTCCCTGATCACTTCCACACCAGTCCCAGTGTCCCTGATCACTTCCACACCAGTCCCAGTGTCCCTGATCCCCTCCACCCCAGTCCCAGATCACCTCCACACCAGTCCCAGTGTTCCTTATCACTTCCATACCAGTCCCAGTGTCCCTGATCACTTCCACACAAGTCCCAGTGTCCCTGATCACCGCCACACCAGTCCCAGTGTCCCTGATCACCGCCACACCAGTCCCAGTGTCCCTGTTCACCGCCACATCATTCACAGTGTCCCTGATCACCGCCACACCAGTCACAGTGTCCCTAATCACCGCCACACCAGTCACAGTGTCCCTGATCACCGCCACACCAGTCACAGTGTCCCTGATCACCGCCACACCAGTCACAGTGTCCCTGATCACCGCCACACCAGTCACAGTGTCCCTGATCACTTCCACACCAGTCCCAGTGTCCCTGATCACCGCCACACCAGTCCCAGTGTCCCTGATCACCGCCACACCAGTCCCAGTGTCCCTGATCACTTCCACCCCAGTCCCAGTGTCCCTGATCACTTCCACACCAGTCCCAGTGTCCCTGATCACTTCCACACCAGTCCCAGTGTCCCTTATCACTTCCACACCAGTCCCAGTGTCCCTGATCACTTCCACACCAGTCCCAGTGTCCCTGATCACTTCCACACCAGTCCCAGTGTCCCTGATCCCCTCCACCCCAGTCCCAGATCACCTCCACACCAGTCCCAGTGTCCCTGATCACTTCCACACCAGTCCCAGTGTCCCTGATCACCATCACACCAGTCCCAGTGTCCCTGATCCCTTCCACACCAGTCCCAGTGTCCCTGATCACTTCCACACCAGTCCCAGTGTCCCTGATCACTTCCACACCAGTCCCAGTGTCCCTAATCACTTCCACACCAGTCACAGTGTCCCTGATCACTTCCACACCAGTCCCAGTGTCCCTGATCACTTCCACACCAGTCCCAGTGTCCCTGATCACCTCCACACCAGTCCCAGTGTCCCTAATCACTTCCACACCAGTCACAGTGTCCCTGATCACTTCCACACCAGTCTCAGTGTCCCTGATCACTTCCACACCAGTCCCAGTGTCCCTGATCACTTCCACACCAGTCCCAGTGTCCCTGATCACCTCCACACCAGTCCCAGTGTCCCTTATCACTTCCACACCAGTCCCAGTGTCCCTTATCACTTCCACACCAGTCCCAGTGTCCCTTATCACTTCCACACCAGTCCCAGTGTCCCTTATCACTTCCACACCAGTCCCAGTGTCCCTTATCACTTCCACACCAGTCCCAGTGTCCCTTATCACTTCCACACCAGTCCCAGTGTCCCTGATCACCTCCACACCAGTCCCAGTGTCCCTTATCACTTCCACACCAGTCCCAGTGTCCCTTATCACTTCCACACCAGTCCCAGTGTCCCTGATCACTTCCACACCAGTCCCAGTGTCTCTTATCACTTCCACACCAGTCCCAGTGTCCCTTATCACTTCCACACCAGTCCCAGTGTCCCTTATAACTTCCACACCAGTCCCAGTGTCCCTGATCACCTCCACACCAGTCCCAGTGTCCCTGATCACTTCCACACCAGTCCCAGTGTCCCTGATCACTTCCACACCAGTCCCAGTGTCCCTGATCACTTCCACACCAGTCCCAGTGTCCCTGATCCCCTCCACCCCAGTCCCAGATCACCTCCACACCAGTCCCAGTGTTCCTTATCACTTCCACACCAGTCCCAGTGTCCCTGATCACTTCCACACCAGTCCCAGTGTCCCTGATCACTTCCACACCAGTCCCAGTGTCCCTGATCACCTCCACACCAGTCCCAGTGTCCCTAATCACTTCCACACCAGTCACAGTGTCCCTGATCACTTCCACACCAGTCCCAGTGTCCCTGATCACTTCCACGCCAGTCCCAGTGTCCCTGATCACCTCCACACCAGTCCCAGTGTCCCTAATCACTTCCACACCATTCCCAGTGTCCCTTATCACTTCCACACCAGTCCCAGTGTCCCTGAT
This sequence comes from Lithobates pipiens, assembly GCF_037356315.1. Classification (NCBI taxonomy): domain Eukaryota; kingdom Metazoa; phylum Chordata; class Amphibia; order Anura; family Ranidae; genus Lithobates; species Lithobates pipiens. The sequence continues at coordinate 4,840,057 of NW_027507892.1, read as the reverse complement.
CACTTCCACACCAGTCCCAGTGTCCCTTATCACTTCCACACCAGTCCCAGTGTCCCTGATCACTTCCACACCAGTCCCAGTGTCCCTGATCACTTCCACACCAGTCCCAGTGTCCCTGATCCCCTCCACCCCAGTCCCAGATCACCTCCACACCAGTCCCAGTGTCCCTGATCACTTCCACACCAGTCCCAGTGTCCCTGATCACCACCACACCAGTCCCAGTGTCCCTGATCCCTTCCACACCAGTCCCAGTGTCCCTGATCACTTCCACACCAGTCCCAGTGTCCCTAATCACTTCCACACCAGTCACAGTGTCCCTGATCACTTCCACACCAGTCCCAGTGTCCCTGATCACTTCCACACCAGTCCCAGTGTCCCTGATCACCTCCACACCAGTCCCAGTGTCCCTAATCACTTCCACACCAGTCACAGTGTCCCTGATCACTTCCACACCAGTCCCAGTGTCCCTGATCACCTCCACACCAGCCCCAGTGTCCCTTATCACTTCCACACCAGTCCCAGTGTCCCTTATCACTTCCACACCAGTCCCAGTGTCCCTTATCACTTCCACACCAGTCCCAGTGTCCCTGATCACCTCCACACCAGTCCCAGTGTCCCTTATCACTTCCACACCAGTCCCAGTGTCCCTTATCACTTCCACACCAGTCCCAGTGTCCCTGATCACTTCCACACCAGTCCCAGTGTCTCTTATCACTTCCACACCAGTCCCAGTGTCCCTTATCACTTCCACACCAGTCCCAGTGTCCCTTATAACTTCCACACCAGTCCCAGTGTCCCTGATCACCTCCACACCAGTCCCAGTGTCCCTGATCACTTCCACACCAGTCCCAGTGTCCCTGATCACTTCCACACCAGTCCCAGTGTCCCTGATCACTTCCACACCAGTCCCAGTGTCCCTGATCCCCTCCACCCCAGTCCCAGATCACCTCCACACCAGTCCCAGTGTTCCTTATCACTTCCATACCAGTCCCAGTGTCCCTGATCACTTCCACACCAGTCCCAGTGTCCCTGATCACCGCCACACCAGTCCCAGTGTCCCTGATCACCGCCACACCAGTCCCAGTGTCCCTGTTCACCGCCACATCATTCACAGTGTCCCTGATCACCGCCACACCAGTCACAGTGTCCCTAATCACCGCCACACCAGTCACAGTGTCCCTGATCACCGCCACACCAGTCACAGTGTCCCTGATCACCGCCACACCAGTCACAGTGTCCCTGATCACCGCCACACCAGTCACAGTGTCCCTGATCACTTCCACACCAGTCCCAGTGTCCCTGATCACCGCCACACCAGTCCCAGTGTCCCTGATCACCGCCACACCAGTCCCAGTGTCCCTGATCACTTCCACCCCAGTCCCAGTGTCCCTGATCACTTCCACACCAGTCCCAGTGTCCCTGATCACTTCCACACCAGTCCCAGTGTCCCTGATCACCTCCACACCAGTCCCAGTGTCCCTTATCACTTCCACACCAGTCCCAGTGTCCCTTATCACTTCCACACCAGTCCCAGTGTCCCTGATCACTTCCACACCAGTCCTAGTGTCTCTTATCACTTCCACACCAGTCCCAGTGTCCCTTATCACTTCCACACCAGTCCCAGTGTCCCTTATAACTTCCACACCAGTCCCAGTGTCCCTGATCACCTCCACACCAGTCCCAGTGTCCCTGATCACTTCCACACCAGTCCCAGTGTCCCTGATCACTTCCACACCAGTCCCAGTGTCCCTGATCACCGCCACACCAGTCCCAGTGTCCCTGATCACCGCCACACCAGTCCCAGTGTCCCTGTTCACCGCCACATCATTCACAGTGTCCCTGATCACCGCCACACCAGTCACAGTGTCCCTAATCACCGCCACACCAGTCACAGTGTCCCTGATCACCGCCACACCAGTCACCGTGTCCCTGATCACCGCCACACCAGTCACAGTGTCCCTGATCACCGCCACACCAGTCACAGTGTCCCTGATCACCGCCACACCAGTCCCAGTGTCCCTGTTCACCGCCACATCATTCACAGTGTCCCTGATCACCGCCACACCAGTCACAGTGTCCCTAATCACCGCCACACCAGTCACAGTGTCCCTGATCACCGCCACACCAGTCACAGTGTCCCTGATCACCGCCACACCAGTCACAGTGTCCCTGATCACCGCCACACCAGTCACAGTGTCCCTGATCACTTCCACACCAGTCCCAGTGTCCCTGATCACCGCCACACCAGTCCCAGTGTCCCTGATCACCGCCACACCAGTCACAGTGTCCCTGATCACTTCCACCCCAGTCCCAGTGTCCCTGATCACTTCCACACCAGTCCCAGTGTCCCTGATCACCGCCACACCAGTCACAGTGTTTTTGATCACCGGCACACTAGTCCCAGTGTCCCTGATCACCGCCACATCAGTCATAGTGTCACCTTAAAGACATATTCACATGTGCAATGCTCTCTGAAGAGCAATCTGAATGTGGTTCGCTCTTCAAAAAGCATTTGACATGCAGTAAGCAGGTTTTGTATCATCTCCTCATCATCTGTGTTGATCTCTTGTACCCTGAACTAGCCCACTGCAACCACATGCATTGCATGCATTTGCAGACGTTTGCAGAGCACTCCTGTGCACTTGAAAGAATCACGTTTGGCAAGCGCTAAGCCCCCCCCCCTCCACAAATGTGACATATAATTCCTGTCCTGGCCTAATCACAGCGGGAGCAGGTCACTGGCGGCCCTGAAGTGTCGGATTGCGTACTAGGTACGTGACCTGACGCAGAGCGGTCACCCTGTCACTGTATATGTGCGGTGGGCGGTCATAAAGTGGTTAATGTCTTGCTTGCTGCATTTTTGGCACATGTTTGGTGCTGTAAAAAAAAAAAAAAAAACACACCTCTCCCATTGAAATGAAAGGAAAATGCATCAAAAACACACCCTCGGGTTGCATTTATGATGCGCTTTTTGAGTCTACTGTCCTTTTTTTCACAGGTACAGCACCAGAAATGAGGCAATAATGCATATGCTTTTTACCGCATTTTTTGCAACAGAGCAGTGTGAAAGAGCCCTAAAGAAGTTGAGAAAACGCAAACTTACTGGCTGGATCGCCAGCTGAATACAAAGGAAAAAAAGCCTAAAACAGAAAACGAATGCAGTCACCACATCTAAGAATCGGTAGGCTGCAATATTTTTGTTTTGACCGCCCACAGTATATTTATGTCTTCACTTTGATGCTAAATACCGCTATTATTATCGCAGCAGCTAGCTACCATAACCCGCTATCCTCTTGTTCTGTGGGTGATTGTCTACAAAATAAAAGTGGTCTCAGCGGTGCATTCGCCGCAAGATCCCTTTTAGAGGTGGCGGAAGAGGTGCCCCTCCTCCCGCCGCTTCCCAGTTGTTTTCCTGTTTACCGGAGTGATAGTAAATCTCTCTGGTAAACGGGATCTGCTGGAGGGATAGCAAGGCAAGATAGTCCCCACTAGACTCTATGCCCTTGGATGACCAGAGTGACGTCTGACATCACTTCCGCCTCGCGGCCTTAAGGGGCTGATTATTTTTGTTAAAGGCAAAATTAAATTTTTATTTTTTTTGCTTTTAAAGGTAAACGAGAGATCTGATGTCTTAATAAAAAGGGCCTGTCGTGCTTATTTTTAGTAGAAGGAATGTTTACATTCCTTATAATAGGAATAAAAGTGATAAAAAAATGAAAGGGATAGTTTAAAAAAATAAATAAATAAATAAATAAGATATATATATATATATATATATATATATATATATATATATATATGTATTTTTATTTTATTTTTTTAAAGTGGCCCATCCCTCCGTGCTTGCGCGCAGAAGTAAACGCATACGTAAGTCGCATCCGCATATGTAAACAGTGTTCAAAAGAAACATATGAGCTATTGCTACAATCATTAGAGCGAGAGCAATAATTCTAGCACTAGACCTCCTCTGTAACGCTAAAAAAAATTTAAATATGAAAAGCATGGCCTATGGTGATTTTTAAAGCGAAACTTCAGTATTTTTTTCATCTTTCCATCTATTAAATCTTCTGCCCCTTGTTGTTGTTTTAACTTTGAATAGTAAACATTTTTTTCTGCCAGTAAATCCCTTATACAGCCCACTTCCTGTTTCTTGTCTGGTCATTAACCTAGGCTTATGACATCATGCACAGCTCTCTCTCTCACTCTGGTGAGAGTTTTCTAGGAAGAGAGGGGGGATGAGTCATAAGAGGGCCAACGAGAGCTGCAGAGCTGGAGGTGTGCCTCTGTGTAAATCCAGGAAGTGAACAGGCAGCAGCTTCAACTGCCCACAGTTAAAATGGATGCAGCCAGACTCAGTGGAGGGAGATTTCTGCAGCATATTTAGCAAGTGCAGATTCACAGTACAGTAATACCTTGGATTACGAGCATAATTCATTGTAGAAGAATGCTTTTAATCCAAAGCACTCGTATATCAAAGCGAGTTTCCCCATAGGAAATAAGGGAAACTTGGATAATCCATTCCAGTAGCGCTGCTAGTGTATGCAGTACCGCATGTAACCAGAGGCAAGGGGGAGCCGGAGACATTTGGAAGCACTTGGAGAGCACTCGGAGCCTCTTGGATGCACTTGGAGAGGCTTGGAGACACTCAGGAATGGAGTGTTTCCGAGCGTCTCTGAACGGCTCCGAGTGTCACCGGCGCCCCGCACCTCTGGCCAAATGTGGTACTGCACACCCCAGAGGCTTAAATCCTGCTTGTTTTGCGAGACAACGCTCACAAACTGAGTCAGGATTAAAAAAAAATAATAATAGCTCGTATTGCGAAATTTGGTTATTTATGACAATTGAACAAAATAATACATACATAGTGACTTAATGAGTTTTATTAACACAGAGAGGGTGTACAATCACACTCAATATGAATAACATTAAATGTTAATTAAACTCATTAAGCCACTATATATGTATTATTTTGTTCAATTGCCATTTGCCTCACATAAAGTCCCAATTTCCTATTCACATTCCAAGTACCGTATTTTGTCGAATGTGCCCATCTGTGCCCATCTTTGCCCATCAGTGCCGCCTTATCTGTGCCCATCAGTACTGCCTTATTTGTGCCTATAAGTGCCACCTTATCTGTGCCTATCAGTGCCGTCTATCAGTGCCCACCAGTGCCGCCTATCAGTGCCCACCAGCGCCGCCTCATCAGCGCATTTCAATGAAGGAGAAAAATGACCCGTTTGCTAAATTTTATAACAAACTAATAAACATGATTTTTTTTTTTTTGCATCTTTTTTTGTTTGTTTAGCAAAAAATAAAACTCCCAGCTGTAATTAAATACCACCAAAAGAAAGCTCTATTTGTGGGAAAAAAATGATAAAAATTTCATTTGGGTACAGTGTTGTATGGCCGCGCAATTGTCATTCAAAGTGCATCAGCGCTGAAAATTGGTCTGGGCAGGAGGGGGGTTTAAGTGCCCAGTAAGCAAGTGGTTAAAAGACAGCTGCTCAAATATAGTGCGACATAAAATATTGCAACAATTACCATTTTATTCTCTAGGGTCTCTGTAAAATAAAATATATAATGTTTTGGGGGTTTTAAGTAATTTTCTAGCAAAAAAAAAAAAATACTAATTTAAACTTGTAAACAAAAAGTTCCAGAAAAGGCCTGGTCTTAACCTCTTCCCATCCGCGCTGTAGCCAAATGACGGCTACATCGCGACCTACTTTTCCAGAAGGAGGGTGCCCATGGACGTCCTCCCGTGTGCGAGTGGCCTGCGCTCCCCCTGCAGGGCGCGTGCGGCACGCTTTGTGATTAGCGAGTCTATGAGACTTGGCTGATCACAGATCGGAGTAAGGGACCCCTTATTACGTGATCAGCTGTCAGCCAATGACAGCTGATCATGTGATGTAAACAGATCCGGTAATCGGACGTTTTTTCTCTTCATGCTACCAGAAAAAACAAAAACGGATCACCGGCGGCTGTGAGAGGGACATCGGTCCCGATCATGGAGAGCCTCTGCAGAGGCTTTTGTGCCCACCTGTGCTACCTGCCAGGGCCACCTACCAGTGCACAATAGTGCTGCCTACCTGTGCCCACCAGCACCACCTACCAGTGCCCACAGTGGCACCTATCAGTGCCCACAGTGCCACCTATCTGTGCCCCCAGTGCCACCTATAAATGCCCCCAATCAGTGTCCCATCACCAGTGCTGCCTACAACAGTGCTGCCTACCAGTGCCCAGCAGCGCCACCCATCAGTGCCCACAGTACCACCCATCAGTGCCCACAGTACCACCCATCAGTGCCCAGAGTGTCACCTATCAGTGCTCACAATGGCACTCATCATTGCCCACCGTGCTATAAATGTCCCCAATCAGTGTCTCATCACCAGTGCTGCCCATCAGTGCCACCTACCAGTGTCCATTAGCTTTATTAATATACAAAAAGAAAAACATTCAAATTGTTTTTGTATATTAATAAAGCTAGTTGATCATTTACTGTATCACTGTGTTCTTGATTTGCCCTCTTAAGAGAACTTTATTCTCTTTGTTCTTCTGTAAGCTTATAGGGCAATTAGAATTGCATCCTTTGAGGTTCATTTGAATGAAGATACAGTTGCTCACTAGTTATACTTTTCTACACACTACTACTATTATTACATAATTAAGGGTGATCCAGGCAACAATCTAGTATATCTATCAGTGCCCATCAGTGCCACTCATCAGTGCCCATCAGTGTCGCCTTATCTGTGCCCATCAGTGTCGCCTTATCTGTGCCCATCAGTGTCGCCTTATCTGTGCACATCAGTGCAGCCTCATCAGCGTATATCAATGAAGGAGAAAAATGACCCACTCGCTAAATTTTATAACAAACTAAGGAACATGTTTTTTTTTTTTTTTTAATGTCTGTATTTGTTTGTTTAGCAAAAAATACCCCCCAGTGGTGATTAAATGCCACCAAAAGAAAGCTCCATTTGTGTGAAAAAAATGCTAAAAATGTAATTTGGGTACAGTGTTGCATGACCGTGCAATTGTCAATCAAAGTGTAACAGCGCTGAAAGCTACAAATTGGTCTTGGCAGGCGGGAGGTTTAAGTGCCCAGTAAGCAAGTGGTTAAAATGGTTAATATCTCTTTAATGGTGAATAGTCCGTCCATGGTATAAATAAGATCCCGGCACAGGAATGACCTCTCAGCATCACAGATTGAAGAAGGGACATTTTTCCGGCCACCATCTCTCAAGTTTCTTATTTTTGCAGACAATGTTTTATTTATGACGAAGCCCGCCAAAACTCGTCGGCGTTGCTTAGATTTACGTCGTCCTTTGCCTTAAAGCTCGTTATTCTCCGCCGTACCACAAACAACTCCGGGAGATGGAGGGAACTGCCAGGAGGTGTAATGGGACCCAGGCACTTTATTTGTCAAGTCTAAGTGTTCCGTTGAATATTGCCCATCTATCTGCCGCTCGGTAATACCACCACCGGGCCTGTTGTGTCTGCGGGAACGTCTTCCTCGTATATCCTCTATCTTTATAGGGTTATTATTTTGTTTGTGAGTGAGTTGAGGAATAAAGATCATCAAAAATGATCTGGAATAGACAAATGTGACATGTCTCATTGAGTCCTATTTTGCAGGGTGCGTTTCTATAATTGGAAAGTCCTGTGTTTGCGCGCGCGCCTGTCACTGTGGGGCTTCGAAGGAAGGCTATAACTGTGTTTTATTGCAGCCCACGTCTATCCTGCTTTTGTCTGAGTTTGAAGAAAGTCTGCCGAGCGGGCGAACGTTTGTTCTGTTTTTCTTCGCAAGACGTCCTAATTGGCTGACATGCTAGGCGGCGGAAAAGGCGCGGACGCAAAATCTGCATGCTGGCCCCCTGAGACTTGAGGGGTGGCCTGCATACATCACACCTTTCCCTACATTATGCACATGATTAACGTCTTTATAGACAATGTTGCTTTTTAAAACTTTTCATCTGTGCCGTATTAGTTCACGTGAAGCGGAGGCAAAGGTTATTCTTCTGGCGCGGTTAAACGGTACAGTTATTGAGGGAAGCTTTTATGAAGCGCTTTTAGGAAGTTAATGTTTCTCATTAGCGCAAATGTTATGGTAATGCTTGCATACAGGGTTGTATTTTTATTACCCTTTATTTATGAACGTTATCCGCCATCCTATTAGAGATTAACCTCCAGACAGGGGTGACACCGGGAATCATGGGAAGCAATATTATATATATCTATATATCTATATATAGATATATAGATATATAGATATAGAGAGATAGAGATAGATAGATAGATAGATAGATATACACACACACACACATGCATCTATATATATATATATATATATATATATATATATATATATATATATATATATATATAATATTGCTTCCCATGATTCCCAGTGACATATATATATATATATATATATACACACACACACACACACACACGAGATATATATACACCACCGCTCAAAGGCCCCTGGGGCGGAGCGGGCGTCGGCGGTAAAGTGCCGCTATTTTTGGCGGCACTTTACCATCGTTTTAGCGGTGGTCTGCGGCTGCTAGCGGGGTGGTTTTAACCCCTGCTAGCGGCCGAAAAAGGGTTAAAACCACCCGCAAAGGTATAGCCCTACTGTCCCATTGTTTTCAATGGGTAGGAGCAGTTTAGGAACGGTGAATGCGCCGCTCCTTTCACAGCTTCAAAGATGCTGCTAGCAGGACTTTTTTCACCGTCCTGCTAGCGCACCGCTCCAGTGTGAAAGCCCCTCGGGCTTTCACACTGGAGTGAAAGGGGCCGCTTTTTTCAGGCGCTACACAGGCGCTATTTTTAACCCTGTAGCGCCTGAAAACCGCCCCAGTGTAAAAGGGGCCAAAGGCAGGTCCTGGGAACTCAGAGATAATTGCTCCAGGTGAAGGGATCCGGGTGCGAGCCACAGCATGCAGATAATGTGGATAATGACAGAACTCTGGACGGCCGCACCCCAATGCTAAAACGATGCTTTATTCAAATAATATTTAGGACACAGCAAATGACATCACAGCAAAGAGTGCTGATTAGATGAGCACCTGGCGCAGGGACAAAATAAGTCAGTCTCAGTCAGAATCAGCCTCAGTTCGAACAATATGACATTATAATAATAATACATAATATCGCTATATAACATAACACTAATATAATATATGTCCAATAGTAAAAACCAGACCTGACAATGTTAGGCATCACCGAGGTGCAATGTAAAAAAATATAATGTGAAAAAAAAAAATTATATGTGTATGTATGTGTATGTATATGTGTATGTATATATATATATATGTATATATATATATATATATATATATATATATATATATATATATATATATATATATATATATATATATATATATATATATATATATATATATATCCCTTTCATGACTAAGCCTATTTTTGGCATTTGGTGTTTACAAGTTAAAATCCATATTTTTTGCTAGAAAATTACTTGGAACCCCCAAACATTATATATATATATATATATATATATATATATATATATATATATATATTTTTTAGCAGAGACTCTAGAGAATAAAACGGCAATTGTTGCAATATTTTATGTCACACGGTATTTGCGCAGCGGTGTTTTAAACGCAACTTTTTGGGAAAAGGGACACTTTCATGAATTTAAAAAAAACGAAACAGTAAAATTAGCCCAATTTTTTTGCATAATGTGAAAGATAATGTTACGCCGAGTAAATAGATACCAAACATGTCACACTTTATAATTACATGCACTCATGCAATGAAGACAAAGTATGGTACCTAAAAATCTCAATAGGCGACGCTTTAATTTTATTTTTACGGTTACCAGGTTAGCGTTACAGAGGAGGTCTAGTGCTAGAATTATTGCTCTCGCTCTGACGATCGTGGCGATACCTCACATGTGTGATTTGAACACCGTTTACATATGCGGGCGCGACTTCCGTATGCGTTTTCTTTGCTTCGCGAGCTCGCGGGGAAGGCGGCCGCTTTAAAAAAAAAAAATTTTTTATTTTATTTATTTTAAAATGAATAAATTGTTTTTAAAAAAATAAATAAAAATGTGATCACTTTTATTGCTGTCACAAGGAATGTAAACATCCCTTGTGACAGTAATAGGTGGTGACAGGTACTCTTTATGGAGGGATCGGGGGTCTAAAAGACCCCCCACCCCTCCTTTACACTTCAATGTATTCAGATCACCGAAAATGGCGATTCTGACTACTGTATATTTTTTTTAAACCGTCGCCATTGGCAGCCGAGTAAATGGGAAGTGACGTCATGACGTTGCTTCCGTGTTTACTATTAGGAGGCTGGACGAAGCCGATTACAGCTTTGTTCCAGTTCCTCCCCAGCAGCCGGAGGCATCAGACAGTGCATCGGTTCTCCCGATTGAACCAGTAACAGCGGTGGGAGGGGGGGACATCCCCTCCCGCTCCTCCGGCATAACAGCCGAGCGGCTTTTAGCCTCTTCGGTTGTTATGGCTGGAAAGCCAATCGCCCGCTGGAAAAAACGGTACTGGGATGATGCCTGCAGGTGCGGGCATCATCCCGGTATAACCCCCTGGAAGCCGAGTACGCACATCTGCGTACGCTCGGCGGGAAGGGGTTAAAATGTATGTATGTGTTTGTGTGTGTGTGTGTGTGTATATATATATATATATATATATATATATATATATATATATATATATATATATATATATATATAAGTTTTTCCAGTACTACCAAGGAAACAGAGAATGTTCCAGGTACTGAGGAAAAAGGTTCCCGTTCACTTTCAGTTATAACTTGTCCACGTTCAGAGAATTTTACAAGTTCTGAATCAACGTGCTGATTGCCATGATCTCTGTCTAGAGATCTGTTCAGCCTTGAAGCGCCCAGCTGCGAGTGGCTACTCTCTGGGTGGTACTAGAGACTTTGTTATGTCTGCAGTTCAAGGTGCCTGAGTTCTTCACCCTTGCCCTCTGTTCCTATACGAGACTGTGTTTGTTGGATGTTACCCCTGCAAAATAAAACCTTTCAAAAGGACTTTATTGGTGTCAGCATCTAAGTTGTTGGGTACCAACCCTGGGAACCCCTAGATGTGGAAGAACCAGCCAAGCGGAGGTAACCGGTAAGCCCAATAAGTCAAGGCCGCCCTACAAAGGGTTATGGCCGCTACACTGACCAGAGCTTTTTTTTTGCGATATGGCACTGCGTCGATTTAACTGACAATTGCGTGATCGTGCAACGTGGCACCCAAACAAAATTGAAGTCCTTTTTTTGCCCACAAATAGAGCTTTCTTTTGGTGGCATTTAATCACCTCTGCGGTTTTTATTTTTTGTGCTATAAACAAAAAAAGAGCGACAATTTGGGAAAAAAACACAATGGGGGTTATTTACAAAAGGCAAATCCACTTTGCATTGCAAGTGCACTTGGAAGTGTAGTCCCTCTAAATCTAAAACCCCATACACACTATCAGATTTTCTGCTGATTTTTCCCTCCAGATTTACCAAAATCATGTAATATGAGGTCAGACCTTAGGAGTTTCAATTTGTATGTAATCAGGCAGGCCCTTCTACTACATGGGTTTGGTAAATCCGAAGACAAAAATCTGATATTGTGTATGAGGCTTTAGGGGTAGATCTGAAATGAGGGGAAGCTCTGCTGATTTTATCATCCAATCATGGGCAAGATAAAATGCTGTTTTTTATTTTCCTTGCATGTTCCCCTCGGATCTACAGCAACTTTACTTCCAAGTGCACTTTAAGTGCAAAGTGGATTTTCATTTAGTAAATAACCCTCATAGTCTGCAGCTCGGATCACCTATACACATTGGGGTATGAAGACAGGTTCATAAGAGTTAATACACAAGTGGTTACCAAGGGTAACCAAGGTTTCTGTAGCAGCTTGTCGTAAGCGTGTACATGTGACAGGTGGGATGGCTTCTAGCAGGAGGAGTTGGCACTCTCTCCATGAGCAGGTCCGTCTCCCATAGCAACGTCCACAACCTGTACACAGGTACGGAAGAGTTAACCTCCCTGGCGGTATGATTAGTTCTTGTTTTAGGTGCTGAAAGCGGTACAATTATTTTTTGCATGGAAATTTGGCGTTTTATATTGTAGTCCTGTAATTCTTAGGAATAACTCTTAAATCTGTTCAAACCAGAGTCTAGCAGACATCCCGGGTATGATAAAGTTTATAATATAATAAATAATAATAAAAATTATTCAATAATGTAATCAAATCTTAAAACACTGAAAAAGGGACATGTTTTGGTTGCTATGGACAATCTCCAAATTCCAGGCAGAAAAAACAGTATTTATAATATAAAAGTGCATGCAGGGCACTGCACAGACCACTAGGGACAAAGGGGGTGTGTCATTTTTTTATACAGTACTGTAATCTGTAAGATTACAGTGCCGTGTGTGTTTTGTGTCTTTTTACTTTTTTGAATTTGGCGCCGATCTCCGCTCCCGTGCGCCGTAACCTCACAGGGAACGGAGCTCGGCGGCATTCGGGCACTGTGTGAATTGAGCGGAGGGCGGCTCGATCACACAGCGCGGAGGACATCGCTGGATCCAGGGGACAAGGTAAGTAACTCTCCCTGTGTCCTCCCTGTATCCAGCGATGCGATCCCGAGCCTGGCTCGGGGTTACCACTTGTGTTAGTAAAATCCCAACCCGAGCCAGACTCAGGATTACCGCTAGGGGGGTTAATGAAGTGCAAGCATGCAGTGAGCACTAGGTGGTGGTGGGACTCCATTCCATTACTGGGAGTTAGGTAGAGGTGATACGCTCTGCGTGTCCCTCCTACATGCACCAGACACCGTGGTGGTGTTTAATTACTGTACGAGAGAGAGTTTTTACAAGAGTTCAGTTATCTGTTCAAGTAAAGGTTTTTAGGAAAAAACTCAAGACCTTCCTCTTTTAGCAGATGATCAAAGCTCGCCACAGCGCCTAGAGGCGATTCAGTTCGCATTGTGCGCTATATAAGTATTTCATTCATTCATTCATTCAAAGGTACCCCCTATGTAAGGAAGAGACCCTAACCAACAGACATGCGCACTGCCGAAAAATGTGTTTGTTTTAGTTTTTCGTTTCATTCGTTTTGTTTTTTTTGGTTTTCATTTTTTGGGTGTTTCTTTATTATCACAATTCGGAAATTTCGCACGTTCCGAAATTTGGAAATTCGAAAATTCAAAAAGTTATTATTATTGTTATTTATTATTATTAACTTTTTACATTACATTCGTTTAGATACGGCATTCATGATTTCGGATAATTCGTAACTTTGCATAAATTCGTATTCGCAGCGTTCACTAACAGCCAAATTTGAAAGGAAATTCCAATACCTATAATTTAATAGTTAGTAATAGTTAAGTTATTATTAGTTAGTTATTATTTCAGATTTTCACATTTTTGGGTTTTCGGATTTTCAAATTGACAAATTTACGATTTTTTGTTAAACGGGTTTTCGTTAATTCGGATATTTCCAACTTAACTAATTTGTTGGAATTAGTTAAAGCGGAGCTTCACCCTAAAATGTAACTTCCGCTCATCGCAACCCTCCCCCCCCTCAATTGGCCACAATTGGTACCCCCTCCCAGACTCCTCAGCGGGCCCCGGCACTAACGCTGATTGGCTCCCCTCAGGGGGAGGGGGGTGCAGATACCTGTATAATACAGTTGTCTGCACCCACTTCCGGGCATAGATAGCCGCAGATTCTGCAGCTAGCTACGCCACTTCCTGTCATCCCCGCTGTCTGCTGGGGAACACACGGATCCCCAAGACAGCAGGGGCCGTCCGTATGGCGCAGCGTGACTCGCGCAAGCACAGTAGGGAACCGGGAAGTGAAGCCGCACTTCCTGATTCCCATACCGAAGATGGCGGCGGCAGCACCCGAGAGCCGAACATCAGATCGGCTTCGGGTGCCGACATCGCGGGCACGCTGGACAGGTGCCCATATCTTAAAAGTCAGCAGCTGCAGTATTTGTAGCTGCTGACATTAAAAAAATAAAATGGCGGAACTCCCACTTTAACCAGTTGCCGACCAGCGCACGTCGATGTACGTCGGCAGAATGGCACGGGCAGGCAAATGGGCGTACCTGTACGTCCCTTTTAAATTTGCCGCCCTGCCATCGGGAGCGCGCCGGCGGCTGCGCGCTTCCGCGCTGGTCGGGATACCTGTGAGTCCGGTCGCGGGACCCATGGACTCGATCGCCGCGGGCATACCGGCGATCGTCTCACGGAGCGGCCGAATGAAGAAATGCCGTTGTAAACAGCATTTCTCCATTCTGCCTAGCAACTAATGACGCTGATCTCTGCTCCATGTGTTTGGAGCAGAGATCAGTGTTCACTAAATGAAAGCCCAGCCCCCAACAGTTAGTAACACACTCCTAGGAACACTTAACCCCTACACTGCCACCCACTGGTTAACCCCTTCACTGCCAGTGCCATTTACACAGGAATCACTGCATTTATATAGCAGTGATTGCGGTATAAATGACAATGGTCCCAAAAATGTGTCAAAAATGTCTGATGTGTCCGCCATAATGTCGCAGTCACAATAAAAATCGCTGATCGCCGCCATTACTAGTAAAAAAAAAATATTTAAAAAAAATGGCATAAAACTATCCCTTATTTTGTAAACGCTATAACTTTTGCACAAACCAATCAATAATCGCTTATTACGCTATTTTTTACCAAAAATATGTAGAAGAATACGTATTGGCCTAAACTGAGGGAAAAAAAAGTTTTTTTATATATATTTTTGGGGGATATTTATTATAACATAAAGTAAAAAATAATGCGTTTTTTTCAAAATTGTCGCTCTATTTTTGTTTATAGCGCAAAAAATTAAAACCGCAGAGGTGATCAAATACCACCAAAAGAAAGCTCTATTTGTGGGAAAAAAAGGACGTCAATTTTGTTTGGGAGCCACGTCGCACGACCGCACAATTGTCAGTTAAAGCGACGCAGTGCCGAATCGCAAAAAGTGGTCTGGTCTTTGACCAGCAAAATGGTCCGGTCTGTAAGTGGTTAAACTAATTCGGAACAAAATGAATTGCACATGTCTACTAACCAAAGTGCCTAGCGTAGCCCAGAGGAACCCACTCCGGGGCAGGCCTCTTGTGTGACCCTTACTTGGCACCCAACGAGGAGAGAAACATGGAGGACTACCACTCACGACCTCTGCTCCGCACACTTCCTATGGGGGCACTAGTGCAGGCTCGATTCCGAGCTGTGCTGCCTGTGTCTATAGACATACACAGTGGGGCTCGGCCCCATTCCCTCATCACATACCTCCCAACTTTTTGAGATGGGAACAAGGAACACCTACTAGCAAAAGTATATAGACATTCTTTGTCACGCCCCTTACAGGAAAATTATACAAAAAAATTAGTTAAACCGACAAGTGCTTTTTTTTCCCCACCACTATTCCTTTATATTGGCTTTTGGAATTTACAATTTAGAAATCGGATGAAAAGTTTAGCACTAGAAAACACTTTTTGAAAGATAGATCAGACCAAAATGAGGGACAAATGAGGAGGAAAGCAGGACAGAGAGGCTTTGTTCCAAATCAGGGACAGTCCCTCGAAATCAGGGACAGTTGGGAGCTATGTCATCACAGGATTTGATTGACAGCAGCAGGAGCCAATGGCTCCCATTGCTGCTTCCATGTCCAGTGAGGAAGGAGAGAGAGCCGCTGCTCTTGGGCACAGTGCTGGATCGAGATCCGGCTCATGTAAGTATAAGGGGGGCTGGGGGAAGGAAAGGGGTGGTACTGTGGTATAAAAGTTTTTTACTTTATTGCAGAAAATGCATTAAGGTAAAAAACCTTAGGTCTTTAGACCCACTTTAAAATTATTCTATAGATTTATTTTTTTCAATAGCAAACATGTCATACTTACCTGCTATGTGCAAACGTTGCACAGAGCAGCCCTGATGCTCCTCTTCTCAGGTCCCCCGCTGGTATTCCTGGCTCCTCCCCCCTCCAAGTGTCCCATAGCAACCTGGTTGCTATGGGGTCACTCTTGTGGGCTTTATCCCAAGCCACGCTCTGTGTGTCTATTGACACACATAGTGTGGCTCGGCCCCACCCCCTGCTCCCTCCTTAATGGCTGTGATGGCGCTCTCTGTTGCCTTAATGGCCAATGAGGAGAGAGGAGAGAGCTGCTGCTCTCAGGTACAGCATTGGATCAAGATCGGGCTCGGGTAAGTATTTAGGGGCGGCAGAGTTTTGTTGTTTGTTATCTTAATGCAGAGAATGCAGAAAATGCATTATGGTAAAAAACCTTCTGCCTTCAGAACCGTAGGTAATCACACACATAGGTTGGACTTGATGGACTTGTGTTTTTTTTTTTTCAACCTCACCTACTATGTAACTGCTTTCAGTTCCGATTGCACTCCAAAAAACTCTCTTCTATTGCTCTCAGCCTCCTCCAAATCTCCAAATTCCTTTTTTTGCTGCTGTGATCTGACTTCCTCTTAGAGGGCGGCTACATTCCTTCTCCATGTGATGTTCCCACTTATGTATTAATGTAGCCACCCTCTTTTGCTCACTCTTGAGATGGACTATGGACTACGGGATTTGTAGTGTGCATACAGCAGTGTGCATGACTGCAATCAATGTGCTTTGCCAGTGGTGTACCAATGGGCCAGGTGCCACACATTAGGGGGCTTTCAGGCACGGTGCCGCTTAGGGACTCTGTACACCGCTCTCCTCACATCACTCCCACTGGCATGGCAGCGTCCTGCAACTCCAGCCTGTCTGAATCCTCCATCTCCTCAGGTAGGTGATCCCACCTTCTACCTCCACATCTCTACACTGACGGGTTCACCCAGCTTGCCATCTCTCTATTACTCAGCAGTAAGATCAGGCTCTGTCCAGGAGAGGGGCAGGAGAGAAGTTCCTGGCATGGGCACACCCTTTTCCAGGAGGGGGGATACCTGCTATTATCACACTCTTCACAGGAAGGGGGGGGGTCATGACATGGGCACAATCTTCTTAGGAGGGAGGGGGTGATACCTGCTCTTATCACACTCTTCCTAGGTGGTGACACCTGCTATGGTCACACTCTTCCCAGAAGGGGGATACCTGCTATGGGCACATTCATCTTGGGGGGGGGGGGGGGTGATACCTACTTTTATCACACTATTCCCAGGAAGGGGGATACCTGGCATGGGCACACTTTTCTCAGTGTGACGATAACTGCTATTGTCACTGTTCCCAGGAAGGGGGGTACCTGCCATGGGCACATTCTTCTGGGGGGGGGGGAGTGATACCTACTTTTATCACACTATTCCTAGGAGGGGTATTGCCCGGTATGGTCACACACTTCCCAAGTGGTCATGCCAAATAGGGGGGGGGGTGCGTGGTGCCAGATATAGAATCCTCCCTGACACTTTAGGCATTAATATTAATGCCTCCTGAGCTGACCTCTATTTTTTTTTTGCATTACTTACTCCTGACCTCTATGCATTACTTCCATCTGACCCCAATCTGTTTGTTACTTACTCCTGACCTCTGCACTATCTGTGTTACTTACTCTTGAGGTTACATAGCTAGTAAGGTTGAATAGACACCAGTCCATCCTGCGTGAGTGTGAGTGCGTCTTCAATTGTCCCTAGCCCTGTCGCAAACTCACATCAGTCCCTACCCTAAATCCAAGGTCCCCATTCATATACTAGGGTCATATACATTTTGAACAGAAGCCAATTAACCTACCAGCATATCTTTGGAGTGTGGGAGGAAACCAAAGTACCCAGAGGAAACCCATGCAGGCATAGAGAGAACATGTAAACTCCAGGCAGGTAGTGTTGTGGTTGGGATTCAAACCAGCGACCCTTTTTACTGCCAGGCGAGAGTGCTACCCACTACCCCTGTGCCTGACCCTGTAATTTTTGTGTTACTTACTCCTAACCTCTGAACTCTCTGTGTTACTTACTCCTGAAGTCTGCACTCTGTGTTACTTGCTCCTGAACTTTATGTGTTTCTTACTCCTGACCTCTGCACTCTCCTTGTTACTTACTACTGAGCTTTGCAGGGGCAGACCCACTGCAAGGGAACACTTTGTGCATTGCTTACTCCTGACCTCTTCATTTTGTGCATTGCTTACTCCTAACTAAGGATGAGCCGAACACCCCCCTGTTCGGTTCACACCAGAACCTGCGAACGGACCTAAATTTCGTGTGAACTTTAGAACCCTATTAAAGTCTATGGGACTCGAACGTTCAAAATCTAAAGTGCTAATTTTAAAGGCTAATATGCAAATTATTGTCCTAAAAAGTGTTTGGGGACCCGGGTCCTGCCCCAGGGGACATGGATCAATGCAAAAAAAAGTTTTAAAAATGTCAGTTTTCTCAGCAGCAGTGATTAAAGTGAAATAAAAGTGTAATATTCCTTTAAATTTCGTACCTGGGGGGTGTCCATAGTATGCTGTGAAAGGGCGCATGTTTCCCGTGCTTAGAACTGTCCCTGCACAAAGTGTCATTTCTGCAGGAAAAAAAAAGTAATTTAAAATCACTGAATGAATTGTCGGTAATTGAAAGTCATTGATAGGAAAAAAAAAAAAGCGTGGGGTTCCCCTAAATTCAATTACCAGGCCCTTCAGGTCTGGTATGGATATTAAGGGGAATCCCGCGTCAATAAAAAAAAATGGGGTGAAGTTCCCCGCAAAAATCCATACCAGACCCTTTATCCGAGCACGCAACCTGGCAGGCCGCAGGAAAAGTGGGGGGACGAGAGAGCGCCCCCCCCTCCTGAACCGTACCAGGCCACATGCCCTCAACATTGGGAGGATGCTGGTTTCCGTTACATCAGAGGGGGGCAGGGTCACCCGTACGTCACTGGGAGTGTGGTCAGGTGATGGGAGGCCCCGCCCTCCTCAGATAAAAAGTGTCAGGCTGCCGGGATTCCCGCAGTGTCTCCGGTGACAGAGGATGGATGCGCCGCACTGGAGGGAGAGATCACCCATCACTGGATCAGATCAGCCATCGCTGGACCGCGGTCCCCCCCAAAACACCTTTTCCCCATGTTGATGAGGACCAGGGTTGTGGAGGCCTGCAGGCGGGGGGCTTATCAGAATCTGGAAGCCCCCTTTAACAAGGGGACCCCCAGATCCCGCCCCCCTTTTGAAAATAAAAAAAGGTTCCAGCGGTGGTAATCCACTCTTGCTATCCAGCGACGGATGATCATCTCTCCGCGGTCCAGCGATGGCTGATCTGATCCAGTGATGGGTGATCTCTCCCTCCAGTGCGGCGCATCCATCCTCTGTCACCGGAGACACTGCGGGAATCCCGGCAGCCTGACACTTTTTATCTGAGGAGGGCGGGGCCTCCCATCACCTGACCACACTCCCAGTGACGTACGGGTGACCCTGCCCCCCTCTGATGTAACGGAAACCAGCATCCCCCCAATGTTGAAGGCATGTGGCCTGGTACGGTTCAGGAGGGGGGGGTCGCTCTCTCGCCCCCCCTCTTTTCCTGTGGCCTGCCAGGTTGCATGCTCGGCTAAAGGGTCTGGTATGGATTCTTAGGGGGAACTCCACACTATTTTTTTTTTTTTAAATTTGCCATGAAGTTCCCCTTAAAATCCATACCAGACCTGAAGGGTTTATGGTGGGAACCCCACTTAATTTTTTTTTTTTAATTTGATGCGGGGTTCCCCTTAATATCCATACCATACCTGAAGGGTCTGGTAATTGAATTTGGGGGAACCCCACACTTTTTTTTTATTTATTTTTTTTTTTATCAATGACGTTCAATGACTGTTCTCTGTATTATAGGGAGCCGACAATTCATTATAGCCGCAAGTGATTTTAAATGACTTTTTTTCCTGCAGAAATGACACTTTGTGTAGGGACAGTTCTAAGCATGGGAAACATGCGCCCCTTCACAGGCATACTATAGACACCCCCCAGGTATGAAATTTAAAGGAATATTACACTTTTTATTGTTTCACTTTAAGCATTATTAAAATCACTGCTCCCGAAAAACTGTCCATTCTTAAAACTTTGTTTTGCATTGATACATGTCCCCAGGGGCAGGACCCAGGTCCCCAAACACTTTTTATGACAATAACTTGCATATAAGCCTTTAAAATTAGCACTTTAGATTTCTCCCATAGAGCTGTACAGGGTGTTTCGTGGCTTTTCGAATTTGCTGCGAACACCCCAAATTGTTCGCTGTTCGATGAACAGACGAACAGGCAAGTTCGACTGAAACTCAAAGCTCATCCCTACTCCTGACCCTTGCATTCTGTGCTTTACCATGCTTTACTTGATTTGACCTCTGTTCTCTCTGCTTTACTTGCTCCTGACCTCAGCTCCCCCTCTGTTACTTACATCTGAATCCTGAAATCTGTGTGTTACTCCTGGCCTCTGCATTTTGTGGGCTACTTACCCCTGACCCCTGCATTCTGTTCGATACTCCTGACCACTGCATTATGTGCAATACTCCTGTCTTTTGCATTCAATAGCAATGTAAGGGCTTGTGGGACATCACATCGCTTGAGGGGAGGTAGGTGCAACAGACTTTAGCAAAAGGAGGAGAGAGAAACGTCAAGCCAATCCTTTAAACAGCTTAGTAATTTATTCAGTATATAGGTATAAAACAACACTAAAAACTTGTGTGAAAAATATTGGAGCACTTGCAGAGTGCTAGAGAGGGTGGGAGCTTCTGGGTGGGAGTGGTCCAGGGCTGTCAAACTGACTGGCAACAGACTTTAGTTCCACTTTAAGAATATCAAAGCATGTTAATAAACAACATGAAAAGTTCAAACCAAAAGAAATAAAAAGATCTGGTTTTACGTGCAAAACATCTTTCATCGTTAGTGACATAAAGGTGTCCATAGATTCTACCAGCTGAGAAATCTAATGGGACCTACAGCTATTCATACAGTGCCTTGTAAAAGTATTCACATGTCTTGAAATTTTCCCCACGTTTTCATGTTACAACCAAAAACTTAAATGTATTTACTGGGATTTTATGTGATGGACCAACACAAAGTGGCACATAATTGTGAAGTGGAAGGAAAATGATAAATTGTTTTCCAGAACTTTTTTACAAATAAATATATCAAAAGTGTGGTGTGCATTTGTATTCAGCCCCCTTTACTCTGATACCCCTAACTAAAATCTAGAGGAACCAATTGCCTTCGGAAGTCACCTAATTAGTAAATAGAGTCCATCTGTGTGTCATTTAATCTCTGTATAAATACTGCTGTTCTGTGAAGCCCTCAGAGGTATGTTAGAGAACCTTAGTGAACAAACAACATCATGAAGGCCAAGGAACACACCAGACAGGTCAGGGATAAAGTTGCAGAGAAGTTTAAAGCAGGCTTAGGATATAAACAAATATTACAAGCTTTGAACATCTCACAGAGCTCTGTTCAATCCATCCTCCAAAAATGGAAAGAGTATGGCACAACTACAAACCTACCAAGACATGGCTGTCCACCTAAACTAACCGGCCGGGCAAGGGGAGCATTCATCAGAGAAGCAGCCAAGAGGCCCATGATAACTCTGGAGGAGCTGCAGAGATCCACAGCTCAGGGGGGAGAATCTGTCCACAGGACAACTATTAGTCGTCTATTCCACTAATCTGCCCTTTATGGAAGAGTGACAAGTAGAAATAAAAAAAGCCATAAGAAGTCCCGTTTGCAGTTTGTAAGAAGCCATGTGGAGGACACAGCAGATATGTAGAAGAAGGTGCTCTGGTCAGATGAGACCAAAATTTAACTTTTTGGCCTAAAAGCAAAACGCTATGTGTGGCGGAAAACTAAAACTGCACATCACCCTGAACACACCATCCCCACCGTGAAACATGGTGGTGGCAGCATAATGTTGTGGGGATTCTTTTCTTCAGCGGGGGGAAGCTGGTCAGAGTTGATGGGAAGATGGATGGAGCCAAATACAGGACAATCTTAGAAGAAAACTTGTTATCCCGTGTACACACGATAGGATTTTCTGACAACAAAATCCATGTTTTTTTTCCGACGGATGTTGGCTCAAGCTTGTCTTGCATACACATGGTCACACAAATCTTGCCGGAAATTCCAAACGTCAAGAACGCGGTGACGTACAACACGTTCGATGAGCTGAGAAAAATGAAGTTCAATAGCCAGTGCGGCTCTTCTGCTTGATTCTGAGCATGCGTGGCACTTTGTGCGTCGGAATTGTGTACACACGCTCGGAATTTACAACAACGGATTTTGTTGTTGGAAAATTTGAGATCCAGATCTCAAATTTTGTGTGTCGGAAATTCCGATGGAAAATGTCCGATGGAGCCTACACACGGTCGGAATTTCCGACAACAAGCTCACATCGAACATTTCCCCGTTGGAAAATCTGACCATGTGTACGAGGCATTAGTGCCTGCAAAAGACTTGAGACTGGGGCCGAGGTTCACCTTCCAGCAGGACAACGACCCAAAACATACAACCAGAGCTACAATAGAAAGAAAGGCACGGAATGACACTGCAAGTGATAATGGAGGGCCGGGCATGACAGTGTGACTAAGGGACATTGAGGGTTAATATTTTGTGCAAGGCAGAGAGGAAGTCAGGTGGCTGGACATCAGTTAACTTTGTGGAGGAAGGGGAGGAGCCTTATAAAGGGTGTGGGCGGAGTAAAAATTCAGTCCGTGGAGAGAATCTGGAAGAGGAGGCAGCTTTTACCACTGCTCCTCTCGCAATGGCGGACGTGGCCGAAATCTTGGCGGGCTTGAAGCGGGCGGCGGCGGTGATGGGTCCGGAGTGGCTGCGGGACCAGGTGGCTTCGCTGGCAGTGGAGTCGGGGAGTGATCGGCGGCAGGGTGAGCGGACACACCGCGCGCGAAGGTCTCGGCCTCCGGCGCGTTACTCGCCCGGGCCTGCCTCGCGGCCGCATCGTGGGGTTCGGAGCCCTGGGGATGATGGAGCGGTCCCCCCTGCAAAACAGGTGCTATGCGAGGCGGTGGGCTCTGGGCGGTTGGGACGCCGCCAGCTCATCGCGGGGGGCGGGGCCACGGGCCGACTTGGCGCCGCTTCCCCGCGGGGGGTAGAGACTGGGGGACGGGGGAGGACTTGGCGGGCCCCAGCAACGCAGGAGGGTCGTCCGGTGGATTGGCGGGAGGGGGCCATGGATCCCGGGGGACCGCCAGCAGGATCGCGAGTTCCGCTCGCCCGGCACGGGGGCGGAGCTTACCGGATGGTCGGTCGCCTGCAGCAGCGGAGGCGGGACCGTCACGAGATGCACTCAGGTCTGGTCTGTCACGCCGGTCTGAGTCGCGGAGTTCTGTCTGCCGGGGGCGGGCCCCATCGGAAGCGGAGGAGACGGCCTCGGGAGTCCCGTCGCTCGGGGGGCTTCATGCACCATTGGAAGCGGAGGAGACGGCCTCGGGAGTCCCGTCGCTCGGGGGGCTTCGTGCACCATTAGCGGAAGATCGTTCGGATCGGTCGGAGGGCGAACTTTCGGAGGAGGAGGAGCAGACTGCGCCTGCGCGGGAGAGCAGCAGACCGGCTGGGGGGCGTGCCCCTGGTCAGCCTGGTAAGTCCAGTGTTCCTTTGAATGTGTCTCATGCTTTGCAGGATTTGCTGGGGGTGGTGCAGGTAGGCACAGGGGTGGCGGTGGTTCCGGCCGCGGGGGCGGAGTCGGTGGCTGCGGTAGAGTCGTCGACGGGGACTGCCCCTGCCGGGGACGGAGCCGCGGCTCAGGTTCACGAGCTTTTGGAGGGTCTGCGGGTGTTGGTGGCTAAATTTGATGGGGGTCGGCCCTCAGCGGGGCCAGCGGCGCCGTGGTCGGCGCCGGGGGTGGGGACCCCTGAGAAGGGTGATCGGCAGGCGGTGGGGGGGGCGCCCTCCCTGGCCCCTGTCGTGGTTCAGGCGGGAGTGGGCTCGCCCACACAACAGGTGGGGGAGACGGTCGCCAAGGAGGCGGCCGTGCGGACCGACGTGGTCAGGATCGCGGATGCAGCCCGGTGCGAGGTTTACGTGTGCTTTGAGGGGCCGCTTGGAGCGCACTTGAAACCGGAGGTTCGCGCGATGATAGCGAAAGGTGAGTATGTCGAAATCTTCTCGCTGCTCCCCTTGGAGAAGTTTA
Source organism: Lithobates pipiens (assembly GCF_037356315.1). Classification (NCBI taxonomy): domain Eukaryota; kingdom Metazoa; phylum Chordata; class Amphibia; order Anura; family Ranidae; genus Lithobates; species Lithobates pipiens. The sequence goes on along the minus strand of NW_027507892.1, from coordinate 4,815,971 downwards.
ACCTGGACAGGGTGAAGCCAGATAGTTCTAAGAAAGATGATGAGGAGAAGCGGCGGTATCGGTTGATTCCGCAGACTTTTCTGAACTGGCTCCAGGCGTTCGCCATCTTGGCTAGCGTTATTGGCGAGACTCACCCTGAGCAATGCTCGGCCCTCTTCTGCTATATGGAAGCCATCGGGGAAGCGCATAGGGTGTATGGGGGAGTTGCATGGCTGCGGTATGACGAGCAATTCCGCCAGCGGAAGGCGGTCCGGGCGGAATTGCGTTGGGATCACAAGGACATCAGCCTCTGGATGAGGCTGATGTCTTCGGCGCGGGCCCCGCCCCAGTTTCTTCAGGGGGGGGCCGGGAGTGCGTCGTCCTCAGGACTGCCGGCCGGAAAGAAATGGGGGGTCTGCTGGCAGTACAATGAGGGTGCCTGCAAGTTTGGGAGTGGGTGCAAGTTTAAACACGAGTGCTCCGGGTGTGGGGGGGCCCACATGCTGTCCAAGTGTTTCAAGCGGGGAAAACGGGCTGGAGACGTTGCGCACAAGAGGGATGACGCCGGTGAAGGTGGAAAGGATGCTTCCTTTTCTAAGTAAGTATCCGGATAGGGCGGCGGCGAATCTGTTGGCATTGGGTTTTCGGGACGGGTTCAGGATTCCTTGCTCTTTGGCGGTGGTTCCGCCGGAGGCGGGGAATTTGAAGTCGGCTTTGGAGCACCCGGGGGTGGTGGACGAAAAGTTGGGGAAGGAGGTGGCGTTGGGCCGGATGGGGGGCCCCTTTGTGGCTAAGCCTTGGGGGGACTTGGTGGTTTCCCCATTGGGAGTTGTTCCCAAGAAGGAAGCTTCGAAGTTCCGGCTGATCCACCACTTGTCCTTTCCAAAAGGGGGTTCGGTCAATGACTTTATTGACCCGGATGCGTGTACGGTTTCTTACACGTCCTTTGACGCGGCGGTCCGCTGGGTACGCCGGTATGGGCGGGGAGCGCTTATGGCAAAGACAGACGTGGAGTCGGCTTTTCGCCTGCTTCCGGTACATCCGGACAGCTTTCGGTTGTTGTTTCTTTCAGGTGTCGTTTGATGGACGTCATGACAGCAAGCTGTGGTCTTTTGAAGTGGCGGTGTTCTACCTTTTTGGAATGGGTGGTGCGGGATGTGTCTGGGCTTGATTCGGTTATCCATTATTTGGATGACTTTTTGTGCATTGGGCCCCCTGCCTCCGCTGGGTGTGCGATTCTCCTTTCCACGTTGCAGCACATCGCGGGCAGGTTTGGAGTGCCCCTGGCAGCCGAAAAAACGGCAGGCCCGACCTCAGAATTGAGTTTTTTGGGGATAGTGATAGACTCGGTGGCCATGGAGTGTAGGTTGCCGCAGGCTAAGCTTGAGGATTTGCAGGGGGAGATCAGCGCGATTCAAGGACGGCGCAAGGTGCAGTTGAGGACATTGCAGTCGTTGTTGGGTAAGTTGAACTTCGCTTGCAGAATCATTCCCATGGGGAGGGTGTTTTGCTGACGGCTGTCGGCAGCTACGGTGGGGGTGACGGTCCCAACTCATTTTATTCGTTTGCGACGGGCTCACAGGGAAGACCTGCGGGTGTGGCATGCCTTCTTGGCGGCGTACAATGGCAGGGCCATGTGGATGGCCGGCCCGGTGAGTAACTTTGATGTGGACCTAGTGACGGATGCAGCCGGCTCAACGGGTTATGGGGCGTACTTTCGTGGACGGTGGAGTGCGGAGCCCTGGCCGCGCTCTTGGAGCGAGGCTGGGTTTCTTGGGAACTTGGTGTTGCTGGAGCTTTTTCCCGTGGTACTGGCGTTAGAGCTGTGGGGGGAGGACTTTAAGGATCTGAAATTGCGCATCAACTGCGACAATATGGGGGTGGTGCAGGTCATTAATCGGATGTCGGCTTCCTCGCCTCCAGTTATTAAACTGTTGCGTCAATTGGTTTTCAGGTGTTTGCAGTTGAACATTTTTGTTTATGCTGTGCACATTCCGGGGGTGGAGAACTCATTGGCGGATTCATTGTCTCGTTTTCAGTGGGACAAGTTCCGGAGTTTGGCACCGGGCGCGGAGGAGACGGGAGTTCCTTGCCCGGCTTGGATGTGGGAGCTGCCTTTGGACACGCCGCAGGATGGATCCGGCGGTCCGTGAGTGCATCCACTTGGGCGGCTTACTCTAAGGTTTGGTCCGAGTGGGTTGAGTTGGTTCAGGAGGTTGGGGCGCGTGATCGGGGAGCCGATCGGCGACTGCTGGTGCTGTACCTGGTGGTTCGGTACATGGAATCGGGGGCGTCGGTCTCGGTCCTTGACCGGAAACTGGCGGGTTTGGCCTTCTTTTTCAAATTGAGTGGGGGGGTGGATGGTACGAAGGATTTTTGGGTTAGGCAGGAGTTGAAAGGTTATCGGAAACAGCATAGGACTAAGGACGCGAGGCGACCGGTCATGTTTGCCAATTTGGTGGCTATATGTGAGCGGTTGCGGTATGTTTGTGGTTCGCGATATGAAGTGTTGCTGTTTACAGCGGCATTCTCATTGGCGTTTTACGGGGCGTTCAGGATTGGGGAGCTGGTCAGCCCTTTCAAGAGGGCGGCGGGGGGTTTGTTGGCGCAGGATGTGAGGGCGGACGAGGATCGAGTTACGCTTCGGTTGCGCAGGTCCAAGACGGACCAACTGGGGAAGGGGGCGGTGGTGTCACTGTATGCGATGCTGGGTTCTGGTGTCTGCCCTGTCGCGGCAGTCCGGTAGTTTCTATAGGTTAGGCCAGGGGGAGATGGGCCCCTCTTGCGTCATGCGGACGGTTCATTTCTGTCCAAGTTTCAATTTGTGTCGGTATTCCGGCGGTGTTTGTCGGAAGTGGGTTTGGAGGGCAAAGCCTATGCATCACACTCCTTCCGCATCGGGGCGGCCACTGAGGCTGCCAGGTACGGGTTGGACGAAGCTGCGGTTCGCAGGATTGGGAGGTGGGAGTCTCGGAGGTTCCGGTCTTATGTACGGCCGCAGTTGGCAATGGATTGATTTTTCCTACTTCCTGGGTTCAATTGGGCAGTGGGGGATGTTGGTTAATGGTTGTGTACAGATTTTGTTCCATGTGTCATGATAGTTGTTTTGTTTTTGGTTTTGTTCCAGGTGGAGGTTCTGAGCGCCTCGTCTGGATTTTGGGGCATTCTTATGTTTGTTGGGGGGCCCGGAGAGGTGACGCACGACCGGATGGACGGCAACTGGGTATTTCCAGGAGGGAGGCATGTGTGAAGTGGCTGGGTTTTCCGGGGATGCTGTGGGAACGAGTAATGAGGGAAGTGGAAAGGTCTGCGGGGAGGGACAGACCCCCCGATGTGTTGGTGATCCATGCCGGGGGCAATGATTTGGGGCTTCGCAAGGTAAGGGACATAACTGCGGGCGCAGTTTCCGGGTACAATTCTGGTATGGTCTGATATTGTGGCCAGAACGGTGTGGCGGTGGGCCCGGTCGGAGGTGAGCATTGAGAAGACCCGCATTAGGATCAATAAGGTGGTTGGGCGGTTTGTGACAAAAAATGGGGGGATAGTGGTTCGTCACCGGGAGTTGAAGGTTAATGTTGGCCTTTATTTACGGAAGGACGGTGTTCACCTTTCAGATGTGGGCATTGACCTTTGGTCCCTCGGTTTGCAGGAGGGGATCAGGAAGGCCTTGCAGGTGTGGGGTTGCCCTCAAGGGTGAGGGGGTCCCCCTTTTGGGCTGTGGCGGTGTTCTTGGTGGTCTTTGACGGTTGACGGTAAATCAGAGGTGATCTGATGGGGTGGGGAGCTCATCAATAGTATCGGCCCCTCCGGTGTATTCCAGAACGGTGGATGGAATACTGGTATGTGTCACTGCGGGAGGTTGTCTCTGACCGGCTACAGGTGGAGGCCTGGTAAAGTTAAATGGGTACCGCAGTGACTTTTGGTGTTTGGTGGAATTATGGGTCACCGTCAGAGATCACCAGGATGGGCAGGTTATGGTTGTTGTGTTAATGTTGTATATATATATTTATTGATTATTTATATATAGATATATATATATTTTGTTGGAGTGTTGATAAGTTGTTAATAAAGGCTGTTGTGGCCATTTTACTCCAAAAAGAAAGTGTGGTCTCATCTGTTAATGGGTTGAAAGGTAACGGGAAGGTAAAAAGGGGTGGGGGACTAATTAAGTTGGGGTTACAAAGGAACCTTTAGGCTACACGGGTCAAGAAAGGCACGGAATGACACTGCAAGTGATAATGGAGGGCCGGGCATGACAGTGTGACTAAGGGACATTGAGGGTTAATATTTTGTGCAAGGCAGAGAGGAAGTCAGGTGGCTGGACATCAGTTAACTTTGTGGAGGAAGGGGAGGAGCCTTATAAAGGGTGTGGGCGGAGTAAAAATTCAGTCCGTGGAGAGAATCTGGAAGAGGAGGCAGCTTTTCCCACCCTCCCTCCCTATAGATGTTTATTTAAGGTTTTAGTATTCTTTGGTATGGTGTTGTCGCTCTGTTTGTTTCTTTCAGGTGTCGTTTGATGGACGTCATGACAGCAAGCTGTGGTCTTTTGAAGTGGCGGTGTTCTTGGTGGTCTTTGACGGTTGACGGTAAATCAGAGGTGATCTGATGGGGTGGGGGGCTCATCAATAGTATTGGCCCCTCCGGTGTATTCCAGAACGGTGGATGGAATACTGGTATGTGTCACTGCGGGAGGTTGTCTCTGACCGGCTACAGGTGGAGGCCTGGTAAAGTTAAATGGGTACCGCAGTGACTTTTGGTGTTTGGTGGAATTATGGGTCACCGTCAGAGATCACCAGGATGGGCAGGTTATGGTTGTTGTGTTAATGTTGTATATATATATTTATTGATTATTTATATATAGATATATATATATTTTGTTGGAGTGTTGATAAGTTGTTAATAAAGGCTGTTGTGGCCATTTTACTCCAAAAAGAAAGTGTGGTCTCATCTGTTAATGGGTTGAAAGGTAACGGGAAGGTAAAAAGGGGTGGGGGACTAATTAAGTTGGGGTTACAAAGGAACCTTTAGGCTACACGGGTCAAGAAAGGCACGGAATGACACTGCAAGTGATAATGGAGGGCCGGGCATGACAGTGTGACTAAGGGACATTGAGGGTTAATATTTTGTGCAAGGCAGAGAGGAAGTCAGGTGGCTGGACATCAGTTAACTTTGTGGAGGAAGGGGAGGAGCCTTATAAAGGGTGTGGGCGGAGTAAAAATTCAGTCCGTGGAGAGAATCTGGAAGAGGAGGCAGCTTTTCCCACCCTCCCTCCCTATAGATGTTTATTTAAGGTTTTAGTATTCTTTGGTATGGTGTTGTCGCTCTGTTTGTTTCTTTCAGGTGTCGTTTGATGGACGTCATGACAGCAAGCTGTGGTCTTTTGAAGTGGCGGTGTTCTTGGTGGTCTTTGACGGTTGACGGTAAATCAGAGGTGATCTGATGGGGTGGGGGGCTCATCAATAGTATTGGCCCCTCCGGTGTATTCCAGAACGGTGGATGGAATACTGGTATGTGTCACTGCGGGAGGTTGTCTCTGACCGGCTACAGGTGGAGGCCTGGTAAAGTTAAATGGGTACCGCAGTGACTTTTGGTGTTTGGTGGAATTATGGGTCACCATCAGAGATCACCAGGATGGGCAGGTTATGGTTGTTGTGTTAATGTTGTATATATATATTTATTGATTATTTATATATAGATATATATATATATATATTTTGTTGGAGTGTTGATAAGTTGTTAATAAAGGCTGTTGTGGCCATTTTACTCCAAAGAGAAAGTGTGGTCTCATCTGTTAATGGGTTGAAAGGTAACGGGAAGGTAAAAAGGGGTGGGGGACTAATTAAGTTGGGGTTACAAAGGAACCTTTAGGCTACACGGGTCATGGTTTAGAGTAAAGCATATTCATGTGTTAGAATGGCCCAGTCAAAGTCCAGACCTAAATCCAAATGAGAATCTGTGGCAAGACTTCAAAATTGCTGTTCACAGACACTCTCCATCCAATCTGACAGAGCTTGAGATATTTTGCAAAGAAGAATGGGCAAACATGTCCCTCTCTAGATGTGCAAAGCTGGTAGAGACACCCCCAAAAAGACTTGCAGCTGTAATTGTAGCAAAAAGGTGGTTCTACAAAGTATTGACTCCGGGGGGCGCAATAGCCAGCAGAGAGTGCTGGTCAGCGCAGATGGAGAAATCTGTTAGGAATATATGTGTGTTCAGCCGCTAGTTTGGCAAACATTGTCCAAGCGCTATTGCTTCCTCCGAGGTGTATGAATTGCATTCTGTTTACAGCAGACGGATCTTAATGCAACTATTTAAGTGAATCACAAATGTGTGAATAGTAATCGGAATAAGAGAAATAGTGCCCCATCATTGGTGTCAGTGGGAGGAATAGTGTCCCATCATTGGTGTCAGTGGGAGGAATAGTGTCCCATCAGTGGATGAATAGTGCCCCATCATTGGTATCAGTGGGAGGAATGGTGCCCCATCATTGGTATCAGTGGATGAATAGTGCCCCATCATTGGTATCAGTGAGAGGAATAGTGCCCCATCATTGGTATCAGTGGATGGAATAGTGCCCCATCATTGGTATCAGTGAGAGGAATAGTGCCCCATCATTGTTATCAGTCTGAGGAATAGTGCCCCATCATTGGTATCAGTGGGAGGAATAGTGCCCCATCATTAGTATCAGTGGGAGGAATAGTGCCCCATCATTGGTGCCATGGAGAAAATAGTGTCCCATCATTGGTGTCCATGGGAGGAATAGTGCCCCATCATTGGTATCAGTGGGAGGAATAGTGCCCTGTTGTTGGTGTCAGTGGCAGGAATAGTGACCCAAGGGCCCGATAAAGGTAAGCAAAGGGCCACAGTTTAGAGACCACGGCTCTAGACATAAACAAGCATTTAATCCTTGCAGTGCGGGGCAGACCCTTTGCAGGGGAGCATTTTTCCTTTCCTTGGAGATGGGCTTTAAATTTAATAATGGCATAAATAATTACTAATAATAATTTTTACATTTAATCCTCTCTCTTTCTCTGAAGCCCCTTAACATATTTCAGTTCAGGAATAATAATGTTACCTTTACATTGTGATCAGTACAGAATTCTCTATTTCCCATCCATTCCCTGTAGCTCTGTTGCTTTATGTCCTTCATATTTGTTAAGAATCTAGCGCCACCTTGTGTTAGATGAAGATCTGTCTACAGTCTCTGAATCTGGGAAACAGCTACAAAGTATTATTATGGATGGCCAATGTAGGACGCACAAAATCTTCTGAAAATGACATCACAAAGAAGTAGTTCAGTCATTCATATTTTAGGGGGGAAATATAAAAATAGTGTTAAAGTGTATGCAAATTAAATAATACATAGTTACATAGTAGGTGAGGTTGAAAAAAGACACAAGTCCATCAAGTCCAACCTATGTGTGTGATTATTTGTCAGTATTACATTTTATATCCCTGTATGTTGTGGTTGTTTAGGTGTTTATCTAATAGTTTCTTGAAACTATTGATGCTTCCCACTGAGACCACCGCCTGTGGAAGGGAATTCCACATCCTTGCTGCTCTTACAGTAAAGAACCCTCTACATAGTTTAAGGTTAAACCTCTTTTCTTCGAATTTTAACCACTTGCCGCCCGCCAATAGGCAAATGTTGGCTGCAAATTGGTTTCAAAATCCTGACCGGACGTCATAGGACGTCCTCAGGATTTTGAGCCGCTGCGCGCACCCGGGGGCATGCATCATGGCGATCGTTGTTGCAGGGTGTCAATCTGACACCCCGCAACCACGATCTCGGTAAAGAGTCTCCGACGGAGACTCTTTACCACGTGATCAGCCGTGTCCAATCACGGCTGATCACAGTATCCAGCCAATCCGTGCCAGCTATTAGTGCCAATTTGTGCCACCTATCAGTGCCCATCCGTGTCACCCATCAGTGCCACCTATCACTGTCCATCAGTGCCGCCTATCAGTGCCACATATCAGTGTCCAATGCCACCTCATCAGTGCCACTTCATTGGTGCCAGCTCATCAGTGCCGCCTTATCAGTGACTGTCAGTGCCCATCAGTGAAGGAGAAAACGTACTTATTTACAAAGTTTTGAAACTGAAACAAAAAAAAACATATTTTTTTTCAAAATAATTATTTTTTTTTGTTTAGCAAAAAATAAAAACCGTATAAGTGATCAAATACCACCAAAATAAAGCTCTATTTGTGGAAAAAAAATAAAAAATTTAATTTGGGTACAGTGTAGCATGACCGCGCAATTGTCATTCAAAGTGCGACAGCGCTGAAAGCTCAAAATTGGTCTGGGCAGGAAGGTGTTTAAGTGGCCTGTATTGAAGTGGTTGAGTGGCATCGTGTCTTGTTAACCACTTGCTTACTGGGCACTTAAACCCCCCTCAGTCCCAGACCAATTTTCAGCTTTCAGCGCTGATGCACTTTGAATGACAATTGCGCGGGCATACAACACTGTACCCAAATGAAATTTTTATCATTTTTTTCCCACAAATAGAGCTTTCTTTTGGTGGTATTTAATTACAGCTGGGAGTTTTTTATTTTTTGCTAAACAAACAAAAAAAGATGCAAAAAAAAAATCATGTTTAATAGTTTGTTATAAAATTTTGCAAACGGGTCATTTTTCTCCTTCATTGAAGTGCGCTGATTAGGCAGCACTGATAGGCTGCATTGGTGGGCACTGATGGGCTGCATTGGTGGGCACTGATAGGCTGCATTGGTGGGCACTGATAGGCATAGTTAAGGCGGCACTAATAGGCACAGATAAGGCGGCACCGATGGGCACAGATAAGGCGTAACTGATGGGCAAAGATGGGCACAGATAAGATGGCACGGATGGGTGGCACGGATGGACACTGATAGGTACCACTGATAGATGGGACTGATGGGCACTGATAGGTGGCACTGATAGGTGGCTCTGATAGGTGGCACTGCTGGGCACTGATGGGCGGCACTGCTGGGCACTGATGGGCGGCACTGCTGGGCACTGATGGGCGGCACTGGGATGCAGCACCTTTGAGGCAGATTGTGGGCACTGTGGGTGGCACTGTGGGTGGCACTGCTGGGTGGCACTGTGGGCACTGCTGGGTGGCACTATGGGCACTGCTGGGTGGCACTGACGGGGGGCACTTACTTTTTATTAGGGTGGCACTGCAGGGGGCTGGTGGGCACTGGCAGGGGGCAGGTGGGCGCTTGCATTGCTGGCCGTGATCGGGACTAATGTCCCGATCACGGCCGCCGGTGATCGGCTTTTTTTTTTCTCCTCGCGCTGTCAGCGCGAGGAGGAATACTAGCCGATTACCGGCTCCGTTATATCACCTGATCAGCTGTCATTGGCTGACAGCTGTTCACGTGATAAGGGGTCGGGATCGACCCCTTGCACGGATCGGTGATCAGGTGAGTCTCATGGACTCGCCGATCACAGAGCGGCCGCTCGTACACGGGACGACGTCAATAGACGTAGTCCCGGAAAAGGAGATCCGCGCTGTAGCCGTCAATTGACTATAGCACGGATCTCAAGTGGTTAAATATACATTTCTCTTATTTGCTCCCTTTTGGTCTTTTATTCTACAACTGAATTATATCTGTTCCACAAGTGAAAATAGACAAATAACTTACCGTACTTTCTGCCTCTGGACTATTGTCGGTATTGTTCCCTGCTATATCTGTGGGGACTACAAAGCACCTCCTGGAGCATGTAGTTTGCAGGATCTCTCTATTCCTGTATGAGTTTCCTCAGGGTACTCCAGTTTCCTCCCACATTCCAAAAACATGCTGGTAGGTTCACTGGCACCAATCCAAATATAGGATAGAGGGAGGTGTTATGTAGTCCTAACACACTCCCTATCCTAGGGTGACAACGCTGCTCAGTATGTTAATGGCAGAATACTAGGTTAAAATAAAGGCAAAAAAAAGAAAACGATAGCAGCTATTACTTCTAAGGATCGGTAAGCTGCAATGCTATCAATTTTCCTTCTTGGGGTTGGGTACGCTTTCCACTTGACCTCCGGAAGACTTACCCCCCTTCATGACCAGACCATTGTTTGCGATACAGCACTACATTATTTTAACTGACAATTGCGCGGTCGTGCGACGCTGTACCCAGATAAAATTTTTGTCTCCCCCCAAAAATAGAGCTTTCTTTTGGTGGTAATTGATCACCTCTGCAGTTTTTCATTTTTGCGTGATAAACAAAAAAAAAAGACTGATAATTTTATATATATATATATATATATATATATATATATATATATAATATATATTTTTTACTTTCTGCTATAAAACATATCCATATAAAATGTGTAGCGGCGGGCTCCTGAAGAGCACGCGCTATGTTTTCAAAATTAAAGCTTTACCCAAACCGCAGTTTGGTTGGGGCCTATTTGACTAAATTTGGCTTCTGTGTCAGTCTGACTGGGCTGTGAGATGTTCAGCCTGGCCACAGGGGGGCCCTGTCTCTGGTGGCAGGCGTGGAACTATGGTCTGGTTAGGCGCTTGGATTTTTCCCTCTCGGAGTCAGGTCAGTGGGAGTGGCTCTCCTGCTGTGCCCTCTGGGAGAGGGTATTTAAGACATGGATGTCACGTGGTTCGGTGTTCCGGTCCAGTATGCTGTGCTGAGTGTATTGGCCTGGTCCTCCTGACCAGCCCCCAGGAAGGCTATGGCCTGGGGTGCGGTTCCACCCAACTTTGATGCCTTGGGGCTGGCTAGCCCAAGGCAGAGGAACTAAGGAAGGATTCTGAGGTGGATGGATGCTGTCTCCAGTCCGGGAGAGACCCAGTGTACTTCAAGCATTCCAGGGGAGGACTCTTTAGAAGAATACCACGCGTGAGGTTGGTTTTTCTTAAAGTGGAGGGCCACCCTGAAAAACAAAATATTAAAAATTACAAAAAAATCTAAAAAAAAAAAAAATGAAATTTTTTTATTTTTTTACTTACCAGAAATTCCTGTTGCTAGGCACATAATCCTAATCTTCCTCTTCCTCCTCCACGGAGATCTTCTGGTCTTCTCTCCTCGTCGCGTTGTCTTCTGGGTAATGGGTCACGCTGTGTTCTGGGAACTGTGTGTTCCAGAACACAGCGCATCCCATTCACAAAGCGCTGCGCGACTCGCGCATGCGCAGTAGGAAACGGGCAGTGAAGCCGTAAGGCTCCACTGCCTGTTTCCCTTACAAGGAATGGCGGTGCCGGGACCCGAGAGCCGAGGGACGGGTTGGCCTCGAGCGGCCGACATCGCAGGCGCCCTGGACAGGTAAGTGGGCTTATTAAGTCAGCAGCTGCAGTGTTTGCAGCTGCTGACTTTTTTTTTTTTTTTTTAAACGGCCCTCCTCTTTAACAAGAGCCGGGAAGGGTTAAAGTAACTGAGAGAATCCGGTCTTGGGGGATATCGCCAAGTGGGCTGAAAGATCCAGGTATCCTACAAGTGTTCTACAGCTTAGTTTTCTACGTGTTCTGCAACAACGTCGGTGATAAAAGACTTTGTTCCTGAGTAAGCACCTTGTTGGCTGCTAGGCCTTGTGAGAGAGGGACTGTCCAACCTGAGTGCTCATCCAGCTGCGAATGGCTATTCTCTGAATGCAGTCAAAGTAAGCAAGTTTCTTAACGGTTATAGACTTTGACATTGAGAGTACCTGAACTTTCCTTTCCAACCCTCTGATCCCAAGTTAAAAGACTGTTCAATGGTTGACGTTTGCAAATTAAATCTATTCAACTGGATCTATTGTCAGTCTCAAGTTACTGGGCCATCTACCACGGGACATCTCCTAGACGTGTCACAAGGAGAACGAAAGGTAACGGTAAGCCCAGAAATAACCAGCAGCTCCTTCAAGGGTTAGTGCTACAAATGTTTTAAAAAAATCTAATTTCTTTATCAATTTTGGCCAATACTCACAAACAAACTGTCCTGTTTGAAGTAAAACACATAGCCAAGTATTTTTCAAAAAAAATATAAATTTATTAGGGGTCCTAACAAAATAAGGAGGAAGGCCAAATCGGTAACATGAAGAGTCCATTTAATAGGGAGCACAATGTGGTCCAGGACTCTGAGAGATCAGGAGCAGCAGAAGATGACATATATGTCCCAAGGCTGTGGTCTTTCAACAGCCTGCATCTTTTGCCAGACCACACCAAACCCAGGCCATCACTTGCAACACTTCCTTCCACGCCTGCTTCCAGGCTGCTGTAGTGGGTTGGGTGGCTATGTTGTTGGAGGCGGTGGAGGAGTAATATGGTCCAACTCACACACCTGGCTTTTAGTTGTGAGTTGGTCCCTCATCCCCTTGTTTAGGGCCTGAAGTATTACCTCTTCACAGATGAAACATTTTTTCTTTAGGCTCATTGTCCTTTGATGACGCCCTGTGGGAGGGCAAAATGCATTGACGTGACTCACTTCCAGCACTGACATCACTTCCAGTCTAGTAGAAACACTCCTAATGTTGTTTTCTGCATCTTCTTACAATTTCAATGCCTGTTTTTAGCTTTCTTTTGTAAGTATACCCTTTAAGCACAATACATTTGCTTTCTTAGCATACTTCACTGTTGGTCCCCCTTTTTTTCTTCCTTTCTGGGTACCTGTTTTGTATGGCTGAGTATTTACGTTGAAGGATCGTCTATCATCTCATTAGTGAACCTCCCATCCTGTGTCATTTTCTGGATATCGTTCTAAGCCTTTATTGACTCCCAGACTGAAAAGCTGGGTGTCATTGTGATTTGCTGAGTGGGACAACATGTGGGGGTTTCTTGGTACGCCAAAAAAAATAAATTCTCTGCACTTTTTTCACACCAGATGTGAAGCATTCCCTGTGATTTTGCACATTAGTTGTGAAGCACCTTTTTAGTTTTATATGGACCGTATTTGTTTGTGAGAGCTGTATTTATATATTTTGGCACTATGGTCAAGTGTTTAGCACTTTGTGTATAGCAGCTACATTCATTTTTTACCCCCCATTTTTTACCACCCATTTTTTACCACCCAACCCATTTTATACACCATCAGTTTATATATTTAGATTATATATTTTCACAGATGAAACATTGGCCCTTCTCCATTTGTTCCAATTTACTGGCTGTCAGACAGCCATATGACTCTGAGCCACCGGGGCTTGTTGTGAGGACCGCAGTAGCCTGCCAAATCAAAACAGTCGCTGACTCCTCCAGGTTCTTCACCTTTCTGGTCCTTTTTGTTGGAAGGCAGAGGGGAGGAACCTGGGATTCGGTTAGGTTGCCGGGTGTGGACACCTCCTGGCTGTCACTTTCCACGGCCACCTCCTGGCTGTCACTTTCCATGGGACATTTTTTTTTTTTTTTGGTCATCAATCACACACAATTTTGAGCTCATGACTGTTGCAAATTGAAAGTTAACAAATAGAAAAGACTATCATTCTGACTCCAGCATTTTTTATTCTTGTCTCAATCATTTTTGGCTACTATTGTCTATTGATATATAAACCACTTTGTTAAATCAGAAATTAGTGATCAATAATAACATCTAGTTAACATCATTAAATTTTTGACAATAAATATGTTGAACAATGCTAGACCTGGCTCAAGCTGGGCTCCCCCACATCTTCTTCCTGGGTGGAAGGCACAGGTTGGACTTCTGAAGCCTCATCTGATGTGGAAGGAAGTGTGGAAGGAAGTGTAGATAGTGATGGCCTGGGTTCACTCTGGTCTGACAAAAACCACAGTCATCTGCTGCTGCTCCTGATCTCATGGAATCCTGGACCTTTTTTGCGCTCCCTATTATATGTGCTCCTCAGGCCACCAATTTTGGCCTTCAAATAGGTGATGTATGCCATGGGATACACAGGCTTCACCAATTCCAACAGTTTCTCCAGCGCTGCCTTCCTCTTTAGCTTGTTGGAGTATTCTCTGTGTTTGACTTGCCAGAGACATGGCAGCTCCCTGTACATGTCTATGAAGTTTGGCAGGAAGTCTGGGTCAGTAAATGTATATTTTCTCTGCAAGACACAACACAAGACAAACCCTAATATCAGGCTAAACTCTCCTAATCTTGTCTCAATATAGGCCTCAATCTATAAGCAGTGTAAGCCACTAACCACTGATGCCCCAAGTTAAAATTGTACCTTCGTTTGCATGATTAGCTCTTATGCTACTCCGTCCTCCACTCACAGATCGTACGTACGATGCACACGTGTTATGCTTTATATACACTGCGCGTGCATGAAACTCTGCCCCTGTCCTTCTTTCTAGTGTATTCCCCACTTCTCTTTCGGCGTAGTGGGAGAGCACATGGCGGAGACAGAGCAGGTGCATGCAGAGAGCAGCAACGAGGAGGACAAGGAAAGCCCAAAGCAAGGCAGTTCCTTTGTTGAGATGGTAGAGATGGAGGACATCTTGAAGAGGTCCGACTACGATGGGAAGTATGAACCCAAATGTGAGAAAGGCCAAGATCAAGACTAAAGTTGTGAGAAGTCTGCACAGGAATTTTGGGGTACGAAGATCCAAGGAGCAATTGAGGAAACGCTGATTAGACCTGAAATTGAGGGAGCAAGATTAGTACAGAAGGATCAAGAAAGTGCTGCAAAAAAATATTTGTCGTTTGTTCCTATTATTTTTATTATTACTTTAGTGCTGCTCCATGTGCTTTTCTTTACTGCTGTACAGTTTAAAATGGCAAGTTTCAAGTTCATGGGCACAGTAATCGACCGTAGTAAACATTGTTCGTCCCCTCAATAATACAATGTTTTTGTCAGATGCAGGTTAACTACATTTGTTCATGCCTATTTGTATTAAAAGAAGTTTAGTAGATTGTTGTCTAGATGGGTTTGTAACAAGAATGAAATGCAAACTTGATTCAGTGTAAGGAGAGGACACTCAGCAGCTTTTTACACATCTGGACGCAGGAGCACTAGTGTGGGACACAGAACACCCTTTTTAGGGTGTCCCACACAGGTGGATACTAGGGGTCTCTCCATGTGTGAAACTTTAATAACAAAAAAGGTAAGTATTCCAGCTTTAGAAAGGGAAAAAAACATATTTTCAGCCTGGAACTCTGCCAAAACAGACAATTGTACGACATTTGTTTCATATTCCTATTTCTAGCCTCAAATATCTGTGTGCTAAGTATACATTTTTTTTTATTCACATAGGGGAGAAAAGAATCAGGACGTCTGAGGACACCAGGAACCCCACTACTCATGAAGAAGGGGAAATCCCCACACACCATGAAGAAGATGTGGAGGGAGAGGTTCATGAAGTGGGCGAAATAGTGACCACAACAGGTCAGTGTCTGAGACCACAGCTTCAGGTAATAGATGTATGCCTGCATATTTATAATACATGGTGTGTTTTTTTTTATTTTTAGGTGATGTGGATGTTGTGGAAGAAGAAACTCATTTCAACAGTGCAAGTGCACAGATCCTCATCGCTGAGATCATGGTGTGCAATTGTGATTTAGAGAAGGTCAAGGAAAACATCAATGATGTCCAAAAAAATTGACCATTATTGATGTTTTAGGCAGAATCTAAAAACAACAAAAATTGTAAAGTTGGTCATTGTATTTTATATTTGTGATACATTTTTTAAGTAATTTGAAAGCCAAATTTTGAAAATGCACACAGTGTGTCAACATGTGCTATCTGCCATCACGGGATATCAATGTAGCGCACTACTCCCTTGGGAGCTACAAAGTTGTTCATTACCTTTTTGTTAACAGGCCCCGTTCTTCCTTCCCATGCAAAGTTTCACAAACGCCAGACAGTCTATATTCTGTACAGCTTTATTCTTGAACTTGAGCATGTGTTACAATTGTGTAGAGGATATGAGTTGCCTCTATTGATTCTGGTTCCTGACTCTGATCCTGCGTACTTCCCTTTTGTGAACTGACCAGCATCACTCTGAATAATACTGTGGGTCGTAGATTCCAAAGTCTCAGGCCTCTCCACCTAATTCCTTGACTCTTGCAATCAGCCCCTGTCAGTTCTGGAAAGTGTCTCGCACTAGGTCCTTGGACACCTAGCAAGTTTACGGATAAGCACCACTGGGTTGCACTCCCTTTGCTCACTCCCATCAACAGTCCATGTTTCCCACAGAAGGTCGAGTCCCAGTTTCCTCCATCCTCTTTACTCCTACCTCCCCCTCCCCAGCTGGGACACCCGGTTTCTCCTCCAGACTACATAGCGCTGGGGTCTCTGAACCACCAGGCCTTCAAGCCTGCTCGTGCTACACTCTCTACATCTTGGGTTCTCTCCTCTTCCCACTCCAGTCCTAAATCCTGCCTTCCTTCCAGAACATTTCCACTGAAAGGCTGAGGGGACTTCCTTGAGCCAGAGTGTAGGTGGCCACACCCCCTTCTATTCTAGCACTCCCCTCTCCCAAATAAACAACCAGGCCTAGAAAAGTGCAAGGCCCTGGCTAAATTTGCCTATCACTATTTACAAAAACTGTATTAAGCACACCTAAATGGGGTGGGCGCTACATCAATGTATGCGTTTTGTGGGTGCAACCCCTTCCTCGCAACTAAAGTAGATGAGAGGAATGGGTTGCACCCCCGAAACACAGCCATTGATCCCCCATCCAGGGACCTAGCACATGTTGACATTAGGCATGGGATCAGAAGGGAAATCCACATTTTGACTCCCTATTTGTGTGCATCTTCAAAATTTGGCTCAACACATTTTTGACATACTAATGTTTCATATTGCCTTCACTTTTTAAAAGTTGAACTTTGTAAGTTCCTGCGTTGTGTATGTTATGGTTTTAAACATACCTGGTTAGCCAAAAAAAGGCTATATCTACTGTCAAACATAAATGTTACAAAACCAATGTTGGTTTGTTCAAAAACCCTTTTATAACGCACATGTAAGTAAAATGTTTTATACTCAGCAATATGTGGCTTTTTATTTCAATGCTCAATACCAGTTTTTGGAGTAAGTTGGTGTAGTTACAGTGGCAATAGGGGTTAATTACTAAAGGCAAATCCACTTTGCACTTTAAGTGCACTTTCGGGAGTGATAGCTTGCCGCGTGCAGGTGTCCTGCTTCGTAATATAAGGGGACAGCAAAGCCAACAGATGGTGAAAACTGGGGTCTGTCATCCGGAGATAATTCCTGAAATCATCAGGATTATTCTCACGGATCTCCCGCAACAAAGGCATGTGCGAGAATTGGTCATGCTGGAGCAACCAATTCTTTGTCCATGAACTCCTCCCTTTTTTTCCCGAAAAATGATTGGACTAGCCCACACACGATCGGATTGTCCAATGAACTGATACCATCGGACCTAGTCTGCCGGAAAGAGCAATTAGAAATTGCTTGGCTTTCCTCTATGCTCTAGTGCCCTCCCAGGGAGATTATAATGCATGCATATTCACATCCAGACAAGTGAGACCATTATTTTCCGGCACTGCCTTAACCTTCCTGGGCATGGAGTTCACCAGAGCTTCACAGGTTGCCACTGGAGTCCTCTTCCACTCCTCCATGACGACATCATGGAGCTGGTGGATGTTAGAGACCCTGCGCTCCTCCACCTTCCGTTTGAGGATGCCCCATAGATGCTCAATAGGGTTTAGGTCTGGAGACATGCTTGGCCAGACCACCTTTACCCACAGCTTCTTTAGCAAGGCAGTGGTCGTCTTGGAGGTGTCTTTGAGGTCGTTATCATGTTGGAATACTGCCCTGCAGTCCAGTCTCCAAAGGGAGTGGATCATGCTCTGCTTCAGTATGTTGCAGTACATGTTGGCATTCATGGTTCCCTCAATGAACTATAGCTCCCCAGTGCCAGAAGCACTTATGCAGCCCAGACCATGACACTCCCACCACCATGCTTGACTGTAGGCAAGACACACTTGTCTTTGTACTCCTCACCCGGTTTTCCGTCACACACGCTTGACACCATCTGAACCAAATACGTTTATCTTGGTCTCATCAGACCACATGACATGGTTCCAGTAATTCATGTCCTTAGTCTGCTTGTCTTCAGCAAACTGCGGGTTTTCCTGTGTATCATCTTTAGAAGAGGCTTCCTTCTTGGATGACAGCCATGCAGACCAATTTGATGCAGTGTGCAGCGTATGGTCTGAGCACTGACTGGCTGACCCCCCACCCCTACAACCTCTGCAATGCTGGCAGCACTCATACATCTATTTCCCAGAGACGACCTCTAGATATGACGCTGAGCACGTGCACTCAACTTCTTTGGTCGACCATGGCAAGGCCTGTTCTGAGTGGAACCTGTCCTGTTAAACCACTGTATGGTCTTGGCCACCGTGCTGCTGCTCAGTTTTAGGGTCTTAGCAATCCTCTTATATCCTCTTATAGCCTAGGCCATCTTTATGTAGAGCAAAAAAAAAATTTTCAGATCCTCAGAGAGTTCTTTGCCATGAGGTGCCATGTTGAACTTCCAGTGTCCAGTATGAGAGAGTGAGAGCGATAACACCAAATTGAACACACCTGCCCCCCATGCACACCTGAGACCTTGTAACATTAACGAGTCACATGACATAGGGGAGGGAAAATGGCTAATTGGGCCGAATTTTGACATTTTCACTTAGGGGTGTACTCACTTTTGTTGCCAGTGGTTTAGACATTGATGGCTGTGTGTTGAGTTATTTTGAGGGGACAGCAAATTGACACTGTTATACAAGCTGTACACTCACTACTTTACATTGTAGCAGAATGTATTTTCTTCAGTGTTGTCACATGAAAAGGTATAGTAAAATATGTAAAAAAATGTGAGGGGTGTACTCACTTTTGTGAGATACTGTTTACATATATATATATATATATATATATATATATATATATATATATAAATAAGTGTTTTTAGCTGGCACTTTTCTATGTATATCTCTTGGTTTTATATATTTGGCTTTTATATGAATAGTGTGGTCCAAATTGCCTTTAAAGTTCCGACCTAGTGTTTTTTTCCCCCTTTTTGTTTTAAGTTATACTTATGGATCTGGCAAGGGAGAGATTCTAGTAGTTGTAAGTCCATAACACTTACTTCTGACCTCGAGGGTATTTGGAAGCCGGCATGCATCTACTCACAGTGCACTGCAAACAACTGGAATTAGATGTTGGACCCATACATGTCTTCAACGGTCTTTCCAACTAGCTGCCAGAGACTAGTGCAGTGTTTCTCAACTCCAGTCCTCAAGGCACCCCAGCAGGTCATGTTTTCAGGCTTGCCATTATTTTGCACAGGTGATTTGATCGGTTTCACTGCCTTAGTAATTACCACTGCCGTTTCATCTGAGGAAATCCTGAAAACATGACCTGTTGGGGCGCCTTGAGGACTGGAGTTGAGAAACGCTGGTCTAGTGTACTTTACACCAGACCGGCATAAAGTATAATGCACATAATAACACTTACCTCACCCCCATCTAGAAATCTGTAAAACCTGGAGCTCCTCATTAAACTGGAGTATTTAAAGGGTTGATAACTTTGCAAAAGTGCAGGGAGAGCACGCAATACAGAGTACGTAAAATGTGTTATTATGTCCTCTCTTCATCTGATATTTCTATTAAGACTCCAATTTTTCCGTTTCCTGTGTAAAACAGGAGGATAATTGCAGATGCATAATTGATGCGCGCAGTGACAGAGTTTGGAAAAGCGTTCCATTAGGAAGGTCAACTCATTAGCATACATTACATTCAACAAGATTGCTCTTTGACCTACAATTTATTAATGGGTTGCTCTGGCCTCAGCGCCTGCCTTCTACACTTATCTCTGTGCCAAGACTTCTGTGAAAAGATTACAACTTTTTATGAGTGCAGTGGGAGCACCAGGGCCACAAAAACCACTTGACTACTTGTATCGGAAAGTCATTTTCCTCCTTATTTGTGTAATTTAAACAGACATTCGAAATAGACAGCCCTATTAATTGGTTCAATTTTTACATGACTCCACCCAGCAGAATTTAGAAAATGTGATACAAGCAAAAAAGTGAACTTATTATATCATTCATTATTTTTCGTACCGCTTGCCCAAGTTTTTCTTTTAGTATTGGCTATAACAGCCTTTTTCGAACCAGGATTTCATAGAACCCTAGGGTTCCTCTTGAGATTGCAAGTGGTTCCTTGAGAGGAGAACAGTGGTATGTTGATATCCTACCTACACTGACCAAGAATTGGGGGAACATTTTCCACTGACTACCAATGTAAAGGTAATTAGGAAAAGTAGACAAATAGACCCCAATCGGTGATCTGATTGCTCAAGGCCCAACGGGCCAAGTCAGGCCCACCAGATCTAGTCATGTGGCCTTTGTGCCCAGTTTTGCAGATGAAACCTGTCAGAACTCCATTCCGCCAGCTCTGGCTCTCACATAGTTTCATAGTAGGAAAGGTTGAAAAAAAGACACAAGTCCAACCTATGTGTGTGGGGGTTTTTTTGTCAGTATTACATTGTACAGTATATCCCTGTATGTTGTGGTCGTCCAGGTGCTTATCTAATAGTTTTTTTAAACTATTGATGCTCCCTGCTGAGACCACCGCCTGTGGATGGAAATTCCACACCCTTACCGTTCTTACCATGAAGAACCCTCTACGCAGTTTAACCACCTCAATACAGTGCACTTCCACCCCCTTCCTGCCCAGACCAAGTTTCAGCTTTCAGCGCTCTTACAGTTTAAATGACAATTACTCAGTCATGCAACACTGTACCCATATAAAACTTGCGTCCTTTTTTTCACACAAATAGAGCTGTCTTTTGGTGGTATTTAATCACTAGTGGGTTTTTTATTTTTTGTGCTATAAATTAAATAATTAAATTTTTGTGAAAAAAAAATGCTTTTTTCTTTGTTTCTATCGTAGCATTTTGCTAATTAGTAATTTTTCTTCATAAATTTTGACCAAAATCTATACTGCTACATATCTTTGGTAAAAATAACCCACATTAGTGTATATTATTTAGTCTTTGTGAAAGTTACAGTGCCTTGCAAAAGTATTCGGCCCCCTTGAACTTTTCAACCTTTTGCCACATTTCAGGCTGCAAACATAAAGATATAAAATTTTAATTTTTTGTGAAGAATCACCAACAAGTGGGACACAATTGTGAAGTGGAACGAAATCTATTGGATAATTTAAACTTTTTAAGCAAATAAAAAACTGAAAAGTGGTGCGTGCAAAATTATTCGACCCCTTTACTTTCAGTGCAGCAAACTCACTCCAGAAGTTCAGCGAGGATCTCTGAATGATCCAATGTTGTCCTAAATGTCTGATGGTGATAAATAGAATCCACCTGTGTGCAATCAAGTCTCTGTATAAATGCACCTGCTCTGTGATAGTCTCAGGGTTCTGTTGAAAGCGCAGAGAGCATCATGAAGACCAAGGAACACACCAGGCAGGTCCGTAATACTGTTGTGGAGAAGTTTAAAGCCGGATTTGGATACAAAAAGATTTCCCAAGCTTTAAACATCCCAAGGAGCACTGTGCAAGCAATCATTTTGAAATTAAAGGAGTATCAGACCACTGCAAATCTACCAAGACCTGGCCGTCCCTCAAAACTTTCAGCTCAGACAAGGAGAAGACTGATCAGAGATGCATCCAAGAGGCCCATGATCACTCTGGATGAACTGCAGAGAACTACAGCTGAGGTGGGAGAGTCTGTCCATAGGACAACAATCAGTCGTACACTGCACAAATCTGGCCTTTATGGAAGAGTGGCAAGAAGAAAGCCATTTCTCAAAGATATCTATAAAAAGTCTCGTCTAAAGTTTGCCACAAGCCACCTGGGAGACACACCAAACATGTGGAAGAAGGTGCTCTGGTCAGATGAAACCAAAATCCAACTTTTTGCAAACAATGCAAAACGATATGTTTGGCGTAAAAGCAACACAGCTCATCACCCTCAACACACCATCCCCACTGTCAAACATGGTGGTGGCAGCATCATGGTTTGGGCCTGCTTTTCTTCAGCAGGGTCAGGGAAGATGGTTAAAATTAAGGGGAAGATGGATGCAGCCAAATACAGGACCATTCTGGATGAAAACCTGTTGGAGTCTGCAAAAGACCTGAAACTGGGACGGAGATTTATCTTCCAACAAGACAATGATCCCAAACATACAGCAAAATCTACAAAGGAATGGTTCACAAATAAACGTATCCAGGTGTTAGAATGGCCAAGTCAAAGTCCAGACCTGAATCCAATCGAGAATATGTGGAAAGAGCTGAAAACTGCTGTTCACAAACGCTCTCCATCCAACCTCACTGAGCTCGAGCTGCTGTTTTGCAAGGAAGAATGGGCAAGAATTTCAGTCTCCCGATGTGCAAAACTGATAGAGACATACCCCAAGCGACTTGCAGCTGTAATCGCAGCAAAAGGTGGCTCTACAAAGTATTAACGCAAGGGGGCCGAATAATTTTGCACGCCCCACTTTTCATTTTTTTATTAGTTAAAAAAGTTTCAAAAATCCAATAGATTTCGTTCCACTTCACAATTGTGTCCCGCTTGTTGGTGATTCTTCACAAAAAATAAAAATGTTATATCTTTATGTTTGAAGCCTGAAATGTGGCAAAAGGTTGAAAAGTTCAAGGGGGCCGAATACTTTCGCAAGGCACTGTATAGAGTCTACAAACTATGGTGCCAATCACTGAAAATTGATCATATCAGATCAGGCCTTCAGTACATCAGGTGTATCTCATTTCTTGAGACACTACTGTTGTGTACACACGACCGGACTTTTCAACATCAAAGGTCCGACAGAACAATTCCGCCGGACCATTCGACTGTGTGTGAGGGCTTCATCGGACCTTTGCTGTCGAAAACTCTGATGGACTTTAGATTTAGAACATGTTTCAAATCTTTCCGACGGACTCGAGTCCAGTCGAAAAATCAGTTAGTCTGTATGCTAGTCCGACGGACGAAAACCGACGGTAGGGCAGCTATTGGCTACTGGCTATGAACTTCCTTATTCTAGTCTGGTCATACGTCATCACGTTTGACTCCGTCAGACTTTGGTGTGATAGTGTGTGGCCAAGTCCGTTTGTTCAGAAAGTCAGTCGGAACGCGGCTGAAAAGTCAGTCGGGAAGACCGTCGGACCTAGTCTGCTGGTTGTTTGTACATGGCATAACAAGTCAGGAAAGTACAAATACCCCCCAAGTTACCCATTTTTGAAAAGTAGACGTTCCAAGGTATTAAGTAAGTAGCATGGTGAGTTTTTTTTTTAAGTTGTAATTTTTTCCCGCAATCCTTTGCAAAATGATGATTTTTATTTTTTATTTCAATTTTTTTACAAACTTGTCATATTATCAGATTATTTCTTACACACAGCATATGCATACAACAAATTACACCTCAAAATACATTCTGCTACTTCTCCCGAGCATGGCGATACCACATGTGTGAGACAGCCTGGTCACATACAAAGGCCCAACATTGAAGTGGCACCATCAGGCATTCTATGAGCATAAATGACACATCTCATTTCTCAACCACCTATTACACTTTTGAAGGCCCTGGAGTACCAGGACAATGGAATTGCCCACAAAATAACCTAATTTTGGAAAGCAAACATCCCAATGTATAATCTATGAGACATAATGAGTCTTTTGACTTTAATTTTTTTCCAGAAGTTTTTGCAAAATGTGGAAATAAAATTAAAACGCGTTGTTTTTTTTTTTACACAAAGTTGTAAATTTATAAGATATTTCTAACACATAGCATGTATATAGCAAAAATGACACCCAAAATACATTCTGCTACTCTTCCCGAGTATGGTCAAACTACATGTGTGAGACTTTTACACAGCCTGGCCACATACAGAGGCCCAACATTGAAGTAGTACCTTCAGGCATTCTAGGAGCATAAATGACACATCTCATTTCATTCCTACCTATCACACTTTTGAAGGTCCTTGAGCACCAGCCCAGTGACCCACAGTTACCCACAAAATGACCCCATTTTGAAAAGCATACACCCCAGCATATACTATATGAGACATGGGCTGCAGAGAGGTACTCAGGTACTCTGATGGGCTGGAGACAGGTACTCGGTAACTTGATGAGCTGCAGACAGGTACTCGGTTACTCTGATGGGCTTGTGACAGGTACTTGGTTACTCTGATGGGCTGGTGACCGGTACTCGGTTACTCTGATGCGCTGGTGACAGGTACTCGGGTACTCTGATGGGCTGGTGACAGGTACTCGGGTACTCTGATGGACAGGTGATAGGTACTCTGATGGCCTGGTGACAGGTCCTTTGGTACTCTGATGGGCTGCAGATAGGTACTCGGGTACTCTGATGGGCTGCAGATAGGTACTCGGGTACTCTGATGGGCTGGTGACAGGTACTCAGGTACTCATATGGACTGTGACAGGTACTCGGGCACTCAGATGAACTGTGACAGGTACACAGGTACTCATATGGACTGTGACAGGTACTCGGGTACTCTGATGGCCTGGTGACAGGTACTCGGGTACTCTGATGGCCTGGTGACAGGTACTCAGGTACTGATGGACTGTGACATGTACTTGGGTACTCTGATGGACTGTTACAGATACTCGGGTACTCTGATGGACTGTTACAGGTACTCGGGTACTCTGATGGACTGTGACAGGTACTTTGATGGATGGTGACTGGTCCTCTTTATTGGTGGGGGCAATCAGTGTGATTGGTATACACTGTTGGCAGTAACGAGATGCTACCGCAATCTCCTCCTCACACACGATCGTTGTGTGAGGGGGAGAACCCAGTAACATCTCGTTACCACAGTTTGGTGACATTTAGTGATCTGCTGTGAAAGGATCACAACCGATCACATGGTAAACTGCCGACAGCCAATGGCTGTTTACCAGCATCAGGGACAAGCAGTGTTCCCGGGAACACGCCGCCACTGACATGCACGTGCAGTGCGCTCGAGCACATGCGCCATGCAAAGTGGGCCGGTACCACCTGTGACTGTGATTCGCCGTGACTTCATCACGGCCGATCACATGCCCAATGGCTGTTCACCCCCCTCAGTGGTGAGTGGTGTCTCCGTGACACGCCACCAACGAAGGAACAGGGATGTGCACGCACGATTGCGCGCATTCCCTGTTTAAATGGAGGGACGTCATATGACAATTTCCCTGCAAGTCACTTACACAGGGAGGTACTAGAGCCGGGCTGCATAGGAGAGAGAGATGCGAGGAAGCTTTGGGGGAAGGGAGGTTGGGGTTGCAAACTGTGCATAACACACCCCTAAACCCTGCACTTGGTACACAGCACACCCCTGAACTCTGCACTCTGTATGTAACGCACTCCTGAACCCTGCACTCTGTACATAGCACACCCCTAAACCCAACATTCTGTACACAGCACTGCTGGGACTTGCAGTCCGTTCCAAGGAACACCAACTTGTCAGGACACCATCATTATGGACTTTTGCCACTCTGAACTTGCCATTTCTGGACTCTTCCTGAACAGATATGCTGGGGCAGCCACAGTTAATGTTAGTTAGGAAAAGGACAGTCTGAAGTTATTCAAGGGGTGCATGCTGGTTCTAGCGTATACCAAAGGACCGGTGTCTTTAATAGCACTATGGGGTATGAAGTAACACCGCTACAAAAGGTTAACTCGGCAAATACAAGGAAGAGAAGTGTAGTTGCTTTGAGTAACCAAGGGAATAACACGCTAACAAGCAACCAGTCATTAGGTGCGGTATCTAGTAAGGTGACAGGTCCTCCGATAGCGAAAGGGTCGGTAACCTGGCTCCCTTCCAAACAGTCGCCACAGCAAGCTAAGGACCATAGGAGGCATTTAAGGACCAAATGTATGATTTGCAGAAATGTAAAACACCCAGAGACACAAAAGTCTGTCGGAACCACAGGGACACACACACTCTACAGGACTTCAGCTCTATACACGAGTGGCCTGTCTTGGAAATTTTGTGTCCCTGGGGGTATTATTGTCATAATAATTTCAATTATTCGTTATGCTGAAGTTAAAAACCCAGGAAGTCAGCACAGCACAGCACAGGGATGGTGGGAGCCCCTCATAATGAGCACAGCACAGGGATGATGGGAGCCCCTCATAATGAGCACAGCACAGGGATGGTGGGAGCCCCTCACAATGAGCACAGCAGGGGTACAGCCCCAGGAGGAATGCAGCACAGCACAGGGATGGTGGGAGCCCCTCATAATGAGCACAGCAGGGGTACAAACCCAGGAAGTCAGCACAGCAGAGAGATGGTGGGAGCCCCTCATAATGAGCACAGCAGGGTTACAGCCCCAGGAGGAAGTCAGCACACCACAGGGATGGTGGGAGCCTCTCATAATGAGCATAATTAGACGACGACTGACATATTGAGAAAGGTATCTTTTGCTTTTTAAATTCATCATTACGAACGTTCGTAATTGTTACGAAGAGTTAACGAACCTAACGAAAAATTCGTATTTCGTACAAATCCAAATTGAATTTTGGACACGAATTACGAAGCACGAATTAACGGCTAATACGAAACAGAATGAAACAAAACAAATTTATTGACGGCGCACTTGTCTAGTGGACAGCATCCCCTGAAAAAGCTCAAATTGAGGGCGAAACATGTTGGGAACTACATCAAACTTGCTGTATCCATAAGGACTGTACTATATGTACTCGCTGTGATATTGTTTTGAGATATTTTTAACTAATGTTAAAATAAAATGTTTTTCTTTTAATATTTTCTTTGGATCTATTTCCTAGTAAACGCACCTTAAACATCCATTGCTGCACTGACGGTGACTATGCTGATCCTGGTGCATAGTGTTATTCTATACATACTACTGACTACTGATCCCACTGTATGTTGAGTGTTACTATTACTATTGCTATTCCACGTTTATGCCTTTTTTATTACCAATCTTAGTGTGTGACGATATACAGTACTAAGACTTGCTTTTTTAAATTCTTTACCACCACAGATAACAAATGAGTTCATGACGTGACCTATCTGTACATACACGGAATATCTGATAAGTATTTTCAGCATTTAATAAAGACTCAGAAATGCAGGTCAGCAAGCTTTGATTACTTTGTTTTATATGGCAGTCATTCTGTTTTCTTAATGAAGGGTGAACTTTACCTTCTCTGATACACAACATAGACTTTAATGTATATTTTATTACAGACAAGTAAATCACGCTTTTGTGACATATGGAATACTTTATATTGCCTCAAATCAAAGAATCGTTTAAAGCATTTCACTGATGTTACTCCGACTACAGAACAAAGCAAACCATAAATTTCCTGTTTTACTGCAATAAATGTATTGCATTCTGAAAAAGAATACGCATGATCTCTATGTAAGAAAAAAATCTATAGCTTTAAAATTATAGTGAATAAAATTAGTGGTGCACCGAAATGAGAATTCCGGAAACCAAAAATTCAGGGTGCATTTGGCCAAAAACCGAAACCGAAATGGACAGTTAAAAAAAATATATGTTTTTTTTTCATGTAATTAACATGGCTGGCGTTTTTGCATTGAAGTTAATGGGACGAGATTTTTCATTAAAGTCAATAGGATGCGATTTTGCATTGAAGTCATTGGGATGTGACTTTGCATTGAAGTCACTAGAGGGTGGTTTTGCATTGAAGTCAATGGGGCACGATTCTGCGTTGAAGTCAACGGGCGCGGTTTTCACTTGAAGTCATTAGTAGGCGATTTTACATTGAAGTCAATGGATGCAATTGTACATTGAAGTCAATGGGACACTATTTTTCATTGAAGTCAATGGATGCAATTTTGCATTGAAGTCAACAGGACGCAGCATGCTATTATCGGCACCTTTTTTTTTTTCCATCGGCAAAATGCTGATAACCCTATTTTTGGCCTGTAATTTTTGGTGGCCAATATATCGGTGCATCCTTAAATAAAACCTTAAAGTTTAACTAAGCCCAAAAACAAAAATGTAATTTATTGCAGCTTGTCATTACATACAGTAGATGTGGTTGCTGCATTCGTTTTCTTCTTTGCTTTATTTTCACCTGCTGATCCTGGGAGTAACACATGTAGTGTCCTCCTCTAGTGAGGCTGCTTAATTGTTAGGCTAAATGTAATTGTTGGTTTCCCTGTAGCCAATGAAGCAACAATCCATTGTTTTTGTCTGCTCATGGCTGTTTCTGGCTGGCTACGCTCACCCCTCCACTGTATCAATGGAGGGAGCCATGGTTGTCACCCTAAGACAGGCCAACAAATTCCTGTCCACTAGTCCATCCCGATAGTCCATCTTGGTTTCTGAGTGTAGCACCCTCTAGTGTGCTAGAGTAAGTAGTGTTGGTTTTTTTTTGTGTTTTTTTTGGTTAGTGTTGGTCAAACGTTTGGCTTGTTTGGCAGCCAAGCCTGTGTTTGAAACTGGGTCAGAACGATCCAGGGAGGCTGGTATAACTGAGCAGGCAGCATCTTTGATACCCCCCCCCCCCCCCACACTTCTGGAACTTGTGAGAAATTTCCAGAAGAATGAGAGGGAGGTTAGGAACAGCTGTCTGGAGTATTCATATGCTCATGGTCAGCCCAGCTGGGGTAGGAGAGTTCTGGTAGAAGCTAGAGATGAAGTGCTGGGAGGCTGTTGGAGACCCTTGAGAGGAGTCCCCTAGTCTGTGGGGGGGGGGGTGACCTCTGGTCTGGGGCTTGGGTGCTGGAGGGGCCCTCTGCAACACATGGAGGAATTCTTTGTAGGTGCATGGGAGCAGGTGTGAGGGCAGCAGGTGTCAGCAAGCATGTCCGGGAGATCTCCAGGGAGAAGACAGCCGGGCTTCCTGTAATGGGCATTTGCTGGAGCCAACAGAGTGCCCTGTTTGATGCCATCCTGTGCCAGTTGGATCTGCGATTTGTTCTGCATGCAGGTTTTGTGCAGGAGGCAGACAAGGAGAGAGATTGTACATAGAGATTGTGTATAGTTGAGAGTCCCTGAAGAAGTTTTGCAGATCAAGTAGGCATCTTATAATACCCCTATCCCCATCCACGTTTATTCCCCTCAATATAAAAAAAAAAAGAAATAAAAAAAAAGCACTGCACTGTTTCCTGATTGCTTTGTGCTTTGAAGATGCGGTGTGCCTGGCTGTGCAGGGTGGGGGATCCTTTTCTACTTGCGACTACTTAAGGGCTACATGAGTAAATCTGATTGTGATGCAGAAAAGAAATTCCCAGACACACCCTCTTTATACTCGTTGCTGTCTATCACATACAGAAAGCCTTAACTAAACATTATTCACAGCAATCGCTGAGATTCAAACCTGCCCTGCAAGCCTGAATGTGAGCGATATTTTTCATAGGTGTGCACCCCAAACCTCAAACATGTGTGTGTTAGACATGTGCAATTTGTTTCGTTACAAATTCGTTTTCAGGCAAAAAAAATCGGCATATTCCTTCGTTCGAAGGCATCCGAATGAACGACAGACTCTTTTGATGAATGCATACAAAAACGAATTGGCAGAACGAAAATCTGAAAATACAAAAATCCAAAGGAACAAAAAAAGATTCAGCCTACGAGTTTAACAAATCGATTACATTCGGATAATTGTGTATATATTACTTACATACATATATATATATATATATTCATATTTCTTGTTATAATTACATTATTAACTATAGTATAGTTTTTGTTAATTATTATTTGTATTATTATTATTATTTTATTATAAACTATTAAATTATAGGTAAAATAGCTTAAGTCAGTAATTCTTCTATTCAGGTCTCTTCGCCATAGCAGAGCTAATTTGGGATAGATTAAATTTACATTTTTATTGTAAATTCAAAATTTGGCTAAAGTATCTGTTAGTGAACGTAATGAATATGAATGCATCAAATTTTTCAGTAGTGCACATGTCTAGTGTGTGTATATACTGTGTGTGCGTATATATATATATATATATATATATATATATATATATATATATATATATATAGATAGATAGATAGAGTGTGTGATTGGTGTCAGTATCAGTAGGGCAGTGGACGGTATCAGTAGTTTCTTTTTATAATTTTTTTTAATTCGTTTTTGCAATTTTACTTTTTTATTATTTTTTACAATATTTTTATTTCGTTTTTTTAAACTATTTTTTAGGAGCCATGGTGGAGGCTAAACAAACTCACTTTTGAGACAGAGAAAAGGACTGAGGACAGAGCTTCTGCGGTCCCTTTCTCTGCAGCCTCAGCTGCACTGAACAGTTAATGAATGGGAAGTGCACTGTGATGAGAGGCTTCCTGTTCACTCACAAACTAAAGCATAGCAAGCACAGTTTACTATGATTCAATTATGAAGGAACACAATGAGCATAACTATGCATATACCCTATATATGGTCTCCCTCTCAAAGTTAGAATTCACTGTAGTTGAAAACCCTACTTCAGTGATCCAGTGGAGAGATGGGATGGTGACCTCACAATCTCCACCCCATCCAATTAGAGGCCGTGCAGAGTGGCTATCCTCCTGTGTTCAGTAAGCAGCATAAGCTTGGCACAGGACACAGAAGCTAGTGGAGATCACTGGAGTAGTGGAGCTTAATGCACTACTGAAGGTTTTCTACCTGCATGCAGGTAAAAAAAACCTTCTGTTTGCAGCTCCCCCCCAGCCCCCAAAATACCCAACCCCCCCCCCCCAATACATGTCTGAAATCCATCTCAATCCAGCAATGTGCAAGAGAGCAGCGGCTCTCCCAGTACTCTTCCTCCTCATTGGCTGACACAGCAGCCATTGGCTCCCATTACTGTCAATCACAGCGGATGAACCAATGAAGAGAGAGTGGGGGCAGGGCCGAGATGCTCTCCATGTGTGACTGGATACACAGAGCAGCGGCTCAGAAATGAGCCTGCTCGGTGCCCCCATAGCAAGCTGCTGGCTATGGGAACACTCGGCAGGTGGGAGGGGCCAGGAGAGCCAGCAGGGGACCCGGAAAGAGGAGGATCTGGGCTGATCTGTGCAAAACCACTACACAGAATCGTAAGTGTGACATGTTTGTTATTTTTTAAAGAAAAAAATCTTAATTTAACCACCTCCCATCCACACTATAGCGGAAAGACAGCTACAATGTGGACCTAATTTGTTGGGAGGGTGTCCATGGACGTCCTCCCGTTCTCAAGCAGCCTGCGTGCTCCCTGCAGGGAGCGAGCAGCTCGCTCTGTGATCAGCAAGTCTATGAGACTCGATGGATTACAGATCGGAGGAAGAGATTGGTCCAGATCCCTTACCACGTGATCAGCTGTCAGCCAATCACAGCTGATCATGGGATGTAAACAGACGCTGATAGCGTGAGGAGAAAGAAGAAAAAACGATCGTTGGAGACTGTCATCGGGGCATTGGTCCCAATCAAGGAGAGCAGCCGCATGCTCATCTCTGCCACCTAACTACACAACAGTGCCACCTACCAGTGCCCACCAGTGCCACCTACCAGTGCCCACAGTGCCACCTATCATTGCCCACAGTGCCACCCATCAGTGCCCACAGTGTCACCCATCAGTGTTACCTACCAGTGCCGCCCATCAGTGTCACCTACCAGTGCCCATCAGTGTCACCTACCAGTGCCCATCAGTGCCACCTATCACTGCCACCCATCAGTGCCATCTTATCTGTGCCCATCAGTGTCACTTACCAGTGCCCATCAGTGCCACCCATCAGTGCTACCCATCAGTGTCAACCATCAGTGCCATCTTATCTGTGTCCATCAGTGCCACTTTATCTGTACCCATCAGTGCCACCTTATCTGTCCCCATCAGTGCAGTCTTATCTGTGCCTATCAGTGCCCATCAGTGCAGCCTATCAGTGCCCACCAGTACAGCCTATCAGTGCCCATCAGTGCTGCCTCATCGGCGCATATCAAGGAAGGAGAAAAATTACCTGTTTGCAAAATTTTATAACAAACTATGAAACATGATTTTTTTTTTCACAATTTAAAATAAAATAAAAACCCCAGCGGTGATTACAGCAAAAGAAAGCTCTATTTGTCTGAAAAAAAATGATAAAAATGTCATTTGGGTACAGTGTAGCATGATCGCGCAATTGTCATTCAAAGTACGTCAGCGTTGAAAGCTGAAAATTGGTCTGGGCAGGGGGGGGGGGGGGGGTTTAAGTGCCCAGTAAGAAAGTGATTAATATCACTTTTAAAGGGAAGCATTGAAAACTTTTTTTTCAGAATAATACTTACCTAGGAGGATGCAGCATCAATCTGATGCTGCATCTGTCCCCCACCATCTCCCAAACACCGGTGATCGCTCGGTTCCCAGAGCTCCCTGAGCAGAGAGCTGGTGACTGTCAATCGAGCGAGCTTCAGCCTGTTGTCTGCTGAAAATGGGTCACAGGAGTGCAGAGCAAGCTGCACTCATGTGATCCACAAGAGAAGTACAGCCAAACAAGCTTTGGCTGTACTTTTCCTTTAAGGTTAATTGAATACATTTTTTTACTTAAGCACATTTGCAATGTTTGCTCATTAAAAATCTGAATAAGGACCCCGCTGTTATTAACAGGAAGGATGCTGAAGGAAGAGAGTAGGGACCTCTTGAAGAGGGCCCCAAGAAAAGAGACGAATACCATGTGTAGCACTGACCCCGAAGGAGCTGCTGGTTTTATTGGGCTTACCATTACCTCCTTGTTTGTTTCTCCGTCTAGGGATTCCCGTGGTAGATGGCCCAAAGAATGTGGAAACTGACACACTGACACTGAATCTTCTTTTGGGTTATTTATTTGGAACAGAAACAGAGTCTTTCATTAAAGGGTAGAGGGTTAGGAGTAAGTTCAGGTACTTTAGACTCCAAAAAATAATGGAAGTCCTTATATAAAATCCAGAGAATAAAGACCGTTTCACAACTGGATTTAACAACCCCCGGCCTAGCAGCCGGTAGGGTGTTTGACAAAGTCTCTGCCACAGAGACTGTACACTTGAGCGTTACTGAGGGACATAGATAACTTTAAAGAGCTAACATATGGTACCAGGTTCTCTCAGCCGATCCAGCGATACCATATGTGTTTTGATCCAGGTTACGTCCCTGAACTAAGACTCCAGGCTCCTTCAGAGAAGCCAGCCTTGCGCACTGCCTTCTCCTGAAGAGTCCTCCCCTGGGGCTCCTCAGTTGCTGGGCCTCTCCCTTCAGATAAGGTGGCACCGGACCACCCTCGGATCAATAGGCCCCGAAATCCAGTCAGGCCTGTCCCTGCAGTTGCGTCGCCTCGGGATGCATGGTTCCGCACCCCAAGCCAGGAGGGCCATGGGACTGGATCAGGAGGACCACCAGAACCGAACAGACAGAAAATAAAGATGGAACCCCGGACCACGTTGCGTCAGTACCTTAAATACCACCCCCCAGAATGCACAGCAGGAGAACACTCCCACTGGGCTGGTTCCGAGAGAACAGTGGCATTCAATACACCCAGCTAGACTGCGTTTCTACTATTGCCGGCGGTGACAGTGACACCTGCGGTCAAGGAGAACCCAGTGCAACCCAGCTGGACTGGTACTGAAACCAGAAATTTAGAGAAATAGCCCCAAAACCCAACTGGTTTCAGGCAAATTGACTTTAGAAAAAAACATAGCGCCTGCTCGTCAGGAGCCAGCACTACACATGTAAACTGGAAATCCACTTTATTAATTGGACGATTTTATGGTAGACTGATGTTTAATGCTTTGAAGATTTTAACTGCACCTTCACCTAATGGTAATTCTGGTAGAGAGGTCCAACCACAGACGCAGGGATCCTTCATAAAATGTATTGAACGGAAATGATCAAAAAACAGAAGGATTCCTTCATTATAAACAGGAAGGATGCTTGAGGTAGAGCGTAGGGACAGCTTAAAGTGCTACTATAAGTAAAGCATGCTTGTTATACTCACTGTGGAACCTGAGGAGTTAATCCTCTACATGTGTAAAAAGTCTGTTTAATCCTATCTTCTCAGATCCTCTCCTTCTTCTGTCCCCAATACATCTCCCGATAGTACAGAGCCTTAGGGCAAGCTGCACATGCTCAGTTTGGTTTGTATTGCTTGGGAGATTTTTTTTTTCTTGGGAGAGTGCATGTGATCAGCACAGGGCAAATCAGCACTGTCCAGACAGAGAGTCAAGGGTTCTACAGCCCTAATAGGACAATTAGGGGAGAAGGAAACTCATCCTAAAAACTTTAACCAGACATTGATAGAAGTCACAAAATACTGCTGGTAAGAAAAGGTATTTAGCAGTATATATTTACTAAAATAATTGCATTTCTACGTTCTGTGTACTGTGGGAGACCAGATATAGTGAATGCAGGGTCCTGGGTTTAGTAACTCTTTAAAGGGGGTCCCAAGAAAATAGATGAATACCATGTAAACTGGAAACCCCCTTTAATAATTAGGGGGGTTTTATCATAGACTTATGTTTAGTGCATTGCAGGTTTTAACTGCAACTCCACCTAATGGTAATTCTGGTAGAGAGGTCCAACCACAGAGACAGAAATCCTTCATAAAATTAATTGCATGGGAATGGTCAAAAACCAGGATTCCTCTATTATAAACAGGAAGGATGACGGAGGTAGGGAGTAGAGACCTCTCTAAGGGGGTCCCAAGAAAATAGAGGAATACCATGTAAACTGAAAACCCCCTTTAATAATTGGGGGATTTTATAGTAGACTGATGTTTAGTGCATTGCAGGTTTTTTTTTTTTATAAATTCTTTATTTAACAGGGTAAGACATACGGAAATACAGAAAACCCAACAGGGTACAATACAGTGACATTACATGCTGTACATCTCTATATCTATTTTTACACAATCATGAGAACACTTTACGTGAAGTTACCCAACAGGATAGAAACAGGATGTATGTCTAATGAATAGGAGTCCTCCGCACCCCGCATGTCCCCTTTGATTTTTCCTGAGAGGTGCCGTATTTTGATGGAGTAGGTAAGGGATTGAGGGTGGTTCTCACCGACCCGTTAATGTTGATATCCAATGTACTAGCATCATATAGGATGCATTGCAGGTTTTAACTGCACCTCCACCTAATGGTAATTCTGGTAGAGAGGTCCAACCACAGAGACAGAGATCCTTCATAAAATTCATTGCATGGGAATGGTCAAAAACCAGAAGGATTACTTTATTCTAAACAGGAAGGATGCTGGAGGTAGGGAGTAGGGACCTCTAAAAGGGGGTCCCAAGAAAATAGAGGAATATCATGTACACTGGAATTCCCCTTTAAAAAATGGGGGATTGTATGGTAGACCTATAGTGCATTGCAGGTTTTAACTGCACCTCCACCTAATGGTAATTCTGGTAGAGAGGTCCAACCACAGAGACAGAGATCCTTCATAAAATTCATTGCATGGGAAAGGTCAAAAACCAG
This sequence comes from Lithobates pipiens, assembly GCF_037356315.1. Lineage (NCBI taxonomy): Eukaryota > Metazoa > Chordata > Amphibia > Anura > Ranidae > Lithobates > Lithobates pipiens. Next base: position 4,780,761 of record NW_027507892.1, on the reverse strand, counting down.
AAGGATTTCTTTATTCTAAACAGGAAGGATGCTGGAGGTAGGGAGTAGGGACCACTCGAAGGGGGTCCCAAAAAAATAGAGGAATATCATGTACACTGGAATTCCCCTTTAAAAAATGGGGGATTGTATGGTAGACTTATGTTTAGTGCATTGCAGGTTTTAACTGCAACTCCACCTAATGGTAATTCTGGTAGAGAGGTCCAATCACAGACACAGAGATCATTCATAAAATTCATTGCATGGGAATGGTCAAAAACCAGAAGGATTCCTTTATTCTAAACAGGAAGGATGCTGGAGGTAGGGAGTAGGGACCTCTAAAAGGGGGTCCTAAGAAAATAATTGAATACCATGTAAACTGGAAACCCCCTTTAACAAGAGCTGGAACAAATAAAAGAACATCTGGAAAAATATCCTATTGGTAAGCTCTATGGGTTTAATGCAGGATAATTTCTTTCCTTTGCCAGTGTGCTGTGAAATGGCCCTCGCAAATATCATTAATATGCAAAAGGGATCTGCATAATTAGTTGCCACAGGTAACCCCTTTCTGACTGCATGAACTGAGTTAATGCACAAATGCCGGATTGGAAACACGGCAAGCACATATCTCCAGTTCATAAAAGGAAATATTTGAATAATATGCAAATGAGTTGCCAGTTATTAACAGAGTGTCAAGGTTTGACAGTCCATGTTATTGTGGAAATAAATGAGTTTTGACACAAATAATTTAGATATGCATTGATTCTTAAGCAAACCATCTAATGAGATGTTATGCAGAAGAGCTAAAAAAAGGTTTGATGACTATTAGTAAAAGAAAAGGAAAAAAAAAACACTATCCATTATTAATTTATTCATTAGCGTGGTTAGAGGTGCTAAAAATATATATATGCTGATGTATATTTTTTTTTTTTCACTTTCGCAATGATACAAAGATCATACTCTTACACAGTTCATATTACCCATTGCGTAAAAAAAAAAAATGGCACACATTAACATCTTAATTAGTAAAGGAAGCTACAATTTATTATCTGTAACAAAAGGGTTTAGAGAAACTTCAGAGGAGCAAGAACAGCATTTCTCAAGGGATCCCAAGTGTAAGCTGCTTGGAAAACTTAGCCTGTCAACTATCTTAAACTTTCAAAAGTAAAAAAGTTTTGCCTAAAAGCCGATTTTCTCAAGGTTCCTGCTGTTACCTTTATTAGCCAGAAAAGCCTCCTCCGTGTGCTTGCCCTAAAGTGAACCTCTCAATCATCATACACCAGCACTATGAACCTTTTAAAAGGACATCCATATATCAGAAAATAACTTAGAACAAGTCATACTCCGCTGGGACTGAGCTATAATAATTGAAGTAGCACTTATCCTTAGCGGGCCATAATGTCAAGCTGTGCTGCTTCTTCAGTGAAGGTCATGGACTGGGCTGTGTTGTCTAGCCAAAAATGTTTACCAAACCTTTGGGAAGTTTAAACAGGCCTGGAAAAACATACTGCGGTAGGATATATCAGCCTTTTTAAACCGTATTATAAAAAAAAATGGAGAGTACCCCCCCCAAGGAATACTAAGGGAATTTTAAGGCAACTGATCAACAATTGATGAAAAAAAGCGTAGACATTTATTAGTATAGAAATATAAGGTGCATACAACACCAGAAAAGGATTTACATATACAGCATAAACAAAATCATATAACAGATATGAGTATAAAAAAGCAGACCCTTCAGTACGAATCCCAACGCGTTTCTGGACCTGTGTAGTGTCCTTTCTTCAGGGGCATATCATATGAAGTAATACTGCCATATTGGTATTCTATAATGAGACAAAGTCACACGTAAAATTCATATTCACGGTTACAAAAATGAGCATTGTTGAGGCCAAGTAAAAACAAACGTACCAGTCAAGTAGATAGAATGCAAGAAAGAAAGGAAAACTGCCAAAATTGATGTGGCCAAAAGTGGAAACACATACGGCTAGTACAGAGGGGTCACGATGGGTGCAAAATCTAGAGAAGTGTCAGTCCACATTCCACGGTTGGCCACATGAATTTTGGCAGTTTTCTTTTCTTTCTTGCATTTTGTCTACTTGACTGGTACATTTGTTTTTACTTGGCCTCAACGATGCTCATTTTTGTAACCGTGAATATGAATTTTTTGTGTGACTTTGTCTCATTATAGAATACCAATATACCAGTACTACTTCGTATGATATGCCCCTGAAGAAAGGACTCTACACAGGTCCAGAAATGCCTTGGGTATAGTATTGAAGGACCTGCTTTTTTATACTCATATATATTATATGATTTTGTTTATGCTGTATATGTAAACCCTTTTCTGTTATTGCATGCACCTTATATTTTTATGATAATAAATTTCTACGCTTTTTTCATCAATTGTTGATCAGTTGCCTTAAAATTCCCTTAGTATTCCCTGGGGGGGGGGGGGGGGGGTACTCTCCTTTTTTTCTTTTGAATATTGTTCAATTTGGGATGTTGGCAACATATGGGTCTTCTCGGTTGAATTCCTTAAAAAATGCCTTTTTAAACTGGGGTGCCCGGGCACCCCGTGGTGCCTTGAGGTTTCTTGAGGGGTGCCTTAGCAAAATGCCGAAAAATTGCCCCAAATTTGTGTAGCGCCGGGCTCCTGAAGAGCACGAGCTATGTTTTGCACATTTAGTTTTTCCTAAGACCATAGTTGGGTTTTAGGGTTAATTTCAGTAAATGATGGTTTTGGCATCAGTTTGGCTGGACTTTACTATGTTCTGCTTGGTCAGAAGTGTAGGTGTCACCTTTGGCAGGCATTGGAATGCAGTCTGGTTGGACGCATTGGATACCAATCTCTCTCCCGGAGCCAATCAGCGGGTGCGTTGTCTCACTGTGTATTCTGGGAGAGGGTACTTAAGGTGCTGAGATCACGTGGTTCTGGGTTCCGGTCCAGAAGTATGTTCTGACTCCCTGACCCTGGTCCTCCTGACCAGCCCCCAGAGGCTCTCATGACCTGGAGTGCGGATCCGTCCATTTCCGAGTCTCGGGGCTGGCTAGCCCGAGGCACAGTAACTGGAAGGAGGGTTCCGAGGTGGTCCAGTGCCAGCTCAGGTTTGGAGAGGCCCAGGAACTGAAAACGCAACCAGGGGAGGACTCTTCAGAAGAGGGCCACACACGAGGCTGGCTGCTCGGTAAGAGCCTGGAAGCTAAGCTGAAAGGACACCAAGTGAATCCACATTCTTACGGTATCGCCAGACCGTCTGCAAGATACTGGTACCGTAAGAGAGTTCCTAATTTCATCCTTCAGTTACAACTAAGTTCTGTGAGAGACTTTCTGATCTATTCTAAAGTTCTACAACCAAGTCTGTGGCAGAGACTTTGCCAAATTTAAATCACTTGTCGGCGGCTAAATTCACTAAAAGGGGATTTATCCGATAGTTGAAATATCCAGTTGCGAATGGCTATTCCCTGGATCGCTTCGAGAGAGACATTTCAAGTGTCAGCAGTTGTAAGAGTACCTGAGCTTTACTACCCATACCCCCTATTCCCTACTGAGAGACTGAGTTCTGTTTAATGTTTTTTGCAAATAAAAATTCCTAAAGGCATTCAAGTGTCGGTCTCTACAGTTTATTGGGTCATCAACCTCGGGAAACCCCTAGACGAGCACGAGGTGGAGAAGGTAGCGGTTTTCATTGTACACCATTACAACCTTCTAGCTGCCAATGACATCAGTTGATAAGGAAGATGTCACTTGGCTGTATATCATCCTTGTTTAACCCTCCTTTGCCTCTCTCCATCAGCTTTGGGGGTCTGGTTAGGTAAGTGATATAGAACTACTGAGGGAGAAGAGAAACATTGGAATACTAGTCATTACCAGTTTGCAACAGTGCATGTGCATTGGAGGAATACATCACCTCTAATGTTGGGTGTTCTATGTGTTTGGATGTTGCTGCATTATGTAAAATTATTGGAATCGTTTTTACATTTTAGAATGGGGTGCCCTTAAGACTGTCCATAATTTTGGCGGTTGCTTTGACTGAAAAAAGGTTGAGAAACATTGGTATATATGATAGGTCTCAGTTTTTTTCTCCCAAACAAGAGCTTTTTATTGGACAAAATAAACAGGTCATGCACATGTCAGCGCAAAATAAATTCAGGAGTACAGCAAGTATTAGTAAGTATGTTGTTAACACCAGAGACAGCCTTATACATACAGTAATTTTCATCTCATTTGCCTGTGCAAAACAAATGTTGTGTTGTGGAGTCACCCTGGGGGTCACATCATAATCCCCCACACAAAGTCCTCTCTCGTGTAGTTTGATGGTCTTTTCCCTACAAGAGTATACGTACCATGACCAGATTAACCGGGGCTAAGCCCGGAGCATCGTCACAGAGACCATACTTTGTCAAATTTACCCCCACTACCCCTGTGTTGGTAAATAAACTTCTCAAACCTGAAGGAGTCCCCCATTCGAGCAAGCCATTCCCACAGTGTACAAAGTTCTGTGAATTTCCAGTGTCTCTATATTACTAAGCGGGCCTGAACAAGGGCTCTTGCAATTTCCTGTCTGGGGGCTTCCTCCACCTAGAGGCCATCCAATATACCCAGCAGGCAATATTCATGGTCCTCTGGGATCCGAACCCAGAAGACACAATTGAGTGTGTCAATTACCTTCCTCCAGAATAGATGCATGATAGGTCTCATTAGCAGATCTCTGGTTATCAGTGTTCTACTAACTATTGCTATTGCAGTATTGTTAAAGGGAATTTCTGAGGGTAAATAGAGCTTAGTTGAAGTGAAATGTTTATTCAGTTTAAAAGTTGTCTTTAGGAATTTAATGTTGGAATGAGATTCATGCTCACTGGTCACTTTATTAGGTACACCTTGCTAGTACCGGTTTGGACCCCCTTTTGCCTTCATAACTGCCTTCATGGCATTGATTTAACAAGGTGTTATACACACGACCAGACTTTTCGGCAGACTAAATTCCGTCTGACTTTTCGATGGACATTCAACGGGCTTCCATCTAATCGGACTTGTCTACACACAATCACACCAAAGTCCGACGGATTTGACCGTGATGACGTACGACCGGAAGTAGAATAAGGAACTTCATAGCCAGTAGCCAATAGCTGCCCTGCGTTGGTTTTTCGTCTGTCGGACTAGCATACAGACAAACTGATTTTTTGACCGGAAAGATTTGAAACATGTTCTAAATCTAAAGTTGTCTAATTTTCGACAGAAAAGGTCCGCTGAAGGTCCGATGAAGCCCACACACGGTCGAATTGTCTGACGGATTTGTTGCGTTGGACCAGTCTGGTCGAAAGGTCTAGCCATGTGTACACGGCATTAGAAGCATTTCTCAGAGGTTTAGGTCCATATTGACATTGTCAGCTGCACATCCGTGATGCAAATTCCCCATTCCACCACAAAGAGGCTCGATTGGATTGAGATCTAGTGAGTGTGGAGTACAGGGACCTCATTGTCCAGTGGTGAGATGATTGGAGCTTTGTGACATGGTGCATTATCCTGCTGGAAGGAGCCATCAGAAGATGGGGACACTGTAGTCATAAAGGGATGGACATGGTCAGCAACAATACTCAGGTAGGCCGTGGCATTTAAACGATGCTCAATTGGTACTAAGGGGCCCAAAGTGTGCCAAGAAACTATCCCCTACACCAGCGGTCTTCAAACTGCCACCCGAGGGCCAGATATGGATTTTTGCTAGCCTTTATCCAGCCCTTGGGGCACTATTGCTCCCACTGATATGAGGCCCTATTCCTTCCATTAACACCAACAATGGGGCACTATTTCTTCCACTGATACCAATGATGGGATACTATTCCTCCTACTAATAGGGGCACTACTCTTCCTCCCACTGACCACCAACCCTGAGGCCATATTTTTTCTCACCGATGCTGGGCCCGGGACATTTTCTTCCCCTGCTGGCCATAATCTGGCACTCCTAAAGTCTGAAAGACAATAAACTGGCCCTTTGTTTGAAAAGTTTGGAGACCCCTGCCCTACACCATTACACCACCACCAGCCTTAAGCATTGATACAAGGCAGGATGGATCCATGCTTTTATGTTGTTTACGCCAAATTCTGACCCTACTACCTGAATGTTGCAGCTCAAAGTGAAACTCATCTGATCAGGCAACATTTTTTTAATCTTCTATTGTCCAATTTTGGTGATCCTGTGCCAATTGTGGCCTCAATTTCCTGTTCTTAGCTGACAGGAGTGGCACCCGGTATGATCTTCTGCTGCTGTAGCCCATCTTCTTCAACAGTCAATGTGTTGTGCATTCAGAGATGGTATTCTGCATACCTTGCTTGTAACGAGTGGTTATTTGAGTTAATGTTGCCTTTCTATCATCTCAAATCAGTCTGCCCATTCTGCTCTGACTTCTGACATCAACAAGGCATTTCCTTCTCACAACTTCCGTTCACTGGATATTTTCTCTTTTTCAGACCATTCTCTGTAAACCCGAGAGATGGTTGTGCCTAAAAATCCCAGTAGATTTTGAAATACTCAGATCAGCCCGTCTGGAACCAACAACCATGCCACGTTCAATGTCACTTAAATCCCCTTTCTTTCCCATTCCGATGCTCGGTCATCTTCACCAAGTCTAGATGCTTAAATGAGGTGCTGTCATGTGATTGGCTGATTAGCAATTTATGTTACCAAGCAATTAAACAGGTGTACCTAATAAAATGGCCAGTGAGTGTATATTGAAACTAATGACACAATGGAAAGTGGTACTCAGAGCATGTTGGTGCTTCGTACAACAGCACATCAATTTGTAAGCAGGTCCCTGATTTGCTGCCAGCAACGGTCAAGCTGGCCAAGGGCACCTCTTACGGCCTTCCTGCAACAGGAACGGAATTGGGTAGCATGCACCTGTATTTCGGAGGAACTTCTCCATCTTGATTACTGACATGAAGCCCACCTCACTAAATAAACAAATGTCCACACAATAGCCTTTGTAGCTTTTTACTATAATCGATATGAAGTGCACACTTCCTTTCCATGCATAAACATGCCACCTTCTCTTTCCACCAGTCAGAAATATAACCGAACAGTCTGATTTCACATGTAATACAATGCCATATATAAGAGAGAAGATCCGGCAAAACTCCAAAGTCCTTGATGCAAAAATGTATTGGCTATATATGAGCATTAAAAAGCAAATAGCTGACGAATTTCAGCTTGTGACTTAGTGATAGCCATGGCTATCATTAAGTCACAAGCCGAAACGCGTCAACTGTTTGCTTTTTAATGCTCATATGTAGCCAATAAATTTTTGCATCAAGCACTTTGGCGTTGCCGGATCTTCTCTCTTATATATTGTATTTAGTGTGAGAAAACACACTGAGCCTTGGCACCTGTGCTGCAGACTGCACACTAGGATTGGATTGCTTCTGTTGAGAGCTCTGCATCTTTCATATTAGAATGCCATCCAGTATTTCCATACTCCGCAGAAGTAGGTCCCCTAAAAAGGTGTGACCTGAAGGGGAGTCTATATCGGGCCTACCCCAAAGGGAAAACTCCATGTGATACACAATATATTACCAAAAGTATTGGGATGCCTGCCTTTACACACACATGAATTTTAATGGCATCCCAGTCTTAGTCTGTAGGGTTCTATAACAGCTTCAACTCTTCTGGGAAGGCTGTCCACAAGGTTTAGGAGTGTGTCTATGGGAATGTTTGACCATTCTTCCAGAAGCGCCTTTGTGAGGTCAGGCACTGATGTTGGACAAGAAGGCCTGGTTCATAGTCTCCACGCTAATTCATCCCAAAGGTGTTCTATCAGGTTGAGATCAGGACTGTGTAGGCCAGTCAAGTTCCTCCACCCTAAACTCGTGCATACATGTCTGTCTATATGGACCTTGTTTTGTGCACTGGTGCGCAGTCATGTTGGAACAGGAAGGGGCCGTCCCCAAACTGTTCCCACAAAGTTGGGAGCATGAAATTGTCCAAAATGTCTTGGTATGCTGACTCCTTAAGAGTTCCCTTCACTGGAACTAAAGGGCCAAGCCCAACCCCTGAAAAAACAACCCCCACACCATAATCCCCCCTCCACCAAATGATTTTACCAATGGTTCAGGATGGTGGTGGTGGTGTAATGGTGTAGGGAATATCTTCTTGGCACTCTCTGGGCCCCTTAGTACCAATTGAGAATCGTTTAAACACCACGGTCTACCTGAGTATTGTTGCTAACCATGTCCATCCCTTTATGACTACAGTGTCCCCATCTTCTGATGACTCCTTCCAGCAGGATAATGCACCATGTCACAAAGCTCCAATCATCTCACCACTGGACAATGAGGTCAGTGTACTCCGATGGTCTCCACAGTCATCAGATCTAATCCTATAGAGTACCTTTGAGATGTGGTGGAACGGGAGATACGTATCATGGATATGCAGCCAAATAAATATTCAGCAACTGAGTGATACTATCATGTCACTATGGACCAAAATCTCTGAGGAATGTTTCCAACACCTTGTTGAATCCATGCCATGAAGAATAAAGCAAAAGGGGGTCCAACCTGGTACTAGCAAGGTGTACCTAAAATAGTGGCCAGTGTGTATATGTAGGCCTTTATCATTGATCTCCTTGTGAAAATCCTACCTTTTAAAGTGTAACTAAACTCTCTCAATCAACATGAACTATGTGTAATTCTTATTATAGGAAGGTAATATATTATATTTACTTGTTTTAAACTTTAAAAAAAAAATTCAGTTGTTTCCTGGTTTCTGGCCTAGGCCAACATTATGTCATACATCCCAGGAATCTTCATGGGCATTTTTTTTTTTTATTTCCATCAGGAGGAGCAGCATTCTCAGCTAAGCGCACCCTCCTGCCTGCATGCCTGAGCTAAAAGCAGATGGATTCCAGAAAGTAATTGCTAGTTGAACCATCTGCGGTTACTTAAGATGGATGCAGCTAGAAATGCACTAGGAGTTGTCTTTCAAACAGATTTCTCAATAAAATAAAGCATGGAGAGATGTATGCATGGGGGAATTTGCTAGGAATATGAAAAATGAATTAAAAACTACCTGCCCGGAGTTTGCATGTTCTCCCTGTGCCTGTGTGGGTTTCCTCCGGGTACTCCAAAGACATGCTGATGAGTTGATTAACTCCCGTCTGAATTGGCCCTAGTATGTGTATGCATGAATGTGGGTTAGGGACCTTAGATTCTAAGCTCCTTGAGGGCAGAAACTGATGTGAAAGTATACAATATACAGTATATGTAATGTAAGTCACTGCGGAAATTCTCAGTGATTTTAAATCACTGGCCTTGTGCAAGTATGAAGCAAGTGAAGTCAACAGAAGAGTGTCAGAAATAGCGTCCTATCTAATGACAGGTTTCATTTAATTTTCACCTATTTGAATTCAAGACCTAGTATGCATTCATTTGTTAACCCCCCTGATGGTATTCCCGAGTCTGGCTCGGGGTGGAATTTTTATACCAAAAGCGGTAACCCCGAGTCAGACTCTGGACCGCATTGCTGGATCCAGGAGGACGTTTACTTACCTTCTCCCCTGGATCCAGCGATGTCCCCCCGCTGTACGAGCGAGCCGTGTCTTGCTCGATCTATCACGGACCTGATCTCCGTTCCCTGCGAGCGTTGCGACGCACGGGGACGGAGATCGGCGCCAAATTCAAAAAGTGAAACACTCACTATACATACAGTATAATGTAATCTTACAGATTACATTGCTGTATGTAATAATTTCACATCCCCTTTGTTCCTAGTGGTCTGCCCAGTGCCCTGCATGCAGTTTTATATTATAAAAACTGTTCTTTCTGCCTGGAAACTGGAGATTGTCGATAGCAACCAAAACTGTCCCTTTACATCAAAAATTATTTTAGACCAGCTAGAAAACAGCGATAATAAATTGTAATCACTCGCAGAATTGAGTGATAGCGATTTGTGGGGAGATCCGTCATCAAATACTGAAAAGTAATGACAGTGACAATTCTGCAACTGAGCAGATTTCAGTGTTTTTGATTTTATTACATTATTGAATAATTTTTATTATTGTTATATTATTATTTGGTACAATTATTTATAATTATTTATTATATTATTTATTATAATTATTATTATATTATTTAATATAATTATAATTATATTTATTATATAATTTATGATTTCATTTTTCAAACTTTATCATACCCGGGATGTCTGCTAGACTCTGGTTTGGACAGATTCAAGTGAGTTATTCCTAAGAATTACAGGACTACAATATAAAACTCCAAATTTTCATGCAAAATAATTGTACCGCTTTTAGCACCTAAAATCCGAAATAATCGTACCGCCAGGGAGGTTAATATAGCCAAAGCACTCGACTAAGGTACCTAATACAATCCTGACCCTTGAATGCTAACTACCCAATCCCTCTGTTTTACCCCAATCCCCCTCTTTTACCCCAATCCCCCTCTTTTACCCTAACTTAAACTTTTAAGAAAAAACCCTTGACACCAATGTTGGAGTAAAAAATGGCCGTCTCGCCTCCCCTTTATTAAAACAATAACAAAAACATAACAATAACCTTCCTTAAAACAGGAAACCAAAAAATAATAAACAAACACTAGAAAATGAAGGTTGCCGATCCTTGGAGGCCCCAGTTATCAATTATACATTTCGTATCTGCGTAAGTACTTACACGGTTCCCACACCGGCTCGAGGGTGAACCACATTCAGCAGATACCACACATTAACTTACCAGTTACTCCACCATAACTGGCATTCCATCAGGGGGTCCATACCTTAGATGGGTCCCTAATCTGATAAGCACACAGTTTGTTTAAACTGCCTCCAAAGACCCACCTGCCACAGCACAAAGTGTGAAACCTCACACCTTTGTGCCCAGCCAAGAAAGCAAAGCCCTCTGCACCCCATCTTGTAATCCCGGAGCCCAAAAAACCATGCCCACCGCGTTAAGGTGAACACCGTCGCTGCGGAGATACCGCCAGGTATCCACCTCCAGGTCCCGATGCCGGACCACGAAACCTCAGTTTCGCGCTATGAACTTCCCAATCTCCTTATTAACTTTAACTCTTACCCTGTTTAGTTTGTCCTCAGACCTGGCAAAGTGGCAAGACAAGTGTCCTACGATATCCGGCCAAACCACCACTGTGTGAGGAAAAGCCATGCGCAGCCTGAGGACGTCAAATTTTACATCCCGAATAAGGTGTCTGCTGGACCTGACACCCAGATCGTTGCCACCAGAGTGCAAAACCAGGATGTCAGAAGTCCTGTCCCAGCGTGAAACTTTATGTACTTCTGGGACTACCTTGCTCCCCAGCACCCTGGAATGCCTATCCACCTGACACTCACCTCTGACCTAGTGAAGCAAAGCTGATGGCTGTCAGGCCTGACATCAGCCCTCTTGGCCCCCTCAAAGATCCAAACGAGGCAAGCATGATCTGAAAAGGAATACATAAAATAACACATAACCCAAAAAAATAACACACAGAAAACACAGACCACATCAATAAGGAATGACACATAAGACACCCCATGAACCTGGCTAAACTTACACCAAATAAGGGTGGACATAAAGTTTAAACTTATCTGACTCCTACCTACTGATCCGTTTTACGACCGCAGTGTCCAATCCCCACCTGGCAGCCTCAGTGGCCGCCCTGATGCGGAAGAAATGCGAAGAATAACTGCGTGACTCTAGCCCTGCAGAGGATAAACAGCATTGAAGAACTGACGTGATCCGAAACTTGGACAATGCAGAACTGTCCAAATGAATCAGAAAAGAACCAGTCCCCACAGGGCAAAGCTGTAAATAATCCACCACCGCATAAACCGGGAAAATGGGCGAACCACGAACCTGCAGTACCGCAAATCTGCCCCTTTTTCCGCTTGATCCATCTTAGATCGGAGGATAAACAGGACAACAGATGAACCATCACAGCAGACATCAGCCGCCCAGAATAAATGCGTTTCATACTCAGAAGAATACACAGTCCACACCTGTATGAACAAGGATTGTAAAATGTCAAAAGTGATCAGCCGGCGGCCTTCCAGCCTCCAAGAATCCTTCCGATACCCTCTCAATGTCTGCTTCACCAAGAAATCCTTGGTGAAATCAGGGATGCCCCGTAACAGAAATGCCAGCCCGGCCAACTTGCAATTCATGGCTGAAATAGACACACACGATTTGTGAGATCCAGACAAATTAAGTGAATTAAAAGATGTCTTACATCAGAACTGTCCATGCCCATCCCAGCCCGCTGAAGAAAATCTCCCCACTCCCACCAGACCTTGGTATATGAAGACCACATCAACCCACTCACGGAGTTTCAAATCAAACCAGAGGAAACGCCAACACAATTCGCCACAGCCAAAGAGGACAAGGGGTTCCATGCTGCTCCGCATCAGGTGCCAACTCCTGGAGCCTGTCCAACTGAAAGTGAGAGAGCATCAGCCAAGGTATTCTTCGCCCCAGGAAGATGCACCACATCCAAACACATATTCAGCTGAAGGCAACACAAAATAAGATGTCGCAAAAGCTGAAGTACGGGAGGGGAGGACCCTGACAGGGAATTGATTACTTGAATCACCCCCAAGTTATCACAGTGGAGAACTTTTTTGTTACAAAAAGACTCCCCCCATATCACTATGCTGATTACGACAGGAAAAAGTACCACATTTTTTAAGAAACCCGCCTCCCACCATTTGGAGGACCAGCGCTCTGCACTCCACCAGCCCCCCAAAAATGCTCCATAACCAGTGGAGCCGGCAGCAGCTGTAAAAAGATCCAGATCGAAGTTACTGACTGCCCCCTCCATCCAGAGGGACCGACCACTGAAAGTTTCCAAAAAAATGCGCCACACCCGTAAATCGGCCCTATGTTCCCTGTTCAGACTAACAATGTGTCTAGGTGAGTGCACCCCAGCCGTGGCGGCCGATAGCTGCTGACAAAAAACCCTGCCCATCGGCATGATGCGCCAAGCAAAGTTCAGCTTACCTAGGAGCGACTGTAGCTCCCATAGCTGCATCTTGTATTTGCCAAACGCTAAGCTAACCTCTTCCTTGAGAGCAAGCAATGTATCGTCAGGCAGATGACATTCCATCACCTGAGAATCAATAACTATCCCCAAGAACTTGATTAAGGACGTGGGGCCCTCCGTTTTGTCCGCAGCAAGAGGAATACCAAAACGCTCCACGATGTGCTTAACCGTAGCCAGAATGCCACATAAATTCAAAGGAGGGCCAACGCAAAGAAAGTCGTCCAAATAGGGAATAACTAAATTGACCCAGCCAAATCCCAAACCACCCACTCAAGGACTGGGGGCTCTATGATGATGAAGGGCTCTGTGGTATGGGGATTCTGAAGTAATGAGAAGATCTGGTGATAGGGGGAATCTGCAGTGATTGGGAAACTCTAAATTATAGGGAGGACTTTCACATATAGGATGGACTCTGATGTATGGGGGGGGGGGGACGCCAACCTAATGGGACCTCTGATGTGAAGGGGGTGCTCTGACATGCTGTAAAAGGGGGGAGGGCTCTGGTGTCATGGGGGGACCTCTGATGTGAAGTTACTTTCATCAAGGTGGTTTTGTGTATCATCCCAGGCTCAGAGGGGACTGTATGATTGGGGGCTCTGATGTGAAGTGGAGACTATATTTTTGGGAGGGGGCTCTGTGATTTGGGGGATTTTGTGTGATCAGGGGACTCTATGATGAAGGGTTCTGTGATTGGGGGGATTCTGAAGTAATGAGAAGATTTGGTGATGGCGGGAAACTGCAGTGATGGGGAAACTCTGAATTATAGGGAGGGCTTTCACATATAGGATGGGCTCTGATGTATAGGGGGGCTCCAACATAATGGGGAACCTCTGATGCGATTCTCCCGTTCTACAAGACTCTGATCCGGCCGCACCTAGAGTATGCTGTCCAGTTCTGGGCACCAGTCCTCAGGAAGGATGTACTGGAAATGGAGCGAGTACAAAGAAGGGCAACAAAGCTAATAAAGGGTCTGGAGGATATTAGTTATGAGGAAAGGTTGCGAGCTCTGAACTTATTCTCTCTGGAGAAGATACGCTTGAGAGGGGATATGATTTCAATTTACAAATACCATACTGGTGATCCCACAATAGGGATAAAACTTTTTCACGGAAGGGAGTTTAATAATACTCGTGGCCACTCATTAAAATTGGAAGAAAAGAGGTTTAATCTTAAACTACGTAGAGGGTTCTTTACTGTCAGAGTGGCAAGGATGTGGAATTCCCTTCCACAGGCTGTGGTCTCAGCGGGGAGCATCAATAGTTTCAAGAAACTATTAGATAAGCACCTGAACAACCACAACATACTGGATATACAAAGTAATACTGACATAATCACACACATAGGTTGGACTTGATGGACTTGTGTCTTTTTTCAACCTCACCTATTATGTAACTATGAGGGGGCCTCTGATGTGAAGGGGGTGCTCTGACATGAAGGGGGGCTCTGATGTCATGGGGGGACCTCTGATGCGAAGGGGGTGCTCTGATGTCAGGGGGGGACCTCTGATGTGAAGGGGGGCTCTGATGTCGTGGGGGACCTCTGATGTGAAGGGGGGCTTCTGATGTCATGGGGGGACCTCTGATGTGAAGGGGGGCTCTGATATCATGGGGGACCACTGATGTGAAGGGGGGCTCTGATGTCATGGGGGGACCTCTGATGCGAAGGGGGTGCTTTGATGTCATGGGGGGACCTCTGATGTGAAGGGGACTCTGATGTCATGGGGGGACCTCTGATGTGAAGGGGGGCTCTGATGTCATGGGGGGACCTCTGATGTCATGGGGGTGCTCTGATGTCATGGGGGGACCTCTGATGTGAAGGGGGCTTCTGATGTCATGGGGGGACCTCTGATGTGAAGGAGGGCTCTGATGTCACGGGGAGGCCTCTGATGTGAAGGGGGGCTTTGATGTCGTGGGGGGACCTCTGATGTGAAGGGGGGCTTCTGATGTCAATGGGGGGGACCACTGATGTGAAGGGGGCTCTGATGTTATGGGGGGGACCTCTGATGGGAAGGGGGGGCTTCTGATGTCATGGGGGACCTCTGATGTGAAGGGGGCTTCTGATGTCATGGGGGGACCTCTGATGAGAAGGGGGGCTTCTGATGTCATGGGGGGGACCTCTGATGTGAAGGAGGGCTTCTGATGTCATGGGGGGGGGACCTCCGATGTGAAGGGGGGCTTCTGATGTGAAGTTCCTTACATCAAGGTGGTTTTGTGTATCCTCCCAGGCTCAGTTTTATGTTCTTTACATTTTAGACTTGTGTGCCTCCAGATTCTGAAGATTATAAAGCGTCATGACTGTAAAAAAAATTAAAAAAAGGAAATTCTGTTGTAAACGGATTTTAGTGGAACTGTGGTGACAGTGGCCAAAATAAAACCCCAATTTTTGATTCCATTTTCACACCAGGTATATATTTCCTATGGGTAAAAATCTTAACGGATGGTAAAATAATACAGTAAGCTGTAAAAATGATGATTAAGTAGGGAAAACACAAAGGTCACCAATGGTCTGGTCTCTAAAGCTTAAAATTAAATGATAAAAAACAAAAGACTCCCTTTTACATGAAAACACTTCTAAAAATACATCTATTATTTCTGACTGGCTCCCCGTGGGACTTTCAGGCTGCACAAAATTGATTTTTTTTTTTTATGTTTTCTTTTATATAATTTTGCCCAAATGAGCACCTTATTCCCAGTTATTGCTTGTCCTGATTAGCTGCTTTGTGAGAGTTAAAATGAGCAAAAAATAAAGTAACATCTCATAAGCTTAGGAGGAAGAGTAACACACAATTAGCTGCTCTCTGGCATAGTTTACTTGAATTTATTTCACTGGAATTAACAGGGCTTAAGGACGCAGAAATACTTAAATATGCAGTAAACCGGACTATTAAGATAAGGAATACTTCATTAGGCTGAACCTATTCACTAAAGGAGTACAAAGAGCAATCCTGCCTAGCAAAGTGCAGGGAGGCATAACACCCAATCACATTTCACATTACTGAAGACACGTCAATGCAGTATTAATTCTGATTGGTAATTATGAGTGTCTGAATTTTTCATATCACTCAATAAAGTATGCCTGTACATGAATAAATAGCTATTTAGCATACAGATCATGATGTACACATGTGAATGCAAATGTCGGATGACAGCACCGGAGGAACCTTGCCTTTTCTGATTCCGAGGAAATATGCTTATGCTCTGTATAGACTTGCACATTACCATCAATGTACATATTTACAAGATCTTCAAAAAAACGCTCAGCAGTGTTTATTCCAATGGATCACTTCACAGTGGAAGAGTACAAAATGTTGAGGCCATGAAGGACACCATGCCGGGTGGCCCTGAAATGTTGCACTCTTCCGTGATAACAGAATAAAAACTTCTGGATATTTGCAGGCATGTATGTTTAGTAAGGTGGATAAAAATAAAATATTAAAAAAAATAAAAATAAAAACTGATTTTTTACATTTAAATCCGATTTTTTTTAAAATCAAATTTATTTTAATAAATGGCTTTTGGAGTAAAAATCTAAAGACAGTTTTCTATTTAACTTGTTGCCGACCAGCTGCCGTTGTTATACGGCGACAGGTTGGCACGGCTGCGCAAACCGCCGTAGGTGTACATCGGCTGCTTTAACAAAACAATCAAACCTTGTATGGCCAACTTGAGAAGAAGGCTGGGGAGCAGAAGGACGGCAATGAGAAGCTGATAAGAAAACTATTCATAGCTCCATGCTAGGCTCAGCCTTTGATGTTCAACCACTTCAGCCACGGAGGATTTGCAAACTGTTGGTTGAAGTGGTTTATTTTGTGGAGCCGATGGTATCCAGGGTCACCCCGAGGACAACAGAGTTCATTGTCATTGAAATGCATGAACTGCAAGATCTGCTTGTATCATGTCCTGGTCATGGAGGCAGAGAACACGGGCATATGGTGAATTGGGTAAGTGGACCAATATGACCGCAACTCACTTTTTTTTAACTATGCCCATGAGGAGGGATAGGCCCAGGAAGGTCTTAAATTCTGAAACCGTAATAGGTACCCAATCTTTGGGTCAACTGGGGAATAGCGGTGATGAATTGACCAGCATACAAATGCTTTGGTTTCACAATAGATCTATAGAGATCTTCAGTGAAAAACAGTGAATAAAAATCAAGTGACATAAAATCAACTGTTTCCACCTGAATTCCTGGTTGGCCAGTGAATGGGGGAAGTACGGGTGCTGCAGAAGTGGTGGGCTCCCAATTCGGATTGGCAAATTCAGCAGGAAGGGCACTATGGGCTCGACAGGCCTGTGTTTGTCTTCTTGGTGGCTACAGGACACTAGTTGTGATTTCCACCTCACCAGCCTGAACTGCACTTATGGGACCAAGTGTTACTGCAGTGCTGGAAGTACGACCAGGATGTACTAGGCCGCTAGGGCTAGCCAGTTCACCAGAAGGGTGAGCGGTACTAGTACTGGCTCTCTGCTCTATATGAGAGCTCTGCGGTTCTTGCACCTCAACAACAGCAGAAGAACAGAGTCGGGAATGCCTGACCTTGGCAGGGACCACGACTCTGTCGTCAGAGCTGTCTGTCAGCGTGCCGCTGCTGTCTACTGGTTCGTATTCTGAGCCACAATCAGACAGATGGGTGACTTCCTTTTCACTCTCATCTGTCATTCTCAGAAACGTGTAGGCCTCTTCATTACTGTACCTTCCATTGGACATTTTGGCCTCTAAATTTACTGGTACACTAGTGAGACTCACAGGGAAAAAAAAGCTCCTGACTGCCAGCCACTGATTCAAACGCTATCAAAAATGTGTTTTGTGTTTTATAAGTGAAAGGAATCGATTGATACTGCACTTGGGTGAGCTGGGCGGAGGGGCTAAATGCAGGTGCTAGCAGGTATCTGGGCTGATCCCGCTAATGCTGAGATTTTGGGAACCCTAAACTATTGGGGAGGCTATTATAGTTCTGATCAGATCAAAGCTATCGATCCATTCAGACACTATACTACTGAGGGCGGTGTATGCTGCGTGTGGGGGTGTTAGCGCTACTGGCACTAATCTGATGCTGTCTGGGGCAACGCAGACCCTAATTGACACTAAAACCTGACTGATGTCACCCACTGGGTGATCAGGGGGTTAAACCTTTTATTAGGTAATAAACGGCGGGTGCCCTGACGCTATAAAAAAAATAAATAACTAACCAGCATCACCGTGACACTAATACAGTGATCACTGGTGACAGGGGGTGTTCGAGGGGTTAAACCTTTATTAGGGGGGTTTAGGGGGGGTCCTAGACTTATTTGGGCCTACTACTAATTACCCTAACACTGATTATTGTCACAAATGACACCAGTACAGTGATCAAAGAAAAATATGAATACTGCACTGGGGGGGGGGGGGGGGGGGGGTGACAAGTGTTCCTATGTGTACTGTCAGTGTAGTGTTGGTGCAAATTACTCTGAGATGCCTTCTCTCCTCTCTCTGGAATGGAAAAGAGTTCCACGAGGGGAGATTACATCACTTCCCCTGCCTGTGTTTACACTTACACAAGTAGGGGAGGATTTCAGTCGCTAGAACTGATCACCAGATCCAGGCCAGAAATCATTGGCCTGAGCCTGTAGACTGAACAGTTCTGAAGCGAATCCAATAATTGCAACCTGTCTAGAGGGCATGTGCGCCCAACGTAAGGTAACGTCGCTTCGCCCAGCCGGGCCAACCTGCCGCAGTAAAACTGTGGTGGTTTCTCTGGTTAAAGAAGAAATCCAGGCATGGTATATTTTTACAAAGTTATATTGGTTCAGCTTGAACCAATGTAACCATGTAAAGTGTATACCACGCCTGGCTGATGCACCTGGAAACCTAAAATGACTAAAGTAGACACCGCTATTTCAGTAATCTACACTTGCAACCGAGTCCCACGCTGAATGGCTGCCGTGCTGCATTTTTAACCCAGGAGGTCAGCTGCCAGCACCAGCTCCCATCAGAGAATTCTTTGCATTCTCTGAATGAAAGCAAAGCATTCTTGGATTGGGCAAGTTGGAGAGGTGGGTGGTGACATCCCACGCTCCACCTTGTCCAATCAGACCACGACCGGTCTTTTCAATGGACTAGGTCCGACGGAATAAATCCATTGGATCGTGTATGGGCCCCAGCGGACTTTTTTCCCCAAAAGTCAGACGGACCTAGAAATAAAACATGTTTCAAATCTTTCCGACTGACTTGAGTCCGGTCGAAAAATGCATTAGTCTGTATGCTAGTCTGACGGACGAAAACAGACGCTAGGGCAGCTATTGGCTACTGGCTATGAACTTCCTTATTCTAGTCTTGTCATCCGTCATCACGTTCAAATCCGTCGGACTTTGGTGTGCTTGTGTGTGGCCAAGTCCGTTCGTTCGGAAAGTCCATCGGAACTCCGCCGAAAGTCCGTCGGGAAGACCATTGAACCTAGTCCGTCGAAAAGTCCAGTCTTGTGTATGCAGCATTTGAATTTATTCAGAAGACATGAAATTATCTCTAAATGGCACCCGTGCCAAGAAGGCAACGTTCTGTGTTCATGATGCATCAGAAAGGCTGCTCAGGACCTGAAGAAGCAAGTGGACATTAGTGGAGTGGTGGTGCCTACTGCAGTGCGTTCCAGCTTCCTGAGGTATAGGCCAGGTATGGTATATACATTGTCACATTGGTCCAAGCTGGATGTAAAAATATAACATTTCTGGAATTCATATTTAAGTATCTCACTTTGTCTCATAGTAAACACAGCCTTGGTTTTCATATTAGTAGTGACTTGCAGAGTTTAGGAACTAAGGTACTATGGCTTGGAATTTACATGCTAATAAAGTCTAAAAATACAAAGGGTTTCTACATCAGATGAACAACTCTCCTGCTTTCAGCCAAGTTGTTTCTAAAATGGATGAAAGCTAACCTCTATCTGATTATTATGAAGTTAATAAGTATGCAAAATGAAGATAATATTAAAATGGCATAGGTGGCATTGCCTTTATGACAAACTGAGGAGCTTTCAAAGCACTGTAGTCATTGTCAATGAGTATACCGAATGATAATAATAATCAAATGGCATAGGTGGCATTTCCTTTATAACAGACTGTGAAGCTGTTCAAAGCACTATAATTTGTTATATGTCACCAATATGTAGCTACAGTATACCTCCCAACTTTCTGAAATTATAAAGAGGGACATCTTTTTGTAGGCAAAAGACACATCCCTGCCACCGCCCTGGTTACAAGGATCTATAATGCAGAGAATGCGTGACTAAACCACACAGGTACTTTTTTTACCTCCATTTTTTTCTTTATATTGACTTAAAATAACAAATACAGTAGAATAGAACCTGGATAACTGAGGCTGCACGAGGGACAGAGGAATTTGGTCTCAAAAGAGGGACAAACCATCCAAATGAGGGACAAAGTTGAAACCTATGGCTACTGTCCTACCTGAAAAAAAAAAAAAATAGAAAATAAAGGGTATCAGCCATAAGATTACTGATGACCGATTTTAAGAGAACTGGTTATCTGGCATGGATATTGCCGAATGATCTCTGTTGTTCCCTATAGATAAGGCTATAAGGTAAGCATGCAGCCTAGGCTGGTGTTATCATGACTTATGTTTATGAAACCTTTACTATTATACTTCACATGTAAGGAACAATAATTATATAGGATTTTATTGTACAAAGGCTTCTCCTTCTCATTTGCTAGTGGTATTTGGCCAATAAATACATTTATTTTATGAGGTGCTTATTGCCTCCAACACAGTCTGCGTGGAAACCGATCTAGAAAGCCGATTTTGGCAACCTTTTATTTTGCCGCCATTATCCTTGGACACCTTTCTTCTGTATTTACTGCTCATCCTTCCCCTCACAGCCTTTCCGGTCAGTTTGTTTTCTCTGTTCATCCATGAATTGGATGAAATTTACTTTGTAGGCACCAATTATAAAATATGTTAGGCAGCCCCCTTTTTCCAAGAGATCTTCTAGGTTTGCAGTGTTCTACTAGTCACGTCCTTTGCTGCCAGCTATACAGACAATAGGTTTGCCCTTGAACTGAATGCTATATATCGGATCGTGTGTATATATATATATATATATATATATATATATATATATATATATATAGCGCCAACAATGTATGTGTCATGGTTATGCAATAGAGTTTGTCTGCTTACCTGTTTCCATGTGTTCATCTCTAGAGACCAGCCGACCCTCACCTGACTGCTTTTGTAATCCATCCTCTGGCATGACTCCACCCTAGCTCCTATCAGAGAACTCTATATTAACCTGTGCACTGCAGGCAAACCCTGCTGATCAACCATTGTGTATTCCTTTGTGTGTTTAGCTTCCTGTTACCTGCTGTGTGCTCTTCTGTTGTTCCGTTACCGACTTTGGCGTGTCCTTGACTATCCCTGTTTGCCTGTGATCCTGACCTATTGGCGTGTCCCTGACTATTCCTTTCTGCTTGTGGCCCCGACCTTGGCTTTATCCCTCACTATCCCTATTCTCCTGTAGCCTAGTGTGGATGCGAGCTGGGGGACCCTGGGGGTCACGACCTGGAGCCAGTTGCAGCCAAGTCCATCCTCACCACTAGAGGCTCTGGTGAACACCTGCTGGCTCTTAGACTCCGCGCCCCAGGGAATCTTACGCTCTAACCTCAGTGGGTCAGTCAGCCTTAGGGTCCACGACCTTGCGGTGCACTCCTAATCCTTACGGTGTGCATCTGTTACCTCGCCTCAAGGTGACCTGACAGTATGTAGCACCATACATCTGGTATATTCACATCAGTCCCTGCCCTCAAGGAACCTACAATCTAAGGTCCCTAATGAACATTCATACATACATATACCATGGCCAATTTAGACAGGAGCCAATTAAACTCCCAGCATCTCGGTGGAGTCAAGTGTGGGAGGAAACCAGAATACCTGGAACCCATGCAAGCACAGGGAGAACATGCAAACTCCATGCAGATAGTGTTGCAGTTGGAGTTGAAATCCAAGACCCTAGTGCTTGCAGGCAAAATTACTAGCCATAAAGCCCCTGTGCTTATAAATGAGATTCTTACAGTTAATTTCAGAGACTGCCAAACCCTATGTTGGGTACTAACCTACTAGACTTAGACCTAGAGCTACTGTGCTGCCCATACGCTGATAAATTCTATTCTTACAGTAAATTTCAGCAACTGCAAAACCCTTTGTTGGGTACTAACCTACTAGACCACGTTTATATCTTAATTTATAATGCTCAACCCACATCTTCTTCAGAGTTACGATAAACAGAAGGCATAATCCAAAAGACAATGGTCAACATGAAAAGTCAGAGGCTCCTGGACGAAGTTCAAAAATGAGCGCGCATGAAGAGAACAGGAAAAAAGATACATATAGAGATGTTCTTTTTCCACCACCCGTTGCACTACAAGAGCATTCATCAAATTAATTACCAGCAGAGGACTAACGCCTCGGCTTGGGAGACAGTAAATGAGGGACTGGGGCAGCCTGACAGGACCTGACGCAGTCTGAGCTGTTTGCTTGTGTAATTAATTGGAATCTCGCCAGCTTGACAAATTGGGATGATGAATCTATCTGGGGTGAAGAGATAGGGGGAAAAATGCATAATCAGTCAAAGATTTAGTCCAGACAGTTTTCTACCTGACTCCACGAGACAGCAAATCCATTAAGGCAGGGAAGCATCACTTACAGAAAGACAGTCTAGTGTCCTTTCCATGTTCATTTAACTCTCCCTTTTCACACCTGAAACCCAAAGGTGTGAGATTTGTAATTGCTAAATATTCCTTATTTAAATTAGAAATGCAATTCAAACTTTAAGGCTGGATATTTGCGAGGTACAAATAATGCTCTCTGTAGGATATGATACCAGGGCAACATTTTCACTGATAAAGGCATCTGTACCCAACAGACATACTATACTCTCTGAGCCAATCAGATTCCAGTTCATTTTTGTTCAGTTTTAATTTAGAAATGTAAGGCATCTGAATTCTTGCTACAGACAACAAAGACACCATTCTTTCCACCATATATTATATCAATCTGAACCAGATTGTTCTTTTCCAGTTTGCTTTTGACAAGGTTATTTTATTTTTTTAGTCTATATATTTGCCATTGCCCTGAATATGCAATTCAACATCATCAAATGGTCAGCAGAATAGAACATTTATTGTAATGCACCGCAAATAACATAGTTACATAGTTAGTCCGGTTGAAAAAAGACACAAGTCCATACAGTTCAACCACAAAAAAATAATAATAAATAAAAAATAAAAAAATAATGATCATATATATACATATATGTGTATATATATATATATATATATATATATATATATATATATATATATATATAAATTACATTCTGTGGGCTGGTTGTATTATATCTTTATATGCATTATTTTATGGAATAACTGTATCCTAACTTTATTATCGGGCTTCTATGGATTGATTGTATCATTCAGCCCCGGAAGGATTTACCCCCTTCCTGACGAGAGCACTTTTTGCGATTCGGCACTGCGTCGATTTAACTGACAATTGCGCTGTCGTGCGATGCTGCACCCAAACAAAATGGACATCCTTTTTTTCCCCACAAATAGAGCTTTCTTTTGGCGTTATTTGTTCACCTCTGCGATTTTTATTTTCTGCGCTATAAACCAAAAAAAGAGCGTAAATTTTAATAAAAAAAAGCAATATTTTTTACTTTTTTGTTATAATAAATATCCCCAAAAATATATAAAAAAAACAAATTTTTCCTCAGTTTAGGCCGATGCGTATTCTTCTACATATTTTTGGTAAAAAAAAATCGCAATAAGCGTATATTGATTGGTTTGCGCAAAAGTTCTAGATTCTACAAAATAGGGGATAGTTTAATGGCATTTCTATTATTATTTTTTTTTTATTAGTAATGGTGGTGATCTGCGATTTTTATCATGACTGCGAAATAATGGCAGGCACATCGGACACTTTTGACACTATTTTGGGGCCATTGTCATTTATACAGCGATCAGTGCTATAAAAATTAATTGATTACTGTATAAATTACACTGGTAGGGAAGGGGTTAAACACTAGGGGGTGATCAAGGGGTTAAGTGTGTCCTAGGGAGTGATTCTAACTGTGGGGGGGTGGGGGGTGGGCTACCTAGGACATGACAGCGATCATTGCTCCTGATAACAGGGAGCAGTAGATCTCTATCATGTCATTAGGCAGAACGGGGAAATGCCTTGTTTACATAGGCATCTCCCAGTTCTGCCATTCCGTGACATGATCGCGGGACATCGAGTCCGCAGGACCCGCGGGCATGGTCACAGAGTGCACGCCGACGGTGCACGCATGACCACAATGCCGCGTCTTAATGGGGATGTACCTGTACACCCATTTGCACAGCCGTGCCATTGTGCCAATGTATATCGTCATGCACTAGTAGGCAAATTATACTCTATGTGAAGCATCCCACTGACACCTGAAGGGCAGAATAACACCTCCAGAGGGCAGAGGTGGGCTTGCATTTTACCCCAAGGCTGAGTTCATGGCTAAAATAGGGGGACCGAAAAAGGATATTGGGCGCCAGTCACTTTTGCCTTTTTATACCCTAGCAGATCACTTACAGACTCTCTAGATCCATCAATGTCCAGCTTCACAATGTCAGAGCCTTTAAGCTGACCTGGCACTACTGTAAGCACATTTCCATATGTCAGTGTGTCCTCCAAGTGAGTCACCAGATCCTTCTGAGAAACCAGCTTTTTTCCTGGCTCTCTCCAGCAAGGGTCCTCCCCCCTGGGCCTCCTCCTTGGTACAGCTTCCTCCAGATTAGGCAGGACAGCTTCAGGATGACTTCAGAACACGTTAGGCCCCAAACCAGGCTATTGGGCTTAACAGGAGAGCTCCATCCAGCATAACTTCCCTAGGCCTCAGCCCAGGGAAGGACAGAGGGAGCACATGTCCTGCCCCACATATTTATAACCTCCCCAGCATGCACCAGTGGCATAAACCTCCTACTGGATTGCCTGAATTTAAATCTGCAGCCGCTGGAATCTTCTATGAATGCAAAGCAATATGGCTACATGCGGTTGTTCTGTACACAGAATGTGTACTGACCACTCACCAGAAACATCATTTCCTGCTTGTGTGATTGGCTCACCAATTTTCCCAGAAGTCTGACTAAGATACAAGTCAGATTTCGGGCATCCCCTGCAACAAAAATGCAAATTTTTGTGAGATATTTCCAAAAGGAGCACGTCTAAAGGGAGGCAGGCCCAGCAGCTTTCCTCATTTGTGCCCTGCAGCTGCCACAGCTGACTGATAATTATGAAACCACTCCCATTAGACCCACTGGGCACAGAGGCACAGAAAAACACACAGGGATTTCTTCAGAATAACAAAAGGTAGAAATCTGCAACAAAGGTTGTTATAATCCTTGCAATGTAAACAGATCACCCAGAGGGGAATGTTTATTTCTCTAAACAAAAAAGGGGAGTTAGACTTTAACCACATGCCAACAGGCGCACGCTGATGTATGTCGGCAGAATGGCACGGGCAGGCAAATGGACGTACAGGTACGTCCCTTTAAATTTTCCACCGTGCCATTGCGTGCGCACGCCAGTCGGGACCTCCGTGAGTCCGATCGCGGGTCCTGCGGACTCAATCACCACGGGGATACCCGCGATCGTCTCACAGAGAGGAAGATAATGTAAACAAGCATCTCCCCGTTCTGCCTAGTGACAGTGTCACTGATCTCTGCTACCTGTCATCGGGATCAGAGATTAGTGACGTGTCACACACAGCCACACCCCCCTACAGTTAGAAACACTCCCCAGGGCACACTTAACCCTTATACTGCCACCTAGTGGTTAACCCCTTCACTGCCAGTGTCATTTACACAGGAATCAGTGCATTTGTATAGCACTGATTGCTGTATAAATGACAATGGTCCCAAAAATGTCCGATGTGTCCGCCATAATGTTACAGTCATGATAAAAATCGCTGATCGCCGCCATTAATAGCAAAAAAAATAAATAATAAAAATGCCATAAAACTATCCCCTATTTTGTAGATGCTATAAATTTTGCGCAAACCAATCACGCTTATTGCGATTTTTTTTACCAAAAATATGTAGAAGAATACGTATCGGCCTAAAATGAGGGAAAAAAATGTTTATACATTTTTTGGGGATATTTATTATAGCAAAATGTAAAAAATAATGCGTTTTTTTCAAAATTGTCGCTCTTTTTTTGTTTATAGCGCCACGAATAAAAACTGCAGAGGTGATCAAATACCACCAAAAGAAAGCTCTATTTGTGGGGAAAAAAGGACGTCAATTTTGTTTGGGAGCCACGTCGCACGACCGCGCAATTGTCAGTTAAAGCGATGCAGTGCCGAATCGCAAAAAAGTGCTCTGGTCTTTGGCCAGCAAAATGGTCCGGGGCTTAATTGGTTACAAGTGGGGTATGCCTGTATATCTTTATAAACGATCACCTATGGATGAATTTTATCATATCTTTACAAGTGGTAATCAATTGAATATTTTATCTGCAGTATTTTTGTTCATTGATGTTTATTAAAAAAAAAATGTAATACAAAACAAAACAATGGAGGTACAAATTCGAAAACAGACTTACATATAACTTTGTTGCAGACGTGATCACAAAAACAAGATTTTGCTAAAGTCACAGACAGAATACATGTAACATTTGACCACATTGGTTGATTTACTAAATGCAAATAGACTGTTCACTTTGTAAGGGGAGTTGCCGTTTGCATGGGAATTATACCCAGAGCTTAGTGAATGAGGTGAAGCTCTGATGACTTCCATCATCCAATCAAATGCAAGCAAAAGTGTTTTCTTTTTTTTTTTTTTTTTTCTTGCTTGTGATTGCGTATTCCTTGCAAAGTGAAATTTCACCACATTAGCTAAGCCCTGGGGGAAAATTCCCTTGCAGAGTGAACGGCCGATGAGCCTTTTTCCTAATCGACCCCCTTATATCAACTCGCAGTTCTATGTGTATTCTGATGACACCTCCAGGCTCTCTAATAATTAACCTGGGTGATTAGTACATATACAGTATAATCCCCTCATGGTATATATTATTGAAACTAGGTAAGAATTCAAGATGAAACCTTAGGTGCATATGTAAGGTTTTTTTTTTTTTCTGGAGTGTTTCTTAAAAAAAATAAATAATTAAAAGTCAGCAGCTACAAATACTGCAGCTGCTGACTTTTAATAATCGGACACTTACCTGTCCCAGTGCCCAGGGATGCGAGGCAAACGAAGCCCCGCTCGTCTCCCCCTCCTCTCTGCAGCACCGGCATTGTAACACGTCCGGGCACCACCCTTAAAATGGAAGTTCCATTTTTGGGTGGAACTCCGCTTTAACCACTTCAATACCGGGCACTTTCACCCCCTTTCTGCACAGGCCAATTTACAGCCTTCAGCGCTGTCACACTTTGAA